>NC_134356.1:673960478-674328603 GCF_048569485.1 Anomaloglossus baeobatrachus | reverse complement strand
GGATCTGAATGGTAGGGTCACTCTCTCCCACATTATTTGCCTTAGTTCCGTCCAGGCACACTCACCCTACACTCACGTCTTTTACACACTCACTCATTCACTCTCATAGTCATATACAATGACACAGCGTGAGTTTTCAACACTCAACTTATGACAAGTACCTTCTGTCTCCAAACCCGTGAACCTTTTGTTTTCCCTGATTCCTTTCCACCAATCCGGTGTTAAAGCCCTCTAGCTGATGAACCTACAATTTGCCCAGTACGGTCTTCATTCATTACGTGCTACGTTTTGTCATTTTGGGTCCTGCCTATGCAGAGCGCAGCAGCAATTAACAAACTCATCTTGACTGCTGCTCTCTGCTTAGGCAGCACCAGATAGGCAATGAGCCGTTCATTTGCCAAGGATGTTTTGCATCTTCAAGGACTTTGGTCCTCAAGCCAAGCGCCCATGTAGGGTAAACCTTAATGCTGTGTCACTGGTCGGGTGACTTAAACACTAGACTACTTCAAGGAACCCATCCAATTACATGGTCCAATATAATTCAGGAATGTACAACGAGTCCTACAGGTCAATCAGATCTCATTCTGCTTAGATCTTCTTAACCCATTTACTTCCTACCAGAGGTTTCATCACTGTGACCCACCAGTGCTTTTCTATTTCCACAGTTTTTTTTTTTAGAGCTGACCACCGTATTGCTCTCTGGTCTGAGATTCTCCCAATTTTAAGGAGACGAGGACATCGGAGCAGCTCCTCACATGCCTGTGGTCCACCATCTCCACCAAAGCTAATAAGACATCCTTTGCCTACAGAGGGACCACTTTGTTTCTCCAGGTGACCTAGATCCCAGCCTGTCACTGCTGTGGCCACCCACCCACCAGTCTAGCACCTCATAAAATGGTGCTAAACCTCCTTACAACATGGTATTACATCATATCACCCTTTCTATATCTTGTACCCCAGATAGCACTATGCTCTACCTGGGCAAAGCCAGTTTTCCATATCTCCCCAGAAGAGCCTAAGTCCTTGGTCACATCGAAGCACCCAGCAAACTCAACACTGCCATTCGTCCCCCCCCCCCCCGACCTGTAAAGCCGGTTCAAGAACATTGATAAACATCTCTAATGTCATTTTTTTTAGTTAATTTCCCTCTTCTTCTTCTTATTCTGATGGTTAACTAAGGGTACATGGTAAGGGCATATAACATAGAAGGTCTTGGCTTTGTATATTGTCTATGTACTGTTATAATCTGCATACTTTGGCTAATCTAAGCTATGTTTCCACAGTAGGAACTTCAATTTAAGAAGTACAAGAAATCAAGTGTTGGCCAGAAGTAGGAGCTCTCAAGTGCCCTACAGAAGAACTTCACCCTCCATAAACCTTGCATATGAGCCTCCTCACGATACTGATCTACATGGTGACACTCCACCACTCACCAGGCCTCACCTCCAGCATCCACATCCAACAATCCTGCTACCACCTGAGGATCTACTACAAAGGAACTCAACTATGAACAGTCATTGGCCTTCTGAAGACCTTTCTCGAATAAATCCTTCATTTTGCAATGTCTCATCTCTGAGGAACCATGGCATAAATGAAGTCTTACCCAACCCAAACCAAATCTACAGTAATATACACCATCGCAACAAGCAATACCCAAGAGTACGCCATATAAAGAGCCTGCAGATAGAACCAATCATAAACCATCATCAGCCTAATGTGCTCTCGTTTGAAGGTACAGACCCTTCATCATCCATACCACATTATCATTCAAAATCATGCCCCTGGTTATTCGAAGGTACATCTTTTTTCACAGAAGATACTACTCTACATCCTTCCAGATTAAATATTCCAAGGACACCTGAATCGCCTTTCTCAACCATCAATCCCATGTACCATAGTGGGGTGGGTTTGGCTTCACAACCCAACACTGCTCCTCCAAAGTATGAACCTTCCATGGACTTTTGAAAACTATAATTTTCTAGGAATTTTATACATACCTGTGATGTTGACTTTGAAAAGCCATCTGATGCCAAAGGTCCAAGGTTAAATACTGTTTGGGTGCAAGTATATTCCATTTATGACTCCCTAGTCACATATGAATTGGGATTTTCTGTATCTTATAACCAAATTTGACCAAGAACTAGGTACTCATATGTGCTGATCTTATTAAGCACTGTTTGGAAATGAGCACCTTACGCCTATGCTTTTCTGAGTCTGCACACATGTGCAGTGGATCAATTGGACACCTACTTAAAGGACTCATGCACTGGTCAGGGCCATATTTGGGTCAATATCTTTGGTGAGAATTTCCAACCAGGAGAAGATCTCCACTAAGAGCCCTCAACCAAGAGAAAATCATACACTGAGAGTGCTTTGTGACGACTGAGTGTCTGGCCACTTGTGTGTGGGGTGAATGATTCGTAATTAGGCCAGATGTATTGTTCCTTTGTTTGGTAAATCAGGAGCAGTTAGCCATTGTTTCATGTCAGACTGAGCGGAGCCCTATTGTCTATTAAACGTGGATTGCCTAAGCCCTTTTGACTACATCAATCAGAGGAAAATTATGCAGTCAGATTGAACTTGTTACCAATGAGAGAAAAGCCATGTCCCACCAGTCCTGTAAGACTCAATATCCTGAAATGAGAACTGAGGTGTATAAAAGGGGCCTTTCTCCTGTCACCACATTCATATTCTACCGGTTTTCAGCCTGTAATCCTCCAGCTGGAACTGTGGATCCCTGCTTCATTTCATTCATTCTACAGAACTTCAGCCTAGGATCCACGGTTGCAGTTGAAAGACCTCAAGACTGCTTCACTGCTCAACGCTGACCCCACAAATTCATTAGAAAAACTGAGGTTGAAACAACTCGGTCACCTGGCTATACAGTCATATGAAAAAGTTTGGGCACACCTATTAATGTTAACCTTTTTTCTTTATAACAATTTGGGTTTTGCTATTTCAGTTTCATATATCTAATAACTGATGGACTGAGTAATATTTCTGGATTGAAATGAGGTTTATTGTACTAACAGAAAATGTGCAATCCGCATTTAAACAAAATTTGAAAGCTGCAAAAGTATGGGCACCTCAACATAAAAGTGACATTAATATTTTGTAGATCCTCCTTTTGCAAAAATCACAGCCTCTAGTCGCTTCCTGTAGCTTTTAATGAGTTCCTGGATCCTGGATGAAGGTAGATTTGACCATTCTTGTTTACAAAACAATTCCAGTTCAGTTAAGTTTGATGGTCGCCGAGCATGGACAGCCGCTTCACATCATCCCACAGATTTTCAATGATATTCAGGTCTGGGGACTGGGATGGCCATTCCAGAACATTGTAATTGTTCCTCTGCATGAATGCCTGAGTAGATTTGGAGCAGTGTTTTGGATCATTGTCTTGCTGAAATATCCATCCCCTGCGTAACTTCAACTTAGTCACTGATTCTTGCACATTATTGTTAAGAATCTGCTGATACTGAGTTGAATCCATGCGACCCTCAACTTTAACATGATTCCCGATTCCCGGTGCCGGCATTGGCCACACAGCCCCAAAGCATGATGGAACCTCCACCAAATTTTACTGTGGGTAGCAAGTGCTTTTCTTGGAATGCCGTGTTTTCTTGCCTCCATGCATAACGCCTTTTTGTATGACCAAACAACTCAATCTTTGTTTCATCAGTCCACAGGACCTTCTTCCAAAATGTAACTGGCTTGTCCAAATGTGCTTTTGCATACCTCAGGCGACTCTGTGTGTGGCGTGCTTGCAGAAACGGCTTCTTTCGCATCACTCTCCCATACATCTTCTCCTTGTGCAACGTGCGCTGTATTGTTGACCGATGCACATTGACGCCATCTGCAGCAAGATGAAGCTGCAGGTCTTTGGAGGTGGTCTGTGGATTGTCCTTGACTGTTCTCACCATTCTTCTTCTCTGCCTTTCTGATATTTTTCTTGGCCTGCCACTTCTGGGCTTAACAAGAACTGTACCTGTGTTCTTCCATTTCCTTACTATGTTCCTCACAGTGGAAACTGACAGTTTAAATCTCTGAGACAACTTTTTGTACCTTCCCCTGAACAACTATGTTGAATAAT
Source organism: Anomaloglossus baeobatrachus (assembly GCF_048569485.1). Classification (NCBI taxonomy): domain Eukaryota; kingdom Metazoa; phylum Chordata; class Amphibia; order Anura; family Aromobatidae; genus Anomaloglossus; species Anomaloglossus baeobatrachus. The sequence continues at coordinate 674,324,513 of NC_134356.1, read as the reverse complement.
CTTTGTTTTCAGATCATTTGAGAGTTGTTTTGAGGAGCCCATGATGCCACTCTTCATAGGAGATTCAAATAGGAGAACAACTTGCAAGTGGCCACCTTAAATACCTTTTCTCATGATTGGATGCACCTGCCTATGAAGTTCAAAGCTCAATGAGGTTACAAAACCAATTTAGTGCTTTAGTAAGTCAGTAAAAAGCAGTTAGGAGTGTTCAAATCAAGAAATTGATAAGGGTGCCCATACTTTTGCACCGGTCAAATTTTGTTTGTATGCGGATTGCACATTTTCTGTTAGTACAATAAACCTCATTTCAATCCAGAAATATTACTCAGTCCATCAGTTATTAGATGTATGAAACGGAAATAGCAAAAACCCAAATTGTTATAAAGAAAGAAGGTTAACATTAATAGGGGTGCCCAAATCTTTTCATATGACTGTATATCTTGCTGTGCTTGGTCAGCTTCCTAAGGTTACCAATATCTCCTCTCAGTGGGTGCCCGCCAAAATCGGGGTGCTGCTGGCTGGGATAGTTGGCCTCGAAGTCATGAAGATTCTAATCTCTGGCAGGCCAGAGGAAGGGTGAGACTCTGTCGCTTGTACTGTTTTGTGTTCTTGCTGGGAATGTGCGATATGTTTTTGCCTGTTGGTGAACCAATAAAGTCTTACCAATTATTATTATTATTTATTTATAGAGCACCATTGATTCCATGGTGCTGTACATGAGAAGAGGTTACATACAGAACACATACACAAGTTACAATAGACAGACTAGTACAGAGGGAAGAGGGCCCTGCCCTTGCGGGCTTACATTCTAAAGGATTTTGGGAAGGAGACAGCAGGTGGGGTGTAGGTGGGGAGGCAGCTCTGCACGGTGGTCGGGCGGCAGCTCTGCACGGTGGTGGGACGGCAGCTCTGCACGGTGGTGGGGTGGCAGCTCCGCACGGTGGTGGGGTGGCAGCTCCGCACGGTGGTCGGGTGGCAGCTCCGCACGGTGGTTACCAATGTGTGGTTCCCTCACCCCATGTTGTTTGAGTTGTGTTCTGCCCACGGGGAAGGGGTGCAAGCTTTAGTGGGATGAGCCCTGGTCTGTGCTGTCTTCCTGAAGACAGCCAGGTCAGCAAAGAAGAGCACCCACTGACAATAAAGACTCCACATGCTCAATTAACAAGTAAGATACTCCACTTAGAGTGCTCAACCAAAAGATCTTTCACTAAGAATGGTCAACTAAGAGAAGATCCGCCACTGAGACCGCAAATCCAAGATAACTTTCTCATTGAGAGCACTCCACCAAGAGAAAATCCTCCACTGAGAGTGCTCAGCTAAGAGTAGATACTCCACTGAGAGTGGTCTACCAAGACCAGTTCCTCACTGAGAATGCTCAACCAAGAGAAGATCCTACACTGAGAATGATCAACCAAGAGAAGATCCTACACTGAGAATGTTCAACCAAGAGAAGATCCTACACTGAGAATGTTCAACCAAGAGAAGATCCTACACCGAGAATGCTCAACCAAGAGAAGATCCTACACTGAGAATGTTCAACCAAGAGAAGATCCTACACTGAGAATGTTCAACCAAGAGAAGATCCTACACTGAGAATGTTCAACCAAGAGAAGATCCTACACTGAGAATGTTCAACCAAGAGAAGATCCTACACCGAGAATGCTCAACCAAGAGAAGATCCTACACTGAGAATGTTCAACCAAGAGAAGATCCTCCAATGAGAATATTCAAGCAAAGGAAGATTCCCCACTGACAGCACTTAACCAAGAGAAGTTTCCTCAATGAGAGTGCTCAACCAAGAGAAATTCCTCATCAAGGGCACTCAACCAAGAGAAGATCTTCAACTGAAAGTAGATCCTCCACTGAGAGTAGTCAACCAAGAGAAGATCCTCCACTGAGAGTGCTCTACCAAGAGAAGTCCCTCACTAAGAATGCTCAACCAGGAGTAGATACTCCACTGAGAGTACTCAAGCAAAGGAAGATTCCCCACTTACAGCACTTAACCTAGAGAAGTCCCTCAATGAGAGCACTCAACCAAGAGTAGATCCTCCACTGAAAGGAAATTCTTGTATGGGGTGTAATATAGGACATATTGGATGGGTGACATCATTAAACCTCCACACAAGTGTAGATCCCGTGGCATCATTACTATTTAGTGGAACTACTAAGTTGTGACCAGTATCGATATTGATTATTACCCGCCACCCTTTGACCCTGATACCAGGGAGATACTGATGCCACCAAATTATGAAATATGAAGTGTTCAATAGATGTTATGGACCGTTCAGGGATTGAGGATGCGTGGTTACGATTTCCTCAGTACACACAACATTGTCTGGTATAAATGATGCAGTTTGTCATTGACACAGTGCAGTTTAACGACAAAAACGTGGAAACAAAACGCAACGTGCGCACATGGCCTAATTGGTGGAGAAAAGTTGAACTAGATGGACCAGGGGCTTTTTTTAACCTATGTAACTATGTATCTTAGCACCCCCCTAAACCCTGCATGACTTTGGATGTACAGCGGAGTACACAATGCAGAACAGCATGATTGCTAACTAAAGGATAGAGAGGAGCCTGCGACCTACAGGATGGGGAGAAGCTGCTGACTAAATGATAATCTGCGGCCTCCAAGATGGGGCACAGCCTGTGTGGCGCCCCTGAGGCTTCAGTCGCCACAGAGTATTGTATCTAACTTAAGATGTAATGCTCTTCCCGGGTAAGGAGGAGGTTAACCACTGGTTTCACTTAGACAATACACTTACATAAACACCCATTTAGGCTGCCTTCACACATCCGGTTTTTGCAGTCACCACAATCTGGCGAATACCGGATAAAACGGACGCGTTTTTTTCCTCATTGAATTGTATTAGCGCCGGATTCTGCCTGATGCCCTTGCGTTGCATCCGGTGTGCACCGGATCTGGCGAAATTTCTGTGTCCAGCTGCCGGAAAACACGCAGCATGGAACCTTTTTTGGCAGCTGCAAAAAAACGGATTGCACCAGATCCGGCGCCGTCCTGCGTCATGTACAATGAAAGCCTATGGGCGCTGGATCCGTCGTAATGCAGCATACAACGCATTACAGCGATGGATTCCGTTTTTTGCTACTGAGCATGCTCAGTAGCACAATGCATCCGTCCAAAAACTGAAGGAACTGATGGAAAAAACTGATGCAACTGATCCGTTTTTTCGCCTGATCCGTTGTATCAGTTTTTACACCGGATTGTGCCTGACGCCAAAAACCGGATGTGTGAAAGCACCATTTGTGAGCCAGCACTTACATTACTCAGGAAGCCAGGCTGGGAAATTCCTGGGCAGGATTAGTCATCAAAAAGGTGGGGGCTGCCTGGGACGTGAGAGAGCACACACAGTTTCACTTCAGAACACTGCAGGACTTCAGAGCATAGCAGAGAACACAGCTTGAAGCAGACAACAGCTAGGCCTCTGGGGGGGATGCTGAACCGGCTCCCCCCAGAGGGGCCGACCAGGTAACGGGTAGACGAGAGAAAAGCAGGAGACTACCAAGTGGAGCTGTGAGACAGAGGAGTAACTTGGTAGCCGGAGGGTGAGCCCCCAACAGCCCCTTCGGGACCGGCACTAGTCAGGGTGCAGAGCCCTCGGTTAGGGGAACCTTTATGGACTCTAACAAATCTGCAGGGAAAGGGTATTTCATGTCCCATTGCCCACCACCAAAAGTCCTGGGGCCCAGCAGCAGATAGAGACAGGAGCCACGGCCACGGTCGGGTCCATAACAAGTTTTGCACTGCCTACGTAAGGGACGGCAACTAAAGCCAAGGACACTGGGGTCCCAAAGTAGCTTCACGCCACGAGGATACACACTGCAAGGTGCAAGGAGAAAGGTCTCACACACTTCACAACAGCGGTGGTGACCTCTGATTCATCCGGGATCCACAGAGGCCCATCACGGCGATGACCGGTAGCCTGAGGGCAGCATCCTAAGAACTGTGACTAAAACACCTGGAATCGCAGCCCGTGTGAGACTCTGATTTATCGGCACCGCCGCCACACACTTTGGCACCAACAGCCCTTCCCCTGTCACCACCGTCCTCCCCGAGGCTCGCGCCACCTGTGGGGAGCTGGACTATCTGGACTGCGGTAACATAAGCCCCGGGGGAGTGCGACATCTCGTGGCTAATCACTGGCCACGCACCACGGGTGGCGCTGCAAAGCAAATCCCCATTTCCCTCTTTTGACTCTCTCTTTAGCCAACGGGGCCACGGAGTCGGGTCAGGCAATTCACAGCCACCCCAAAAAAAAACACTGGCCCGGTGACGAGTCATGCCCTGCAGGTCCCGTGGGGTGCTACACCTGTGGTCTACAAGATGGAGAGAAGCCTACGACCTAGAGGATGGGGAGCAGCTGCTGACTAAATGATAGACTGCAGCCTGCGGCCTACAAGATGGGAAGCAGCCTGCGGCCTACAAGATGGAGAGCAGCCTGCGACCTACAGAATGGGGAGCAGCCTGCAACCTACAGAATGGGGAGCAGCCTGCGGCCTACAGAATGGGGAGCAGCCTGCGGCCTACAGAATGGGAAGCAGCCTGCGGCCTACAGAATGGGGAGCAGCCTGCGACCTACAGAATGGGGAGCAGCCTGTGCCTACAGAATGGGGAGCAGCCTGCGCCTACAGAATGGGGAGCAGCCTGCGGCCTACAGAATGGGGAGCAGCCTGCGGCCTACAGAATGGGGAGCAGCCTGCGGCCTACAGAATGGGGAGCAGCCTGCGACCTACAGAATGGGGAGCAGCCTGCGGCCTACAGAATGGGGAGCAGCCTGCAACCTACAGAATGGGGAGCACCCTGCGGCCTACAGAATGGGGAACAGCCTGCGACCTACAGAATGGGGAGCAGCCTGCGGCCTACAGAATGGGGAGCAGCCTGCGGCCTACAGAATGGGGAGCAGCCTGCGACCTACAGAATGGGGAGCAGCCTGCGGCCTACAGAATGGGGAGCAGCCTGCAACCTACAGAATGGGGAGCACCCTGCGGCCTACAGAATGGGGAGCAGCCTGCGACCTACAGAATGGGGAGCAGCCTGCCACCTACAGAATGGGGAGCACCCTGCGGCCTACAGAATGGGGAGCAGCCTGCGACCTACAGAATGGGGAGCAGCCTGCAGCCTACAGAATGGGGAGCAGCCTGCAACCTACAGAATGGGGAGCAGCCTGCGACCTACAGAATGGGGAGCACCCTGCGGCCTACAGAATGGGGAGCAGCCTGCGGCCTACAGAATGGGGAGCAGCCTGCGACCTACAGAATGGGGAGCAGCCTGCGACCTACAGAATGCGGAGCAGCCTGCGGCCTACAGAATGCGGAGCAGCCTGCGACCTACAGAATGGGGAGCAGCCTGACCTAGAGAATGCGGAGCAGCCTGCGACCTACAGAATGGGGAGCAGCCTGACCTACAGAATGGGGAGCAGCCTGCGGCCTACAGAATGGGGAGCAGCCTGACCTACAGAATGGGGAGCAGCCTGCGGCCTACAGAATGGGGAGCAGCCTGCAGCCTACAGAATGGGGAGCAGCCTGCGGCCTACAGAATGGGGAGTAGCCTGTGGCCTACAGAATGGGGAGCAGCCTCCGACCTACAGAATGGGGAACAGCCTGCAGCCTACAGAATGGGGAGCAGCCTGCGACCTACAGAATGGGGAGCAGCCTGACCTACAGAATGGGGAGCACCCTGCGGCCTACAGAATGGGGAGCAGCCTGCGGCCTACAGAATGGGGAGCAGCCTGCCACCTACAGAATGGGGAGCAGCCTGACCTACAGAATGGGGAGCAGCCTGCGACCTACAGAATGGGGAGCAGCCTGACCTACAGAATGGGGAACAGCCTGCAGCCTACAGAATGGGGAGCAGCCTGCGAGCTACAGAATGGGGAGCAGCCTGCGAGCTACAGAATGGGGAGCAGCCTGACCTACAGAATGGGGAGCAGCCTGACCTACAGAATGGGGAGCAGCCTGCGGCCTACAGAATGCGGAGCAGCCTGCGGCCTACAGAATGGGGAGCAGCCTGCGACCTACAGAATGGGGAGCAGCCTGCGAGCTACAGAATGGGGAGCAGCCTGCGACCTACAGAATGGGGAGCAGCCTGCGACCTACAGAATGGGGAGCAGCCTGACCTACAGAATGGGGAGCAGCCTGCGGCCTACAGAATGGGGAGCAGCCTGACCTACAGAATGGGGAGCAGCCTGCGAGCTACAGAATGGGGAGCAGCCTGCAGCCTACAGAATGGGGAGCAGCCTGCCACCTACAGAATGGGGAGCACCCTGCGGCCTACAGAATGGGGAGCAGCCTGCGGCCTACAGAATGGGGAGCAGCCTGCAACCTACAGAATGGGGAGCACCCTGCGGCCTACAGAATGGGGAACAGCCTGCGACCTACAGAATGGGGAGCAGCCTGCGGCCTACAGAATGGGGAGCAGCCTGCGGCCTACAGAATGGGGAGCAGCCTGCGACCTACAGAATGGGGAGCAGCCTGCGGCCTACAGAATGGGGAGCAGCCTGCAACCTACAGAATGGGGAGCACCCTGCGGCCTACAGAATGGGGAGCAGCCTGCGACCTACAGAATGGGGAGCAGCCTGCCACCTACAGAATGGGGAGCACCCTGCGGCCTACAGAATGGGGAGCAGCCTGCGACCTACAGAATGGGGAGCAGCCTGCAGCCTACAGAATGGGGAGCAGCCTGCAACCTACAGAATGGGGAGCAGCCTGCGACCTACAGAATGGGGAGCACCCTGCGGCCTACAGAATGGGGAGCAGCCTGCGGCCTACAGAATGGGGAGCAGCCTGCGACCTACAGAATGGGGAGCAGCCTGCGACCTACAGAATGCGGAGCAGCCTGCGGCCTACAGAATGCGGAGCAGCCTGCGACCTACAGAATGGGGAGCAGCCTGCGACCTACAGAATGGGGAGCAGCCTGCCACCTACAGAATGGGGAGCACTCTGCGGCCTACAGAATGGGGAGCAGCCTGCGACCTACAGAATGGGGAGCAGCCTGTGACCTACAGAATGGGGAACAGCCTGCGACCTATAGAATGGGGAGCAGCCTGCCACCTACAGAATGGGGAGCAGCCTGCAACCTACAGAATGGGGAGCAGCCTGACCTACAGAATGGGGAGCAGCCTGCGGCCTACAGAATGGGGAGCAGCCTGACCTACAGAATGGGGAGCAGCCTGCGGCCTACAGAATGGGGAGCAGCCTGCAGCCTACAGAATGGGGAGCAGCCTGCGGCCTACAGAATGGGGAGTAGCCTGTGGCCTACAGAATGGGGAGCAGCCTCCGACCTACAGAATGGGGAACAGCCTGCAGCCTACAGAATGGGGAGCAGCCTGCGACCTACAGAATGGGGAGCAGCCTGACCTACAGAATGGGGAGCACCCTGCGGCCTACAGAATGGGGAGCAGCCTGCGGCCTACAGAATGGGGAGCAGCCTGCCACCTACAGAATGGGGAGCAGCCTGACCTACAGAATGGGGAGCAGCCTGCGACCTACAGAATGGGGAGCAGCCTGACCTACAGAATGGGGAACAGCCTGCAGCCTACAGAATGGGGAGCAGCCTGCGAGCTACAGAATGGGGAGCAGCCTGCGAGCTACAGAATGGGGAGCAGCCTGACCTACAGAATGGGGAGCAGCCTGACCTACAGAATGGGGAGCAGCCTGCGGCCTACAGAATGCGGAGCAGCCTGCGGCCTACAGAATGGGGAGCAGCCTGCGACCTACAGAATGGGGAGCAGCATGTGAGCTACAGAATGGGGAGCAGCCTGCGACCTACAGAATGGGGAGCAGCCTGCGACCTACAGAATGGGGAGCAGCCTGACCTACAGAATGGGGAGCAGCCTGCGGCCTACAGAATGGGGAGCAGCCTGACCTACAGAATGGGGAGCAGCCTGCGGCCTACAGAATGGGGAGCAGCCTGCGGCCTACAGAATGGGGAGCAGCCTGACCTACAGAATGGGGAGCAGCCTGACCTACAGAATGGGGAGCAGCCTGCGGCCTACAGAATGGGGAGCAGCCTGCGGCCTACAGAATGGGGAGCAGCCTGCGAGCTACAGAATGGGGAGCAGCCTGCAGCCTACAGAATGGGGAGCAGCCTGCCACCTACAGAATGGGGAGCACCCTGCGGCCTACAGAATGGGGAGCAGCCTGCGACCTACAGAATGGGGAGCAGCCTGCGGCCTACAGAATGGGGAGCAGCCTGCAACCTACAGAATGGGGAGCAGCCTGCAGCCTACAGAATGGGGAGCAGCCTGCAACCTACAGAATGGGGAGCAGCCTGCGACCTACAGAATGGGGAGCAGCCTGACCTACAGAATGGGGAGCAGCCTGCGGCCTACAGAATGGGGAGCAGCCTGCGACCTACAGAATGGGGAGCAGCCTGCGACCTACAGAATGCGGAGCAGCCTGCGACCTACAGAATGGGGAGCAGCCTGACCTACAGAATGGGGAGCAGCCTGACCTACAGAATGGGGAGCAGCCTGCGACCTACAGAATGGGGAGCAGCCTGCGACCTACAGAATGGGGAGCAGCCTGCGACCTACAGAATGCGGAGCAGCCTGCGGCCTACAGAATGCGGAGCAGCCTGCGACCTACAGAGTGGGGAGCAGCCTGACCTACAGAATGGGGAGCAGCCTGCGGCCTACAGAATGGGGAGCACCCTGCGACCTACAGAATGGGGAGCAGCCTGCGACCTACAGAATGGGGAGCAGCCTGCGGCCTACAGAATGGGGAGCAGCCTGCGGCCTACAGAATGGGGAGCAGCCTGACCTACAGAATGGGGAGCAGCCTGCGACCTACAGAATGGGGAGCAGCCTGCGACCTACAGAATGGGGAGCACCCTGCGACCTACAGAATGGGGAGCAGCCTGCGACCTACAGAATGGGGAGCAGCCTGCGACCTACAGAATGGGGAGCAGCCTGCGAGCTACAGAATGGGGAGCAGCCTGCAGCCTACAGAATGGGGAGCAGCCTGCGGCCTACAGAATGGGGAGCAGCCTGCGACCTACAGAATGGGGAGCAGCCTGCGGCCTACAGAATGGGGAGCAGCCTGCGACCTACAGAATGGGGAGCAGCCTGCGACCTACAGAATGGGGAGCAGCCTGCGACCTACAGAATGGGGAGCAGCCTGCGACCTACAGAATGGGGAGCAGCCTGCGACCTACAGAATGGGGAGCAGCCTGACCTACAGAATGGGGAGCAGCCTGCGACCTACAGAATGGGGAGCAGCCTGCGGCCTACAGAATGGGGAGCAGCCTGCGGCCTACAGAATGGGGAGCAGCCTGCGGCCTACAGAATGGATCCCCTTTAATTAAAAAAGTGACCACAATTCAGCCACCTCCGGGAAAATCTGTGATCAGGACCCACATTTTATCTGCGCTGCTTCTTGGAAGGTTAATAAAAGCTATCAGAGGAGTGTCTGCCTCCTAGTGGTGCGCGCAGGCGCAGCAGCCTCCTGTTCAGGCGGTCACAACACACCGCATCTGTGCAGCAACCGGACTCCTACTGACCCAGAATGCACTGCGCCCGACCCCGGTACACACACCGAGCGTCCGTGTGCACATCAATGCGGGGGTGTATATGTATACAGCGACATCCACAGTGCCCCCATAATAACAGCGACATCCACAGTGCCCCCATAATAACAGCGACATCCACAGTGCCCCCATAATAACAGCGACATCCACAGTGCCCCCATAATAACAGCGACATCCACAGTGCCCCAATAATAACAGCGACATCCACAGTGCCCCCATAATAACAGTGATATCCACAGTGCCTCCATAATAACAGCGACATCCACAGTGCCCCCATAATAACAGCGACATCCACAGTGCCTCCATAATAACAGCGATATCCACAGTGCCCCCATAATAACAGCGACATCCACAGTGCCCCCATAATAACAGCGACATCCACAGTGCCCCCATAATAACAGCGACATCCACAGTGCCCCAATAATAACAGCGACATCCACAGTGCCCCCATAATAACAGCGACATCCACAGTGCCCCCATAATAACAGCGACATCCACAGTGCCCCCATAATAACAGCGACACCCACAGTGCCCCCATAATAACAGCGACATCCACAGTGCCCCCATAATAACAGCGACATCCACAGTGCCCCAATAATAACAGCGACATCCACAGTGCCCCCATAATAACAGCGACATCCACAGTGCCCCCATAATAACAGCGACACCCACAGTGCCCCCATAATAACAGCGACATCCACAGTGCCCCCATAATAACAGCGACATCCACAGTGCCCCAATAATAACAGCGACATCCACAGTGCCCCCATAATAACAGCGACATCCACAGTGCCCCATAATAACAGCGACATCCACAGTGCCCCCATAATAACAGCGACATCCACAGTGCCCCAATAATAACAGCGACATCCACAGTGCCCCCATAATAACAGCGACATCCACAGTGCCCCCATAATAACAGCGACATCCACAGTGCCCCCATAATAACAGCGACATCCACAGTGCCCCCATAATAACAGCGACATCCACAGTGCCCCCATAATAACAGCGACATGCACAGTGCCCCCATAATAACAGCGACATCCACAGTGCCCCCATAATAACAGCGACATCCACAGTGCCCCAATAATAACAGCGACATCCACAGTGCCCCCATAATAACAGCGACATCCACAGTGCCCCCATAATAACAGCGACATCCACAGTGCCCCCATAATAACAGCGATATCCACAGTGCCCCCATAATAACAGCGACATCCACAGTGCCTCCATAATAACAGCGACACCCACAGTGCCCCCATAATAACAGCGACATCCACAGTGCCTCCATAATAACAGCGACATCCACAGTGCCCCCATAATAACAGCGATATCCACAGTGCCCCCATAATAACAGCGATTTCCACAGTGCCCCCATAATAACAGCGATATCCACAGTGCCCCCATAATAACAGCGACATCCACAGTGCCCCCATAATAACAGCGACATCCACAGTGCCCCCATAATAACAGCGACACCCACAGTGCCCCCATAATAACAGCGACATCCACAGTGCCCCCATAATAACAGCGACATCCACAGTGCCCCAATAATAACAGCGACATCCACAGTGCCCCCATAATAACAGCGACATCCACAGTGCCCCCATAATAACAGCGACATCCACAGTGCCCCCATAATAACAGCGACACCCACAGTGCCCCCATAATAACAGCGACATCCACAGTGCCCCCATAATAACAGCGACATCCACAGTGCCCCAATAATAACAGCGACATCCACAGTGCCCCCATAATAACAGCGACATCCACAGTGCCCCCATAATAACAGCGACACCCACAGTGCCCCCATAATAACAGCGACATCCACAGTGCCCCCATAATAACAGCGACATCCACAGTGCCCCAATAATAACAGCGACATCCACAGTGCCCCCATAATAACAGCGACATCCACAGTGCCCCATAATAACAGCGACATCCACAGTGCCCCCATAATAACAGCGACATCCACAGTGCCCCAATAATAACAGCGACATCCACAGTGCCCCCATAATAACAGCGACATCCACAGTGCCCCCATAATAACAGCGACATCCACAGTGCCCCCATAATAACAGCGACATCCACAGTGCCCCCATAATAACAGCGACATGCACAGTGCCCCCATAATAACAGCGACATCCACAGTGCCCCCATAATAACAGCGACATCCACAGTGCCCCAATAATAACAGCGACATCCACAGTGCCCCCATAATAACAGCGACATCCACAGTGCCCCCATAATAACAGCGACATCCACAGTGCCCCCATAATAACAGCGATATCCACAGTGCCCCCATAATAACAGCGACATCCACAGTGCCTCCATAATAACAGCGACACCCACAGTGCCCCCATAATAACAGCGACATCCACAGTGCCTCCATAATAACAGCGACATCCACAGTGCCCCCATAATAACAGCGATATCCACAGTGCCCCCATAATAACAGCGATTTCCACAGTGCCCCCATAATAACAGCGATATCCACAGTGCCCCCATAATAACAGCGACATCCACAGTGCCCCCATAATAACAGCGACATCCACAGTGCCCCCATAATAACAGCGACACCCACAGTGCCCCCATAATAACAGCGACATCCACAGTGCCCCCATAATAACAGCGACATCCACAGTGCCCCAATAATAACAGCGACATCCACAGTGCCCCCATAATAACAGCGACATCCACAGTGCCCCAATAATAACAGCGACATCCACAGTGCCCCCATAATAACAGCGACATCCACAGTGCCCCCATAATAACAGCGACATCCACAGTGCCCCCATAATAACAGCGATATCCACAGTGCCCCCATAATAACAGCGACATCCACAGTGCCTCCATAATAACAGCGACATCCACAGTGCCCCCATAATAACAGCGATATCCACAGTGCCCCCATAATAACAGCGACATCCACAGTGCCCCCATAATAACAGCGACATCCACAGTGCCCCCATAATAACAGCGATATCCACAGTGCCCCCATAATAACAGCGATATCCACAGTGCCCCCATAATAACAGCGACATCCACAGTGCCCCCCACAATAACAGTAATATCCACAGTGCCCCCATAATAACAGCGATATCCACAGTGCCCCCCATAATAACAGTGATATCCACAGTGCCCTCATAATAACAGCGATATCCACAGTGCCCCCATAATAACAGCGATATCCACAGTGCCCCCATAATAACAGCGATATCCACAGTGCCTCCATAATAACAGTGATATCCACAGTGCCCCCATAATAACAGTGACATCCACAGTGCCCCCCATAATAACAGCGATATCCACAGTGCCCCCCATAATAACAGCGACATCCACAGTGCCTCCATAATAACAGCGACATCCACAGTGACCCCATAATAACAGCGACATCCACAGTGCCCCCATAATAACAGCAACATCCAAAGTGCCCCATAATAACAGCGATATCCACAGTGCCCCATAATAACAGCGATATCCACAGTGCCCCCATAATAACAGTGACATCCACAGTGCCCCCATAATAACAGTGATATCCACAGTGCCCCCATAATAACAGCGATATCCACAGTGCCCCCATAATAACAGCGGCATCCACAGTACCCCCATAATAACAGTGATATCCACAGTGCCCCCATAATAACAGCGACATCCACAGTGCCCCCATAATAACAGCGATATCCACAGTGCCCCATAATAACAGCGACATCCACAGTGCCCCATAATAACAGCGACATCCACAGTGCCCCCATAATAACAGTGATATCCACAGTGCCCCCATAATAACAGCGATATCCACAGTGCCCCCATAATAACAGCGGCATCCACAGTACCCCCATAATAACAGTGATATCCACAGTGCCCCCATAATAACAGCGACATCCACAGTGCCCCCATAATAACAGCGATATCCACAGTGCCCCATAATAACAGCGACATCCACAGTGCCTCCATAATAACAGTAATATCCACAGTGCCCCCATAATAACAGCGACATCCACAGTGCCCCCATAATAACAGTGACATCCACAGTGCCCCCATAACAGCGACATCCACAGTGCCCCCATAATAACAGCGACATCCACAGTGCCCCAATAATAACAGCGACATCCACAGTGCCCCCATAATAACAGCGACATCCACAGTGCCCCCATAATAACAGCGACATCCACAGTGCCCCAATAATAACAGCGACATCCACAGTGCCCCCATAATAACAGCGACATCCACAGTGCCCCAATAATAACAGCGACATCCACAGTGCCCCCATAATAACAGCGACATCCACAGTGCCCCCATAATAACAGCGACATCCACAGTGCCCCAATAATAACAGCGACATCCACAGTGCCCCCATAATAACAGCGACATCCACAGTGCCCCCATAATAACAGTGATATCCACAGTGCCCCCATAATAACAGCGACATCCACAGTGCCTCCATAATAACAGCGATATCCACAGTGCCTCCATAATAACAGCGATATCCACAGTGCCCCCATAATAACAGCGACATCCACAGTGCCTCCATAATAACAGCGACATCCACAGTGCCTCCATAATAACAGCGATATCCACAGTGCCCCAATAATAACAGCGACATCCACAGTGCCCCCATAATAACAGCGACATCCACAGTGCCTCCATAATAACAGCGATATCCACAGTGCCCCCATAATAACAGCGATATCCACAGTGCCCCAATAATAACAGCGACATCCACAGTGCCCCCATAATAACAGCGACATCCACAGTGCCCCCATAATAACAGCGACATCCACAGTGCCCCCCATAATAACAGCGACATCCACAGTGCCCCCCATAATAACAGCGACATCCACAGTGCCCCCCATAATAACAGCGACATCCACAGTGCCCCCATAATAACAGCGACATCCACAGTGCCCCCATAATAACAGTGATATCCACAGTGCCCCCATAATAACAGCGACATCCACAGTGCCTCCATAAGAACAGCGACATCCACAGTGCCTCCATAATAACAGCGACATCCACAGTGCCCCCATAATAACAGCAACATCCACAGTGCCCCCATAATAACAGCGATATCCACAGTGCCCACATAATAACAGCAACATCCACAGTGCCCCCATAATAACAGCGACATCCACAGTGCCCCAATAATAACAGCGACATCCACAGTGCCCCCATAATAACAGCGACATCCACAGTGCCCCCATAATAACAGCGATATCCACAGTGCCCCCATAATAACAGCAACATCCACAGTGCCCCCATAATAACAGCGACATCCACAGTGCCCCCATAATAACAGCGACATCCACAGTGCCCCCCATAATAACAGCGACATCCACAGTGCCCCCATAATAACAGCGACATCCACAGTGCCCCCATAATAACAGCGACATCCACAGTGCCCCCATAATAACAGCAATATCCACAGTGCCCCCATAATAACAGCAATATCCACAGTGCCCCCATAATAACAGTGATATCCACAGTGCCCCCATAATAACAGTGATATCCACAGTGCCCCCATAATACCAGCGACATCCACAGTGCCCCCATAATAACAGTAATATCCACAGTGCCCCCATAATAACAGCGACATCCACAGTGCCCCCATAATAACAGTGATATCCACAGTGCCCCCATAATAACAGCGATATCCACAGTGCCCCCATAATAACAGCGACATCCACAGTGCCCCCATAATAACAGCGACATCCACAGTGCCCCCATAATAACAGTAATATCCACAGTGCCCCCATAATAACAGTAATATCCACAGTGCCCCCATAATAACAGTGACATCCACAGTGCCCCCATAATAACAGTGATATCCACAGTGCCCCCATAATAACAGTAATATCCACAGTGCCCCCATAATAACAGTGATATCCACAGTGCCCCCATAATAACAGTAATATCCACAGTGCCCCCATAATAACAGCGATATCCACAGTGCCCCCATAATAACAGCGACATCCACAGTGCCCCCATAATAACAGCGATATCCACAGTGCCTCCATAATAACAGTGATATCCACAGTGCCCCCATAATAACAGCGACATCCACAGTGCCTCCATAATAACAGCGACATCCACAGTGCCCCCCATAATAACAGCGACATCCACAGTGCCCCCATAATAACAGCGACATCCACAGTGCCCCCATAATAACAGTGATATCCACAGTACCCCATAATAACAGCGACATCCACAGTGCCCCCATAATAACAGTGACATCCACAGTGCCCCCCATAATAACAGGGACATCCACAGTGCCCCCATAATAACAGCGACATCCACAGTGCCCCCCATAATAACAGCGACATCCACAGTGCCCCCCATAATAACAGTGATATCCACAGTGACCCCATAATAACAGCGATATCCACAGTGCCTCCATAACAACAGCGACATCCACAGTGCCCCCATAATAACAGCGACATCCACAGTGCCCCCCATAATAACAGTGATATCCACAGTACCCCCATAATAACAGTGATATCCACAGTACCCCCATAATAACAGTGATATCCACAGTGCCCCCATAATAACAGCGACATCCACAGTGCCCCCATAATAACAGCGACATCCACAGTGCCCCCATAATAACAGCGACATCCACAGTGCCCCCATAATAACAGCGACATCCACAGTGCCCCAATAATAACAGCGACATCCACAGTGCCCCCATAATAACAGCGACATCCACAGTGCCTCCATAATAACAGCGACATCCACAGTGCCCCAATAATAACAGCGACATCCACAGTGCCCCCATAATAACAGCGACATCCACAGTGCCCCCATAATAACAGCGACATCCACAGTGCCCCCATAATAACAGCGACATCCACAGTGCCCCCATAATAACAGCGACATCCACAGTGCCCCCATAATAACAGCGATATCCACAGTGCCCCCATAATAACAGCAACATCCACAGTGCCCCCATAATAACAGCGACATCCACAGTGCCCCCATAATAACAGCGACATCCACAGTGCCCCCATAATAACAGCAATATCCACAGTGCCCCCATAATAACAGCAATATCCACAGTGCCCCCATAATAATAGCAATATCCACAGTGCCCCCATAATAACAGCAATATCCACAGTGCCCCCATAATAATAGCGACATCCACAGTGCCCCCATAATAACAGCGATATCCACAGTGCCCCCATAATAACAGCGATATCCACAGTGCCCCAATAATAACAGTAATATCCACAGTGCCCCCATAATAACAGCGACATCCACAGTGCCCCCATAATAACAGCGACATCCACAGTGCCCCCATAATAACAGCGACATCCACAGTGCCCCCATAATAACAGCAATATCCACAGTGCCCCCATAATAACAGCAATATCCACAGTGCCCCCATAATAATAGCGACATCCACAGTGCCCTCATAATAACAGTGATATCCACAGTGCCCCCATAATAACAGCGATATCCACAGTGCCCCCATAATAACAGCAACATCCACAGTGCCCCCATAATAACAGCGACATCCACAGTGCCCCCATAATAACAGCGACATCCACAGTGCCCCCATAACAACAGCAATATCCACAGTGCCCCCATAATAACAGCAATATCCACAGTGCCCCCATAATAATAGCAATATCCACAGTGCCCCCATAATAACAGCAATATCCACAGTGCCCCCATAATAATAGCGACATCCACAGTGCCCCCATAATAACAGCGATATCCACAGTGCCCCCATAATAACAGTGATATCCACAGTACCCCCATAATAACAGTGATATCCACAGTACCCCCATAATAACAGTGATATCCACAGTGCCCCCATAATAACAGCGACATCCACAGTGCCCCCATAATAACAGCGACATCCACAGTGCCCCAATAATAACAGCGACATCCACAGTGCCCCCATAATAACAGCGACATCCACAGTGCCCCCATAATAACAGCGACATCCACAGTGCCCCAATAATAACAGCGACATCCACAGTGCCCCCATAATAACAGCGACATCCACAGTGCCTCCATAATAACAGCGACATCCACAGTGCCCCAATAATAACAGCGACATCCACAGTGCCCCCATAATAACAGCGACATCCACAGTGCCCCCATAATAACAGCGACATCCACAGTGCCCCCATAATAACAGCGACATCCACAGTGCCCCCATAATAACAGCGACATCCACAGTGCCCCCATAATAACAGCGATATCCACAGTGCCCCCATAATAACAGCAACATCCACAGTGCCCCCATAATAACAGCGACATCCACAGTGCCCCCATAATAACAGCGACATCAACAGTGCCCCCATAATAACAGCAATATCCACAGTGCCCCCATAATAACAGCAATATCCACAGTGCCCCCATAATAATAGCAATATCCACAGTGCCCCCATAATAACAGCAATATCCACAGTGCCCCCATAATAATAGCGACATCCACAGTGCCCCCATAATAACAGCGATATCCACAGTGCCCCCATAATAACAGCGATATCCACAGTGCCCCAATAATAACAGTAATATCCACAGTGCCCCCATAATAACAGCGACATCCACAGTGCCCCCATAATAACAGCGACATCCACAGTGCCCCCATAATAACAGCGACATCCACAGTGCCCCCATAATAACAGCAATATCCACAGTGCCCCCATAATAACAGCAATATCCACAGTGCCCCCATAATAATAGCGACATCCACAGTGCCCCCATAATAACAGTGATATCCACAGTGCCCCCATAATAACAGCGATATCCACAGTGCCCCCATAATAACAGCAACATCCACAGTGCCCCCATAATAACAGCGACATCCACAGTGCCCCCATAATAACAGCGACATCCACAGTGCCCCCATAATAACAGCAATATCCACAGTGCCCCCATAATAACAGCAATATCCACAGTGCCCCCATAATAATAGCAATATCCACAGTGCCCCCATAATAACAGCAATATCCACAGTGCCCCCATAATAATAGCGACATCCACAGTGCCCCCATAATAACAGCGATATCCACAGTGCCCCAATAATAACAGTAATATCCACAGTGCCCCCATAATAACAGCGACATCCACAGTGCCCCCATAATAACAGCGACATCCACAGTGCCCCCATAATAACAGCGACATCCACAGTGCCCCCATAATAACAGCAATATCCACAGTGCCCCCATAATAACAGCAATATCCACAGTGCCCCCATAATAATAGCGACATCCACAGTGCCCCCATAATAACAGTAATATCCACAGTGCCCCCATAATAACAGCGACATCCACAGTGCCTCCATAATAACAGCGACATCCACAGTGCCCCAATAATAACAGCGACATCCACAGTGCCCCCATAATAACAGCGACATCCACAGTGCCCCAATAATAACAGTGACATCCACAGTGCCCCCATAATAACAGCGACATCCACAGTGCCCCCATAATAACAGTAATATCCACAGTGCCCCCATAATAACAGCGACATCCACAGTGCCTCCATAATAACAGCGACATCCACAGTGCCCCAATAATAACAGCGACATCCACAGTGCCCCCATAATAACAGCGATATCCACAGTGCCCCCATAATAACAGCGACATCCACAGTGCCCCCATAATAACAGCAACATCCACAGTGCCCCCATAATAACAGCGACATCCACAGTGCCCCCATAATAACAGCGATATCCACAGTGCCCCCATAATAACAGTAATATCCACAGTGCCCCCATAATAACAGCGATATCCACAGTGCCCCCATAATAACAGTGATATCCACAGTGCCCCCATAATAACAGCGATATCCACAGTGCCCCCATAATAACAGTAATATCCACAGTGCCCCCATAATAACAGCGATATCCACAGTGCCCCCATAATAGCAGCGACATCCACAGTGCCCCCATAATAACAGCGATATCCACAGTGCCCCCATAATAACAGTAATATCCACAGTGCCCCCATAATAACAGCGACATCCACAGTGCCCCCATAATAACAGCGACATCCACAGTGCCCCCATAATAACAGCGACATCCACAGTGCCCCCATAATAACAGCGACATCCACAGTGCCCCCATAATAACAGCGATATCCACAGTGCCCCCATAATAACAGCGATATCCACAGTGCCTCCATAATAACAGTGATATCCACAGTGCCCCCATAATAACAGTAATATCCACAGTGCCCCCATAATAACAGCGACATCCACAGTGCCCCAATAATAACAGCGACATCCACAGTGCCCCCATAATAACAGCAATATCCACAGTGCCTCCATAATAACAGCGACATCCACAGTGCCCCAATAATAACAGCGACATCCACAGTGCCCCCATAATAACAGCAATATCCACAGTGCCCCCATAATAACAGCAACATCCACAGTGCCCCCATAATAACAGCGACATCCACAGTGCCCCCATAATAACAGCGATATCCACAGTGCCCCCATAATAACAGTAATATCCACAGTGCCCCCATAATAACAGCGACATCCACAGTGCCCCCATAATAACAGCGACATCCACAGTGCCCCCATAATAACAGCGACATCCACAGTGCCCTCATAATAACAGCGACATCCACAGTGCCCCCATAATAACAGCGATATCCACAGTGCCCCCATAATAACAGCGATATCCACAGTGCCCCCATAATAACAGCGACATCCACAGTGCCTCCATAATAACAGCGATATCCACAGTGCCCCCATAATAACAGCGATATCCACAGTGCCCCCATAATAACAGCAACATCCACAGTGCCTCCATAATAACAGCGATATCCACAGTGCCTCCATAATAACAGCGACATCCACAGTGCCTCCATAATAACAGCGATATCCACAGTGCCCCCATAATAACAGCGATATCCACAGTGCCCCCATAATAACAGCGATATCCACAGTGCCTCCATAATAAGAGCGATATCCACAGTGCCCCCATAATAACAGCGATATCCACAGTGCCCCCATAATAACAGCGACATCCACAGTGCCCCCATAATAACAGCGATATCCACAGTGCCCCCATAATAACAGCGACATCCACAGTGCCCCCATAATAACAGCGACACCCACATTGCCCCCATAATAACAGCGACATCCACAGTGCCCCCATAATAACAGCGATATCCACAGTGCCCCCATAATAACAGCGACATCCACAGTGCCCCCATAATAACAGCGACATCCACAGTGCCCCCATAATAACAGCGATATCCACAGTGCCCCCATAATAACAGCGATATCCACAGTGCCCCCATAATAACAGCGACATCCACAGTGCCCCCATAATAACAGCGACACCCACATTGCCCCCATAATAACAGCGACATCCACAGTGCCCCCATAATAACAGCGATATCCACAGTGCCCCCATAATAACAGCGACATCCACAGTGCCCCCATAATAACAGCGACATCCACAGTGCCCCCATAATAACAGCGACATCCACAGTGCCCCCATAATAACAGCGACATCCACAGTGCCCCCATAATAACAGCGATATCCACAGTGCCCCCATAACAGCGACATCCACAGTGCCCCCATAATAACAGCGACATCCACAGTGCCCCCATAATAACAGCGACATCCACAGTGCCCCCATAATAACAGCGACATCCACAGTGCCCCCATAATAACAGCGACATCCACAGAGCCCCCATAATAACAGCGACATCCACAGTGCCCCCATAATAACAGCGACATCCACAGTGCCCCCATAATAACAGCGACATCCACAGTGCCCCCATAATAACAGCGACATCCACAGTGCCCCCATAATAACAGCGACATCCACAGTGCCCCGATAATAACAGCGACATCCACAGTGCCCCCATAATAACAGCGACATCCACAGTGCCTCCATAATAACAGCGACATCCACAGTGCCCCCATAATAACAGCGACATCCACAGTGCCCCCATAATAACAGCGATATCCACAGTGCCCCCATAATAACAGCGACATCCACAGTGCCCCCATAATAACAGCGACATCCACAGTGCCCCCATAATAACAGTGATATCCACAGTGCCCCCATAATAACAGCGACATCCACAGTGCCCCCATAATAACAGCGACATCCACGGTGCCTCCATAATAACAGCGACATCCACAGTGCCCCCATAATAACAGCGATATCCACAGTGCCCCCATAATAACAGCGACATCCACAGTGCCTCCATAATAACAGTGATATCCACAGTGCCCCCATAATAACAGCGACATCCACAGTGCCCCCATAATAACAGCGACATCCACAGTGCCTCCATAATAACAGCGACATCCACAGTGCCCCCATAATAACAGCGACATCCACAGTGCCCCCATAATAACAGCGACATCCACAGTGCCCCCATAATAACAGTAATATCCACAGTGCCCCCATAATAACAGTGATATCCACAGTGCCCCCATAATAACAGCGACATCCACAGTGCCCCATAATAACAGCGACATCCACAGTGCCCCCATAATAAGTGATATCCACAGTGCCCCCATAATAACAGTGATATCCACAGTGCCCCCATAATAACAGCGACATCCACAGTGCCCCCATAATAACAGTGATATCCACAGTGCCCCCATAATAACAGTAATATCCACAGTGCCCCCATAATAACAGCGACATCCACAGTGCCCCCATAATAACAGTGATATCCACAGTGCCCCCATAATAACAGCGATATCCACAGTGCCCCCATAATAACAGCGACATCCACAGTGCCCCCATAATAACAGCGACATCCACAGTGCCCCCATAATAACAGTAATATCCACAGTGCCCCCATAATAACAGTAATATCCACAGTGCCCCCATAATAACAGTGACATCCACAGTGCCCCCATAATAACAGTGATATCCACAGTGCCCCCATAATAACAGTAATATCCACAGTGCCCCCATAATAACAGCGATATCCACAGTGCCCCCATAATAACAGCGACATCCACAGTGCCCCCATAATAACAGCGATATCCACAGTGCCTCCATAATAACAGTGATATCCACAGTGCCCCCATAATAACAGCGACATCCACAGTGCCTCCATAATAACAGCGACATCCACAGTGCCCCCATAATAACAGCGACATCCACAGTGCCCCCATAATAACAGCGACATCCACAGTGCCCCCATAATAATAGCGACATCCACAGTGCCCTCATAATAACAGCGATATCCACAGTGCCCCCATAATAACAGCGACATCCACAGTGCCCCCATAATAACAGCGATATCCACAGTGCCCCCATAATAACAGCGACATCCACAGTGCCCCCCATAATAACAGCGACATCCACAGTGCCCCCATAATAACAGCGACATCCACAGTGCCCCCATAATAACAGTGATATCCACAGTACCCCCATAATAACAGCGACATCCACAGTGCCCCCCATAATAACAGCGATATCCACAGTGACCCCATAATAACAGCGACATCCACAGTGCCCCCATAATAACAGTGACATCCACAGTGCCCCCCATAATAACAGGGACATCCACAGTGCCCCCATAATAACAGCGACATCCACAGTGCCCCCCATAATAACAGCGACATCCACAGTGCCCCCCATAATAACAGTGATATCCACAGTGACCCCATAATAACAGCGATATCCACAGTGCCTCCATAACAACAGCGACATCCACAGTGCCCCCATAATAACAGCGACATCCACAGTGCCCCCCATAATAACAGTGATATCCACAGTACCCCCATAATAACAGTGATATCCACAGTACCCCCATAATAACAGTGATATCCACAGTGCCCCCATAATAACAGCGACATCCACAGTGCCCCCATAATAACAGCGACATCCACAGTGCCACAATAATAACAGCGACATCCACAGTGCCCCCATAATAACAGCGACATCCACAGTGCCCCCATAATAACAGCGACATCCACAGTGCCCCAATAATAACAGCGACATCCACAGTGCCCCCATAATAACAGCGACATCCACAGTGCCTCCATAATAACAGCGACATCCACAGTGCCCCAATAATAACAGCGACATCCACAGTGCCCCCATAATAACAGCGACATCCACAGTGCCCCCATAATAACAGCGACATCCACAGTGCCCCCATAATAACAGCGACATCCACAGTGCCCCCATAATAACAGCGACATCCACAGTGCCCCCATAATAACAGCGATATCCACAGTGCCCCCATAATAACAGCAACATCCACAGTGCCCCCATAATAACAGCGACATCCACAGTGCCCCCATAATAACAGCGACATCCACAATGCCCCCATAATAACAGCAATATCCACAGTGCCCCCATAATAACAGCAATATCCACAGTGCCCCCATAATAATAGCAATATCCACAGTGCCCCCATAATAACAGCAATATCCACAGTGCCCCCATAATAATAGCGACATCCACAGTGCCCCCATAATAACAGCGATATCCACAGTGCCCCCATAATAACAGCGATATCCACAGTGCCCCAATAATAACAGTAATATCCACAGTGCCCCCATAATAACAGCGACATCCACAGTGCCCCCATAATAACAGCGACATCCACAGTGCCCCCATAATAACAGCGACATCCACAGTGCCCCCATAATAACAGCAATATCCACAGTGCCCCCATAAAAACAGCAATATCCACAGTGCCCCCATAATAATAGCGACATCCACAGTGCCCTCATAATAACAGTGATATCCACAGTGCCCCCATAATAACAGCGATATCCACAGTGCCCCCATAATAACAGCAACATCCACAGTGCCCCCATAATAACAGCGACATCCACAGTGCCCCCATAATAACAGCGACATCCACAGTGCCCCCATAATAACAGCAATATCCACAGTGCCCCCATAATAACAGCAATATCCACAGTGCCCCCATAATAATAGCAATATCCACAGTGCCCCCATAATAACAGCAATATCCACAGTGCCCCCATAATAATAGCGACATCCACAGTGCCCCCATAATAACAGCGATATCCACAGTGCCCCCATAATAACAGCGATATCCACAGTGCCCCAATAATAACAGTAATATCCACAGTGCCCCCATAATAACAGCGACATCCACAGTGCCCCCATAATAACAGCGACATCCACAGTGCCCCCATAATAACAGCGACATCCACAGTGCCCCCATAATAACAGCAATATCCACAGTGCCCCCATAATAACAGCAATATCCACAGTGCCCCCATAATAATAGCGACATCCACAGTGCCCTCATAATAACAGCGACATCCACAGTGCCTCCATAACAACAGCGATATCCACAGTGCCCCCATAATAACAGCGATATCCACAGTGCCCCCATAATAACAGTAATATCCACAGTGCCCCCATAATAACAGCGACATCCACAGTGCCTCCATAATAACAGCGACATCCACAGTGCCCCAATAATAACAGCGACATCCACAGTGCCCCCATAATAACAGCGACATCCACAGTGCCCCAATAATAACAGCGACATCCACAGTGCCCCCATAATAACAGCGACATCCACAGTGCCCCCATAATAACAGTAATATCCACAGTGCCCCCATAATAACAGCGACATCCACAGTGCCTCCATAATAACAGCGACATCCACAGTGCCCCAATAATAACAGCGACATCCACAGTGCCCCCATAATAACAGCGATATCCACAGTGCCCCCATAATAACAGCGACATCCACAGTGCCCCCATAATAACAGCAACATCCACAGTGCCCCCATAATAACAGCGACATCCACAGTGCCCCCATAATAACAGCGATATCCACAGTGCCCCCATAATAACAGTAATATCCACAGTGCCCCCATAATAACAGCGATATCCACAGTGCCCCCATAATAACAGTGATATCCACAGTGCCCCCTTAATAACAGCGATATCCACAGTGCCCCCATAATAACAGTAATATCCACAGTGCCCCCATAATAACAGCGATATCCACAGTGCCCCCATAATAGCAGCGACATCCACAGTGCCCCCATAATAACAGCGATATCCACAGTGCTCCCATAATAACAGTAATATCCACAGTGCCCCCATAATAACAGCGACATCCACAGTGCCCCCATAATAACAGCGACATCCACAGTGCCCCCATAATAACAGCGACATCCACAGTGCCCCCATAATAACAGCGACATCCACAGTGCCCCCATAATAACAGCGATATCCACAGTGCCCCCATAATAACAGCGATATCCACAGTGCCTCCATAATAACAGTGATATCCACAGTGCCCCCATAATAACAGTAATATCCACAGTGCCCCCATAATAACAGCGACATCCACAGTGCCCCAATAATAACAGCGACATCCACAGTGCCCCCATAATAACAGCAATATCCACAGTGCCTCCATAATAACAGCGACATCCACAGTGCCCCAATAATAACAGCGACATCCACAGTGCCCCCATAATAACAGCAATATCCACAGTGCCCCCATAATAACAGCAACATCCACAGTGCCCCCATAATAACAGCGACATCCACAGTGCCCCCATAATAACAGCGATATCCACAGTGCCCCCATAATAACAGTAATATCCACAGTGCCCCCATAATAACAGCGACATCCACAGTGCCCCCATAATAACAGCGACATCCACAGTGCCCCCATAATAACAGCGACATCCACAGTGCCCTCATAATAACAGCGACATCCACAGTGCCCCCATAATAACAGCGATATCCACAGTGCCCCCATAATAACAGCGATATCCACAGTGCCCCCATAATAACAGCGACATCCACAGTGCCTCCATAATAACAGCGATATCCACAGTGCCCCCATAATAACAGCGATATCCACAGTGCCCCCATAATAACAGCAACATCCACAGTGCCTCCATAATAACAGCGATATCCACAGTGCCTCCATAATGACAGCGACATCCACAGTGCCTCCATAATAACAGCGATATCCACAGTGCCCCCATAATAACAGCGATATCCACAGTGCCCCCATAATAACAGCGATATCCACAGTGCCTCCATAATAACAGCGATATCCACAGTGCCCCCATAATAACAGCGATATCCACAGTGCCCCCATAATAACAGCGACATCCACAGTGCCCCCATAATAACAGCGATATCCACAGTGCCCCCATAATAACAGTAATATCCACAGTGCCCCCATAATAACAGCGACATCCACAGTGCCCCCATAATAATAGCGACATCCACAGTGCCCCCATAATAACAGTGATATCCACAGTGCCCCCATAATAACAGCGATATCCACAGTGCCCCAATAATAACAGTAATATCCACAGTGCCCCCATAATAACAGCGACATCCACAGTGCCCCCCATAATAACAGCGACATCCACAGTGCCTCCATAATAACAGCGACATCCACAGTGACCCCATAATAACAGCGACATCCACAGTGACCCCATAATAACCGCGACATCCACAGTGCCCCAATAATAACAGCGACATCCACAGTGCCCCCATAATAACAGCGACATCCACAGTGCCCCCATAATAACAGTAATATCCACAGTGCCCCCATAATAACAGCGACATCCACAGTGCCTCCATAATAACAGCGACATCCACAGTGCCCTAATAATAACAGCGACATCCACAGTGCCCCCATAATAACAGCGACATCCACAGTGCCCCCATAATAACAGCGATATCCACAGTGCCCCCATAATAACAGCGACATCCACAGTGCCCCAATAATAACAGCGACATCCACAGTGCCCCCATAATAACAGCGATATCCACAGTGCCCCCATAATAACAGCGACATCCACAGTGCCCCCATAATAACAGCAACATCCACAGTGCCCCATAATAACAGCGACATCCACAGTGCCCCCATAATAACAGCGATATCCACAGTGCCCCCATAATAACAGTAATATCCACAGTGCCCCCATAATAACAGCGATATCCACAGTGCCCCCATAATAACAGTGATATCCACAGTGCCCCCATAATAACAGCGACATCCACAGTGCCCCCATAATAACAGTGATATCCACAGTGCCCCCATAATAACAGTGATATCCACAGTGCCCCCATAATAACAGTGACATCCACAGTGCCCCCATAATAACAGCGATATCCACAGTGCCCCCATAATAACAGTAATATCCACAGTGCCCCCATAATAACAGCGATATCCACAGTGCCCCCATAATAACAGCGACATCCACAGTGCCCCCATAATAACAGCGATATCCACAGTGCCCCCATAATAACAGTAATATCCACAGTGCCCCCATAATAACAGCGACATCCACAGTGCCCCCATAATAACAGCGACATCCACAGTGCCCCCATAATAACAGCGACATCCACAGTGCCCTCATAATAACAGCGACATCCACAGTGCCCCCATAATAACAGCGATATCCACAGTGCCCCCATAATAACAGCGATATCCACAGTGCCCCCATAATAACAGCGATATCCACAGTGCCCCCATAATAACAGTAATATCCACAGTGCCCCCATAATAACAGCGACATCCACAGTGCCTCCATAATAACAGCGACATCCACAGTGCCCCAATAATAACAGCGACATCCACAGTGCCCCCATAATAACAGCAATATCCACAGTGCCCCCATAATAACAGCAACATCCACAGTGCCCCCATAATAACAGCGACATCCACAGTGCCCCCATAATAACAGCGATATCCACAGTGCCCCCATAATAAACGTAATATCCACAGTGCCCCCATAATAACAGCGACATCCACAGTGCCCCCATAATAACAGCGACATCCACAGTGCCCCCATAATAACAGCGATATCCACAGTGCCCCCATAATAACATTAATATCCACAGTGCCCCCATAATAACAGCGATATCCACAGTGCCCCCATAATAACAGCGACATCCACAGTGCCCCCATAATAACAGCGACATCCACAGTGCCTCCATAATAACAGCGATATCAACAGTGCCCCCATAATAACAGCGATATCCACAGTGCCGCCATAATAACAGCGATATCCACAGTGCCTCCATAATAATAGCGATATCCACAGTGCCCCCATAATAACAGCGACATCCACAGTGCCCCCATAATAACAGCGACATCCACAGTGCCCCCATAATAACAGCGACATCCACAGTGCCCCCCATAATAACAGCGATATCCACAGTGCCCCCATAACAACAGCGACATCCACAGTGCCCCCATAATAACAGCGACATCCACAGTGCCCCCATAATAACAGCGACATCCACAGTGCCCCCCATAATAACAGCGATATCCACAGTGCCCCCATAACAACAGCGACATCCACAGTGCCCCCATAATAACAGCGACATCCACAGTGCCCCCATAATAACAGCGACATCCACAGTGCCCCCCATAATAACAGCGACATCCACAGTGCCCCCATAACAACAGCGACATCCACAGTGCCCCCATAATAACAGCGACATCCACAGTGCCCCCATAACAACAGCGACATCCACAGTGCCCCCCATAATAACAGCGATATCCACAGTGCCCCCCACAATAACAGCGACATCCACAGTGCCCCCATAATAACAGCGATATCCACAGTGCCCCCATAATAACAGCGATTCCACAGTGCCCCCATAATAACAGCGACATCCACAGTGCCCCCATAATAACAGCGATATCCACAGTGCCCCCATAATAACAGCGACATCCACAGTGCCTCCATAATAACAGAGACATCCACAGTGCCTCCATAATAACAGCGATATCCACAGTGCCCCCATAATAACAGCGATATCC
The DNA here is from genome assembly GCF_048569485.1 of Anomaloglossus baeobatrachus. NCBI lineage: Eukaryota > Metazoa > Chordata > Amphibia > Anura > Aromobatidae > Anomaloglossus > Anomaloglossus baeobatrachus. Next base: position 674,295,205 of record NC_134356.1, on the reverse strand, counting down.
ACAGTGCCCCCATAATAACAGCGATATCCACAGTGCCCCCATAATAACAGCGACATCCACAGTGCCTCCATAATAACAGAGACATCCACAGTGACTCCATAATAACAGCGATATCCACAGTGCCCCCATAATAACAGCGATTCCACAGTGCCCCCATAATAACAGCGACATCCACAGTGCCCCCATAATAACAGTGATATCCACAGTGCCTACATAATAACAGCGACATCCACAGTGCCCCCATAATAACAGCGATATCCACAGTGCCTCCATAATAACAGCGATATCCACAGTGCCCCCATAATAACAGCGATATCCACAGTGCCCCCATAATAACAGCGACATCCACAGTGTCCCCATAATAACAGCGATATCCACAGTGCCCCCATAATAACAGTAATATCCACAGTGCCCCCATAATAACAGCGACATCCACAGTGCCCCCATAATAACAGCGACATCCACAGTGCCTCCATAATAACAGTGACATCCACAGTGCCCCCATAATAACAGCGACATCCACAGTTCCCCCATAATAACAGCGATATCCACAGTGCCCCCATAATAACAGCGACATCCACAGTGCCCCCATAATAACAGTGACATCCACAGTGCCCCCATAATAACAGCGACATCCACAGTGCCCCCATAATAACAGCGACATCCACAGTGCCCCCATAATAACAGTAATATCCACAGTGCCCCCATAATAACAGCGACATCCACAGTGCCCCCATAATAACAGCGACATCCACAGTGCCTCCATAATAACAGCGACATCCACAGTGCCTCCATAATAACAGCGATATCCACAGTGCCCCCATAATAACAGCGACATCCACAGTGCCCCCATAATAACAGCGATATCCACAGTGCCCCCATAATAACAGCGACATCCACAGTGCCCCAATAATAACAGCGACATCCACAGTGCCCCATAATAACAGCGACATCCACAGTGCCCCATAATAACAGTGATATCCACAGTGCCCCCATAATAACAGCGACATCCACAGTGCCCCCATAATAACAGCGATATCCACAGTGCCCCCATAATAACAGTAATATCCACAGTGCCCCCATAATAACAGCGACATCCACAGTGCCCCCATAATAATAGCGACATCCACAGTGCCTCCATAATAACAGTGACATCCACAGTGCCCCCATAATAACAGCGACATCCACAGTGCCCCCATAATAACAGCGATATCCACAGTGCCCCCATAATAACAGCGACATCCACAGTGCCCCCATAATAACAGTGACATCCACAGTGCCCCCATAATAACAGCGACATCCACAGTGCCCCCATAATAACAGCGACATCCACAGTGCCCCCATAATAACAGCGATATCCACAGTGCCCCCATAATAACAGCGACATCCACAGTGCCCCCATAATAACAGCGACATCCACAGTGCCCCCATAATAACAGCGACATCCACAGTGCCCTCATAATAACAGCGACATCCACAGTGCCCCCATAATAACAGCGATATCCACAGTGCCCCCATAATAAAAGCGACATCCACAGTGCCCCCCATAATAACAGCGATATCCAGAGTGCCCCCATAATAACAGCGACATCCACAGTGCCCCCATAATAATAGCGACATCCACAGTGCCTCCATAATAACAGCGATATCCACAGTGCCCCCATAATAACAGCGATATCCACAGTGCCGCCATAATAACAGCGATATCCACAGTGCCTCCATAATAATAGCGATATCCACAGTGCCCCCATAATAACAGCGACATCCACAGTGCCCCCATAATAACAGCGACATCAACAGTGCCCCCATAATAACAGCGACATCCACAGTGCCCCCCATAATAACAGCGATATCCACAGTGCCCCCATAACAACAGCGACATCCACAGTGCCCCCATAATAACAGCGACATCCACAGTGCCCCCATAATAACAGCGACATCCACAGTGCCCCCCATAATAACAGCGATATCCACAGTGCCCCCATAACAACAGCGACATCCACAGTGCCCCCATAATAACAGCGACATCCACAGTGCCCCCATAATAACAGCGACATCCACAGTGCCCCCCATAATAACAGCGACATCCACAGTGCCCCCATAACAACAGCGACATCCACAGTGCCCCCATAATAACAGCGACATCCACAGTGCCCCCATAACAACAGCGACATCCACAGTGCCCCCCATAATAACAGCGATATCCACAGTGCCCCCCACAATAACAGCGACATCCACAGTGCCCCCATAATAACAGCGATATCCACAGTGCCCCCATAATAACAGCGATATCCACAGTGCCCCCATAATAACAGCGACATCCACAGTGCCCCCATAATAACAGCGATATCCACAGTGCCCCCATAATAACAGTAATATCCACAGTGCCCCCATAATAACAGCGACATCCACAGTGCCCCCATAATAACAGCGACATCCACAGTGCCTCCATAATAACAGCGACATCCACAGTGCCTCCATAATAACAGCGATATCCACAGTGCCCCCATAATAACAGCGATATCCACAGTGCCCCCATAATAACAGCGATATCCACAGTGCCCCCATAATAACAGTGATATCCACAGTGCCTACATAATAACAGCGACATCCACAGTGCCCCCATAATAACAGCGATATCCACAGTGCCTCCATAATAACAGCGATATCCACAGTGCCCCCATAATAACAGCGACATCCACAGTGCCTCCATAATAACAGCGATATCCACAGTGCCTCCATAATAACAGCGATATCCACAGTGCCCCCATAATAACAGCGACATCCACAGTGCCCCCCATAATAACAGCGATATCCACAGTGCCCCCATAATAACAGCGACATCCACAGTGCCCCCATAATAACAGCGATATCCACAGTGCCCCCATAATAACAGTAATATCCACAGTGCCCCCATAATAACAGCGATATCCACAGTGCCCCCATAATAACAGCGACATCCACAGTGCCCCCATAATAACAGTAATATCCACAGTGCCCCCATAATAACAGCGACATCCACAGTGCCTCCATAATAACAGCGATATCCACAGTGCCTCCATAATAACAGCGACATCCACAGTGCCTCCATAATAACAGTGACATCCACAGTGCCCCCATAATAACAGCGACATCCACAGTGCCCCCATAATAACAGCGATATCCACAGTGCCCCCATAATAACAGCGACATCCACAGTGCCCCCATAATAACAGTGACATCCACAGTGCCCCCATAATAACAGCGACATCCACAGTGCCCCCATAATAACAGCGACATCCACAGTGCCTCCATAATAACAGCGATATCCACAGTGCCCCAATAATAACAGCGACATCCACAGTGCCCCATAATAACAGCGACATCCACAGTGCCCCATAATAACAGTGATATCCACAGTGCCCCCATAATAACAGCGACATCCACAGTGCCCCCATAATAACAGCGATATCCACAGTGCCTCCATAATAACAGTGACATCCACAGTGCCCCCATAATAACAGCGACATCCACAGTGCCCCCATAATAACAGCGACATCCACAGTGCCCCCATAATAACAGCGACATCCACAGTGCCCCCATAATAACAGCGACATCCACAGTGCCCCCATAATAACAGCGACATCCACAGTGCCCCCATAATAACAGCGACATCCACAGTGCCCCCATAATAACAGCGACATCCACAGTGCCTCCATAATAACAGCGACATCCACAGTGCCCCCATAATAACAGTGACATCCACAGTGCCTCCATAATAACAGTGACATCCACAGTGCCTCCATAATAACAGTGACATCCACAGTGCCCCCATAATAACAGTGACATCCACAGTGCCTCCATAATAACAGTGACATCCACAGTGCCCCCATAATAACAGTGACATCCACAGTGCCCCCATAATAACAGCGACATCCACAGTGCCCCCCATAATAACAGCGACATCCACAGTGCCCCCATAATAACAGTGACATCCACAGTGCCTCCATAATAACAGTGACATCCACAGTGCCCCCATAATAACAGCGACATCCACAGTGCCCCCCATAATAACAGCGACATCCACAGTGCCCCCATAATAATAGTGATATCCACAGTGCCCCCATAATAACAGCGACATGCACAGTGCCCCCATAATAACAGCGACATCCACAGTGCCCCCATAATAACAGTGATATCCACAGTGCCCCCATAATAACAGCGACATCCACAGTGCCCCCATAATAACAGCGATATCCACAGTGCCTCCATAATAACAGCGACATCCACAGTGCCCCCATAATAACAGCGACATCCACAGTGCCCCCATAATAACAGCGACATCCACAGTGCCCCCATAATAACAGCGACATCCACAGTGCCTCCATAATAACAGCGACATCCACAGTGCCCCCATAATAACAGCGATATCCACAGTGCCCCCATAATAACAGCAATATCCACAGTGCCCCCATAATAACAGCGACATCCACAGTGCCCCCATAATAACAGTGACATCCACAGTGCCCCCATAATAACAGTGATATCCACAGTGCCCCCATAATAACAGTGATATCCACAGTGCCCCCATAATAACCGTGATATCCACAGTGCCTCCATAATAACAGCGACATCCACAGTGCCCCCATAATAACAGCGACATCCACAGTGCCTCCATAATAACAGCGATATCCACAGTGCCCCCATAATACCAGCGACATCCACAGTGCCCCCATAATAACAGCAACATCCACAGTGCCCCCATAATAACAGCAACATCCACAGTGCCCCCATAATAACAGCGACATCCACAGCGCCCCTATAATAACAGCGACATCCACAGTGCCCCCATAATAAAAGCGACATCCACAGTGCCTCCATAATAACAGTGACATCCACAGTGCCCCCATAATAATAGTGATATCCACAGTGCCCCCATAATAACAGCGACATGCACAGTGCCCCCATAATAACAGCGACATCCACAGTGCCCCCATAATAACAGTGATATCCACAGTGCCCCCATAATAACAGCGACATCCACAGTGCCCCCATAATAACAGCGATATCCACAGTGCCTCCATAATAACAGCGACATCCACAGTGCCCCCATAATAACAGCGACATCCACAGTGCCCCCATAATAACAGCGACATCCACAGTGCCCCCATAATAACAGCGACATCCACAGTGCCTCCATAATAACAGCGACATCCACAGTGCCCCCATAATAACAGCGATATCCACAGTGCCCCCATAATAACAGCAATATCCACAGTGCCCCCATAATAACAGCGACATCCACAGTGCCCCCATAATAACAGTGACATCCACAGTGCCCCCATAATAACAGTGATATCCACAGTGCCCCCATAATAACAGTGATATCCACAGTGCCCCCATAATAACCGTGATATCCACAGTGCCTCCATAATAACAGCGACATCCACAGTGCCCCCATAATAACAGCGACATCCACAGTGCCTCCATAATAACAGCGATATCCACAGTGCCCCCATAATACCAGCGACATCCACAGTGCCCCCATAATAACAGCAACATCCACAGTGCCCCCATAATAACAGCAACATCCACAGTGCCCCCATAATAACAGCGACATCCACAGCGCCCCTATAATAACAGCGACATCCACAGTGCCCCCATAATAAAAGCGACATCCACAGTGCCTCCATAATAACAGTGACATCCACAGTGCCCCCATAATAACAGCGACATCCACAGTGCCCCCCATAATAACAGCGACATCCACAGTGCCTCCATAATAACAGTGATATCCACAGTGCCCCCATAATAACAGCGACATCCACAGTGCCCCCATAATAACAGCGACATCCACAGTGCCTCCATAATAACAGTGATATCCACAGTGCCCCCATAATAACAGTGACATCCACAGTGCCCCCATAATAACAGTGATATCCACAGTGCCCCCATAATAACAGCGATATCCACAGTGCCCCCATAATAACAGCGACATCCACAGTGCCCCCATAATAACAGCGATATCCACAGTGCCCCCATAATAACAGCGATATCCACAGTGCCCCCATAATAACAGTGATATCCACAGTGCCCCCATAACAGCGACATCAACAGTGCCACCATAATAACAGCGACATCCACAGTGCCCCCATAATAACAGTGACATCCACAGTGCCCCCATAATAACAGTGATATCCACAGTGCCCCCATAATAACAGTGATATCCACAGTGCCCCCATAATAACAGTGATATCCACAGTGCCCCCATAATACCAGCGACATCCACAGTGCCCCCATAATAACAGCAACATCCACAGTGCCCCCATAATAACAGCAACATCCACAGTGCCCCATAATAACAGCGACATCCACAGTGCCCCCATAATAACAGCGACATCCACAGTGCCCCCATAATAACAGCGACATCCACAGTGCCCCCATAATAACAGCAACATCCACAGTGCCCCCATAATAACAGCGATATCCACAGTGCCCCCATAATAACAGCGACATCCACAGCGCCCCTATAATAACAGCGACATCCACAGTGCCCCCATAATAACAGCGACATCCACAGTGCCTCCATAATAACAGCGACATCCACAGTGCCCCCATAATAACAGCGACATCCACAGTGCCCCCATAATAACAGTGATATCCACAGTGCCCCCCATAATAACAGCGACATCCACAGTGCCTCCATAATAACAGTGATATCCACAGTGCCCCCATAATAACAGCGACATCCACAGTGCCCCCATAATAACAGCGACATCCACAGTGCCTCCATAATAACAGTGATATCCACAGTGCCCCCATAATAACAGTGACATCCACAGTGCCCCCATAATAACAGCGACATCCACAGTGCCCCCATAATAACAGCGACATCCACAGTGCCCCCATAATAACAGTGATATCCACAGTGCCCCCATAACAGCGACATCCACAGTGCCCCCATAATAACAGCGACATCCACAGTGCCCCCATAATAACAGCGACATGCACAGTGCCCCCATAATAACAGCGACATGCACAGTGCCCCCATAATAACAGCGACATCCACAGTGCCCCCATAATAACAGTGATATCCACAGTGCCCCCATAATAACAGCGACATCCACAGTGCCCCCATAATAACAGCGATATCCACAGTGCCTCCATAATAACAGCGACATCCACAGTGCCCCCATAATAACAGCGATATCCACAGTGCCCCCATAATAACAGCGATATCCACAGTGCCCCCATAATAACAGTGATATCCACAGTGCCCCCCATAATAACAGCGACATCCACAGTGCCTCCATAATAACAGTGATATCCACAATGCCCCCATAATAACAGCGACATCCACAGTGCCCCCATAATAACAGCGACATCCACAGTGCCTCCATAATAACAGTGATATCCACAGTGCCCCCATAATAACAGTGACATCCACAGTGCCCCCATAATAACAGCGACATCCACAGTGCCCCCATAATAACAGCGACATCCACAGTGCCCCCATAATAACAGTGATATCCACAGTGCCCCCATAACAGCGACATCCACAGTGCCCCCATAATAACAGCGACATCCACAGTGCCCCCATAATAACAGCGACATGCACAGTGCCTCCATAATAACAGTGATATCCACAGTGCCCCCATAATAACAGCGACATCCACAGTGCCCCCATAATAACAGCGATATCCACAGTGCCTCCATAATAACAGCGACATCCACAGTGCCCCCATAATAACAGCGACATCCACAGTGCCCCCATAATAACAGCAACATCCACAGTGCCCCCATAATAACAGCGATATCCACAGTGCCCCCATAATAACAGCGACATCCACAGTGCCCCCATAATAACAGCGATATCCACAGTGCCTCCATAATAACAGCGACATCCACAGTGCCCCCATAATAACAGCAACATCCACAGTGCCCCCATAATAACAGCGACATCCACAGTGCCCCCATAATAACAGCGACATCCACAGTGCCCCCATAATAACAGCGATATCCACAGTGCCTCCATAATAACAGCGACATCCACAGTGCCCCCATAATAACAGCGACATCCACAGTGCCCCCATAATAACAGCGACATGCACAGTGCCCCCATAATAACAGCGACATCCACAGTGCCCCCATAATAACAGCGACATCCACAGTGCCCCCATAATAACAGCGACATGCACAGTGCCCCCATAATAACAGTGATATCCACAGTGCCCCCATAATAACAGCGACATCCACAGTGCCCCCCATAATAACAGCGACATCCACAGTGCCCCCATAATAGCGCAGGTTTTCTGTGGTTGGAGTGATATATGATGCTACTGATCTTTATACAGATGTAGCAGAGGTGAGTTTGTTGTGTGACTGATCTCGTGTCGTCTGCAGTCCTATGTAAGCGCAGATTATGGTATCTGCAGTGTGTGATGTGACACATCCGTATATCGCAGTGCAGTGTATAGTCACGTGTGGAGGGGCTGGGGTCACCCACGCTCAATGCTATTTTTTGCATCTTGGCTTCATCACTTCCTCCCTATTTAACTTTGCTCTCACTGACACCCCCGCCCCCCCCTCCTCTCCTCCCCCCTCCGCTCCCAAGTTCATTATTTCACCATAATTTGGTCTCAGAGATGCTGTGTTGTAATATATCACTGCCAGACACAAGGAGCGAGGAGGATGAGAAGGGGGCACATTGTAACTGTAGGACCCCCACACTGACCCCTCCCCCCACCAAACATAGCTCCCCGAATATTCACTTAAATCCAATTTTCATTCTTGATGACCTTTTGTTGTCCAGAAAATTAGTTATTCAACTCAAAAATTGTATATTTTGTCTATCAAGCAGTAACAAGCTGTGCTCAAAAGTTTACACACCCCGCCAGATTTTTTCTTTCTTGGTCTTTTTTCAGAGAATATGTATAACACGGAATCTTTTTTTTGCACTCATGGTTAGTGGTCGGGTGAAGACATTTATTGTCATCTACTGGGTTTTCTCTTTTTAAATCATAATGACAACCAAAAACATCCAAATGACCCTGATGAAAAGTTCACACACCCCAGTTCTTAATACCTTGTATTGCCCCCTCTAACATCAATAACAGCTGGAATTTTTTTGTGGTAGTTGTGGATGAGACTCTTTATTTTCTCAGATGGTAAGGCTGCCCATTCTTCTTGGTCAGATGGTAAAGCTTCCCATTCTTCTTGGTCAGATGGTAAAGCTACCCACTCTTCTTGGTCAGATGGTAAAGCTGCCCACTCCTCTTGGTCAGATGATAAAGCTGCCAACTCTTCTTGGTCAGATGGTAAAGCTGCCCACTCTTCTTGGTCAGATGATAAAGCTCTTCTTGGTCAGATGGTAAAGCTGCCCACTCTTCTTGGTCAGATGGTAAAGCTGCCCATTCTTCTTGGTCAGATTTTAAAGCTGCCCATTCTTCTCGGTCAGATGGTAAAGCTGCCCATTCTTCTTGGTCAGATTGTAAAGCTGACCATTCTTCTTTGTCAGATGGTAGAGCTGCCCACTCTTCTTGGTCAGATGATAAAGCTGCCCACTCTTCTTGGTCAGATGGTAAAGCTGACCATTCTTCTTGGTCAGATCTACTAACAAACAAAAACATCCAAATAACCCTGATCAAAAGTTCACACACCCTGGTGATCTTGGCCTGATAACTAGCACAGAAGGTGTGTGTGCAGAAAAGCTGAGTGAGTTTCTGGGATCCAGACAGACTCTTGCATCTTTCTTCCAGCCACTGAAATTTATGGATTGTGAGTCAACAGATCTACGGGAAAAGATAGTTGAACTGTATAAAACAGGAAAGGGATTGTGACGACATGGTCTCTGAGTGCCTCACATGGGTTAACTTTCTTAACATTCAGCCAGACATGAAGACAGTTTGTTTATAGATGGGGGATAATCTCTCATTGTTCTCCAAGACTCTTGGGAGTTTAGTATTGAAGTTTTTGTTGACTCATGTAATTGTTTTGGCCACTGAAGGCCAGACACCCAGATAACTCAATTATGCGAACTTCCCATTGTATTACTAAGTGAATTGCTAAATAAGGAAGCCACGGAGACACCATCACATGTTTCTGAACGCTGGCAGGTAACTAGCCAGGTCTTTCACCGGGAAGGAACAACCACAGGAAGGGCAGTCTCCAGTCAAGGAAACCACCTATGCCAAAACATGGTATCCATCCACAGACAGCTGTTTCGGGGTATTTGCCCCTCATCAGTGTGGAGTAGGAAACTGGCTAGTGAGAGCAATGCCTAGTAGAAGACAATATAGGTAAGGATGGTTAGATGGACCTTAGAGAGATCAACATCCAGCACCGCGGAGCACCATCACTTGTTTTCTCAACGCAGTGATTCTAGAGCAATGCCCCCTGGGAAATATGCAAAAGCCAGTAGCCAGTTTCCTACTCCACACTGATGAGGGGCAAATACCCCGAAACAGCTGCCTGTGGATGGATACCATGTTTTGGCATAGGTGGTCTCCTTGACTGGAGACTGCCCTTCCCGTGGTTTTTCCTTCCCGGTGAAAGACCTGGCTAGTTACCTGCCAGCGTTGAGAAACATGTGATGGTGTCTCCGCGGCTTCCTTGTTTTGCATATTTCCCAGGGGGCATTGCTCTTGAATCACTGCGTTGAGAAAACACGTGATGGTGCTCCACGGTGCTGGATGTTGATTTCCCTAAGGTCAACCATCCTTACCTATATAAGTGAAATGCTAGATGTGATGTAATTTACCTGCCTCACCCTTGTCTCTGGATATTTGAATATGGCTTGAAATTCATCCAATAAGAGAAGCAATCTTGTACAGCCAATCCGATAAGGGCACAGTATATACTAAGGGTATATACTAAGGGAAGGCTATGGCTATAAAAGCTGACTTCCTGGAGTCACCAGTTGTTGATGGATGCTGCATGATCCAGTCTAAGCTCTTAGGAGCTGGCTAGGGGATCAGAACCAGGCTGGCTTGTGGACTCGGTCTAGGGACTTTGGTTCCGACTACAGGATCACTTGGCTACATGGCTTCAATCTAGGGACTTCGATTCCGATTGGAGACCATATCCACAGTCTAGGGATTTCGTCTCCGGCTGCCAGGATTATATCATCATACCAGAGACTACTTAAGGAAGGAATCTAGGTTGGGACAATTTGGTCATCTGGCTACAGACTTTGCAGACCTCAGACAGCTTCATAAATCTGGCGTTATTCCAGTCTTGGTGGGTGCCCGCCAACAGCGGGGTGCTGCTGGATTGGAGTAAGTAGCCCTGGAAGCTCTGAGGCACGGACATTCTAATCCCTGGTGAGCAGCGGAAGGGTGAGACTCTGTTGCCGGTTACATTTGTGTGTTTTGCTGGGTATGTGATATGTGCTGTTAATTGTTTGGGGATCCAATAAAGTCTAATTATTGTGGTTCCCTCACCCTGTGTTGTCTGAGTAGTGTTACGCCCACGGTTAAGGAGGCCGGCGTTCAGTTGGGATGAGCCCTGAGCCACGCTGTCTTTCTAAAGGCGGCGGGTTTTAGTGGACGAGAGCGCCCACTGAGCCCCTTGTCTCCACAATTGGTGGCAGCGGGGGGACACTACTCAGCCTGGTTTACCCAGGGGAGCTGCAGTGGACTGGTGTTTTCGGACACCGTCCAGGGCTCAACAACCAGGGAGGCACATAAGCATACCCAGCAGGCCATAGGGGAGGCATTCAGGTTTCGGACGCTGCCATGTCCAACCCCACCAGCTCAGTCATGGGACAAGGACAAGAGAGGAGTTTCGACCGCAGCAGTAAATGGATGCTGCAGGATCTGTGCCAGATGCGAAAGATTGACTACAGGAACATTGACACTCGGTTGGACTTGATCCGGAAATTAGTCCGTTGGGATGCCCAGAATGATGCAGGGGACGATGAGGATCCCACCGATATTGACCCAGAGGATTTAATCTATGTGCCACATCATGGATCTAGTGACAATCGGGAATCAACTTGGTCCAAAATGGCCCAAGCCACAGCATTGTTGGATGCATTTGGGCCTAGATCCTCAAGAGAAGAGAGGGCTTATGTTCTGGAATATGTTTATGGGATTCCAGCTGCAGTACTGCTAACACCAGCCGCTCGAGAAGGATGGTCCCGCTACCCAGCAGAAGCTGCTCCGAAACAAAGGACTACAAACAGGGCCTGTGACTCGCCCAATCTATGGCGCTGTTATACATGTGGGCGCCATGGACAGATAGATAGAGATTGTCTCCAAAACCGAGGCCGCATAATTGGAGCCCATCTGCCAGCTCAGCCGGTCAAGAGCCAGGGACTACGAGACACTGGTTCCTCCATTACCCTGGTAAGCCCAGTAATTGTTTCCCCAGAAGACCCTGTACCAGATTCCCAATTATCCATCTCCCTGGCTGAGGACATTCCTCTGGCATGTGTGCAGTTGGACCTAAGGACCGACCAGGGAGAGGTCGAGGTGGAGCTTGTGAACAGCCTCCCCACACCTGGTATTTTGGGGAATGACCAGGAAGAGGTTGATGTGGGACTTGTGAACAGTCTCCCCATACTTGTCATTGTGGAGACTGACCAGAGCAAGGCTGATGTGGAGCTTATGAACAGAATCCCCACCCCTGTTATTTTGGGGTTTGACCAGGAAGAGGCCCATATAGAGCTTATTGACAGCCTCCCCACACCTGTTATTTCGGGGACTAACCAGGAGGAAGTTGAAGTGGGGTTCATAGATGGCCCCACCAAGCCTGTTGTTTCGGATACCACCCAGAGGGAAGTGAAAGTGGGGCTTGTGAATTACCTGCTCACACCAGTCATTTTGGAGAATGACCTAGGACAAGGACTATCCAGTCAGTTTGTAGCAGCCATCACCCACTTCCAAGCCAAACAGGACCCTGATGTGGATCTTTCTAACATCCTTTCCAAGGATAATTCACATTTCCAGTCTCCATCATCCACTGGAGCCAATTACCGTGAGTAAGCCTAACCACACTGTGGCTATTGACTGGGGGAAGATTGATAGTAAGAAATTTATGCAAGCCCAACTCATGGACCCCACCTTAGTGCTTGCCCGCAATATGGCTGCTCAACCTGGGGGAGGTAATCAGGGGGAGGTGTATAGATGTGAGCCTCTGTTGCTGACCTCACCATTAAAAAGGACAATGCCGTCAAGAGGAGAAGGGTGATCGGAAGCCCATCATGTCTGGCTAATATTAAGAAGGGGGAGGAATGTGACGACATGGTCTCTGAGTGCCTCACATGGGTTAACTTTCTTAACATTCAGCCAGACATGAAGACAGTTTGTTTATAGATGGGGGATAAGCCCTCATTGTTCTACAAGACTCTTGGGAGTTTAGTATTGGAGTTTTTGTTGACTCATGTAATTGTTTTGGCCACTGAAGGCCAGACACCCAGATAACTCAATTATGCGAACTTCCCATTGTATTACTAAGTGAATTGCTAGATGTGATGTAACGTACCTGAAATTCATCCAATAAGGGGTGCTTCACACATAGCGAGATCGCTACCGAAATCGCTGCTACGGCACGGTTTTGGTGACGCAGCAGTGACCTCATTAGCGATCTCGCTGTGTGTGACACTGAGCAGCGATCTGGCCCCTGCTGCGAGATCGCTGCTCGTTACACACAACCGTGGTTCGTTTTCTTCAAAGGCGCTCTCCCGCTGTGACGCACAGATCGCTGTGTGTGACAGCGAGAGAGCGACAAATGAAGCGAGCAGGAGCAGGAGCCGGCGTCTGGCAGCTGCGGTAAGCTGTAACCAGGGTAAACATCGGGTAACCAAGGGAAGACCTTTCCCTGGTTACCCGATATTTACCTTCGTTACCAGCCTCCGCCGCTCTCACTGTCAGTGCCGGCTCGTGCTCTCTGCACATGTAGCTGCAGCACACATCAGGTAATTAACCCTATGTGTACTGTAGCCAGGAGAGCAAGGAGCCAGCGCTAAGCAGTGTGCGCGGCTCCTGCTCTGTGCACATGTAGCTGCAGTACACATCGGGTTAATTAACCCGATGTGTACTGTAGCTAGGAGAGCAGGGAGCCAGCGCTAAGCAGTGTGCGCGGCTTCCTGCTCTGTGCACATGTAGCTGCAGTACACATCGGGTTAATTAACCCGATGTGTACTGTAGCTAGGAGAGCAAGGAGCCAGTGCTAAGCAGTGTGCGCGGCTCCCTGCTCTCTGCACATGTAGCGACGTTACGATCGCTGCTGCGTCGCTGTGTTTGACAGCTAAGCAGCGATCATAACAGCGACTTACAAGGTCGCTGTTACGTCACATAAAATGGTGACGTCACAGCGACGTCGTTGTCGCTGTCGCTATGTGTGAACCCAGCCTTGGAGAAGCAATCTTGTACAACCAATCTGATAAGAGCACAGTATATCCGAAGGGAAAGCTATGGCTATAAAAAGGGACTTCTTTAAGTCATCAGTTGTTGATGGATGCTGCATGATCCAGTCTAAGGGTACCTTCACACTTAGCGATGCAACAGCGATCCGGCCAGCGATCTGACCTGGTCAGGATCGCTGCTGCATCGCTACATGGTCGCTGGTGAGCTGTCAAGCAGGCAGATCTCACCAGCGACCAGTGAACAGCCCCCAGCCAGCAGCGACGTGCAGCGACGCTGCGCTTGCACGGAGCCGCCGTCTGGAAGCTGCGGAGACTGGTAACTAATGTAAACATCGGGTATGGTTACCCGATGTTTACATTAGTTACCAGCGCACACCGCTTAGCTGTGTGTGCAGGGAGCCCTGCAGGGAGCGCTGGCTCCTTGCTCTCCTAGCTACAGTACACATCGGGTTAATTAACCCGATGTGTACAGCAGCTACATGTGCAGAGAGCCGGAGCCGGCAGCACAGGCAGCGTGAGAGCTGCAGAGGCTGGTAACTAAGGTAAATATCGGGTAACCACCTTGGTTACCCGATGTTTATCTTGGTTACAAGCTTACCGCAGCTGTCAGACGCCGGCTCCTGCTCGCTTCATTTGTCGCTCTCTCGCTGTCACACACAGCGATCTGTGTGTCACAGTGGGAGAGCGCCTTTGAAGAAAACGAACCAGGGCTGTGTGTAACGAGCAGCGATCTCGCAGCAGGGGCCAGATCACTGCTCAGTGTCACACACAGCGAGATCGCTAATGAGGTCACAAAAAGCGTGACTCAGCAGCGATCTCGGCAGTGAGCTCGCTGTGTGTGAAGCACCCCTAAGCTCTTAGGAGCTGGCTAGGGGATCAGAACCAGGATGCCTTGTGGACTCGATCTAGGGACTTTGGCTCCGACTACAGGATCACTTGGCTACATGGCTTCAATCTAGGGACTTCGATTCTGATTGGAGACCATATCCACAGTCTAGGGATTTCGACTCCGGCTGCCAGGATTATATCATCATACCAGAGACTACTTAAGGAAGAATCCCAGGTTGGGACAATTTGGTCATCTGGCTACAGACTTTGCAGACCTCAGCCATCTTCCTAAATCTGGCGTTATTCCATTCTCGGTGGGTGCCCGCCAACAGCGGGGTGCTGCTGGATTGGAGTAAGTAGCCCTGGAAGCTCTGAGGCATGGACATTCTAATCCCTGGTGAGCAGCGGAAGGGTGAGAAAATGTTGCCTGTTACATTTGTGTGTTTTGCTGGTTATGTGATATATGCCGTTAATTGTTTGGGGATCAAATAAAGTATTAATATTGTGGTTCCGTCACCCTGTGTTGCCTGAGTAGTGTTCCGCCCACGGTTAAGGAGGCCGGCGTTCAGTTGGGATGAGCCCTGGGCCCTGCTGTCTTTCTAAAGGCGGCCGGGCCAGCGGATGAGAGCACTCACTGACCCCTCTACAGGGATACAAAAAGATATCCAAGGAATTGATAATGCCGGTCAGCAGTGTTCAAACTGTGATTAACAAATCGAAAATCAGGGGCTCTGTAAAAACCAAACCACGATAAGGTAGACCAACAAAAATTTCAGCCACAACTGCCAGGAAAATTGTTTGGATAGCTTTACCATCTGACCAAGAAGAATGGGCAGCTTTACCACTAACTGTGAATGAAAAAAAAGATTTTGTGTTATCATTTATATTCTCTGAAAAAAGGCCAAGAAAGGGAAAAAAAATCTGCCAGGGTGTGTAAACTTTTGAGCACACCTGTATGAGCACTATCCTGCGACTGTATGGCTGTATAGGGTGTCCACCAGAACCCACTAGAATACCAAGGGTCAGATTTTGCGGGCACGGCTCCCTCTTTACACAAAACCATGGGGGAGCGGATTTCTCCAGTTCCAAGCGGGTTAAATCAACACACAGCAAGACACAAGTGCAGGAGGAAGAGTCCCTACCTTGCTAACCCGTGTGCGGGACTAGCACACCTCTCCAACGGCAACCGGCATCCGGCCTTGGTTTACAGTACAGACTCTGTGTGGATTATTCCTAATCGTGAGTATGTGGCGCCCCTGACCTGGTCAGGCACCACTGAGTACTGCACCCATGCTGGGGGCAGTACAACACAGGTAATCCAGAAAGCTGACCAGGGTGTAGACACACAGGCACATAGTTACCAGGTCTCCCACATTGACCTGAAGGGACCCCTGGGGAATCCAGGAGGGGGCACGGCCTCCATCTCCACTCAAGGGGTGTGGTAGAGAGGCTGGTTGCTAAGTTGCGGAGGCAGGCACAGAGGGGAGGGAGTACTGAGCCGAGTCAGTCAGTGAAGCTCAGGGAGGGAGAGCAGTCGCAGAGAGAGGACCTTGAGGCTGTCACTAGATGGACACCGCAGGTGCAGTGGTTGCTGGCGGGTGAGAACGGTCACATGGTAGTGCCGCCCGAAAACCACCTGAGGCCGAAGTGCTGAGAGGTGGCTAAGTACGGGGACTGCCAGTAGACCCTGCCCACATGGGGTTACAGGTCCCCAGAGCAGGGGCCCATTCAGTTGGCCTGCCAAACCTGCTGGTGGGGCACTCCATGCCCTTCACCAAAAAAACAGAGTCCGCAGCTACGTAGCAACGAGAGGGCCCATAAGTGACAAGAGGCAAGCAGCCGGAGTTACTTGGTCCAGGCTACAAGCAAACGGGCCGAAAAGGGGAGAACAGGCAGCGGCAACTTCCCTGGGTGACCCCCATCAAGTCTGGGTCACCACAAAAACAAGAGGGCTAGGAAGGCTAGTCAGCAGCCACCCCTAAGTCAGCCTTAAGGAGCCTGGTTCCCCTCCTGGTTCATCACAGCATCGCCCGGGTTGGCTCACTGTTACCAGCAAGCGTGAGTACAAACCCTGAAAGACATTGCTGTTCTGTTTGTGAGTTCTTCTGCGACCTGTGGTACTACACACTTACACCGGGCCCTGGGGCCAGCCTCACTCTCGGGAGGCCACCACATTTAACTGCACCCAACATCAGCCCCAGCCGTTCCCTAATCTGCAGTGGCGGTCACCCTGACCGCAAATACCGAGAGTGGCATCACGAATCCCATAGAAGTCAACCTATCTGTGACCAGAAGGATCCAGGACGTGCAGTCCCTGAAGACCCTGAGACGACCTGAAGGTAACGGGGCCACGGGGTGGCACAACTCCACCGGTGTCATCCGGTCCAACCTGCCGACGGCGTCCCAGCACTGCTCCCTACCTACACCCGGGCACTGAGACTACACCTCAACTACCCGTGGAGGGGGTACCACCTTGCTGCCCCACACCATCGGTCCCAGACGCCAGCCCCGAGAGGCAGCGGCGGTGTCACCATCCTATCACCGCAACCCACGGGTGGCATCACAGACAAAAACTATCTCCCCTGTAAATACCCCCTTTCACTGTTGCGAGGACCGGCGGTTACACGAACCCCGGGTCCGGTCACCACTCAGACCCAGACACGATCCTGGATCTGAGCGCACCGAGCAGCCCCTCTGCCATGGAGCGGCACCCGTCCGCGACACTACCACCATCATTATCCCATGGGGTCTAGCTCTACTTGCGGAGGGCTACAACATCCAAGATGCTCAAAACCACCAGCCCCAGCAGTGAGAGACTGTGCAGCTGCATACCGCAAGTGGCGTCACGTGAGACCTTTTATTTTTATTTTCCTTTTTCCTCTTATTTTTCCCTAGTTTAAAGCGACCCCCTAGTGTCACAGAACCGGGAACCGGCTATTCCCGTGACACGTCCCCGTGATTCAAGGCCCAGGACCGAGTACCCCAAAGCCCTGGGGTGCGTCACTAATGCCTCTGAAATTTTCCAGCATTTCGTGAATGAAATTTTTCACCATTTGGTGGTCAGGTTTGTGGTGGTTTATCTTGATCTACTCACCCGATCTAGAGACACACCAGGTACATATTAAACAGGTATTACAGATCTTGAGAGAGAAACTGAATGTCAAACTGGAGAAGTGTGTTTTCGCTGTCCAAGAGGTGCAATATTGGAGATACCTGTTGTCTGCTTCGGGTTTTCGGTTAAATCCAGAGAAAGTCTGTACTATACTTGACTGAGATCGTACAGAAAAAGTGAAAGCGTTACAGCGCTTTCTAGGATTCACCATGTTTTATCGGAAATTTATTCAGAACTATTCGGTAATTGTAAAGCCTCTCACTGACATGACAAAAAAGGGACAGATTTCTCTAAATGGTCAGACTCCACCCATTTTTCAGTGTTAAAGAGATGTTTTCCACTGCACCTATACTCATTCAGTCTGATGTTTTGTAGCGTTTTATCATAGAGATTGGTGCATCTGAGGTGGGGGTGGGGGCTGTGTTGTCACAGGGTCTGTCCCCTGGTAAATGGCTTCCTTGTGCTTTCTTTTCCAAGAAGTTATAATCGGCTAAGGGAAACTATGATATTGGTAACAGGGAGTGTACCGCCCCGCGCTCGGCTGCAGCCGAGCCGCTCTGAACCCGGGCTCGTTGGTGGGTGGCTCGAGCGTCTCCGGACCCGGGGTCACTTCGCTCTGAAAGGGTGCTGGCGCTACTTAGGGGGGTGGTAGGTAGGTGTACGGCCGGAGCCGTGTTTAAGTTCGTGATGCCACCCACGGGTTGTAGTGAAGGTGGACACCACCGCTGCGGTTACTGGGCACCCGGGGCAGATGGTGATGCAGCAAGGTGTTAACCCCTCCGTGGGCAGGGGTGGTGGCCCCAGGACCCGTTGGGGAGAGCTGGGTGGTTCAGGGCGGTGCGCAGCCGGATGGCACTGTTGTACTCACTGTTATTGACACACACAAAACTCTGGTAAACAAAGTTGATGGTGGTTGGTGCCGGCTGTGACTCGCCCACCCCAGGGCTATGGGACACCCGGTGCCGGGCCGGACTAGTCCGGGGGACGTCAGTGGTGGCGGGGCCCGACTCCGTGGCCCTGGTGGGTGTCAGTTAAATATGGCGGGTGAAAAAAGTTTATGGTTGTCGTGACGCCACCTGTGGTTTGCGGCTATTAAGCCGCCGCTGCTGTATGGGGCCTCCGGGGCTGATTGAATGGCAGCTTGGATGGTCCTGCTCCCCACAGGTGGAGCGGTACCCCGGGGCAACAGTTGGTGCTCGTGAGAGTCTATGGTGTGATGGAAGTCTATGAAGATGAAATAACAGAGGCAAAACCAAGGGTGCAGTTTCAAGTTGTTTACTCACATATCCTGGTAGGTGCACACTGGTGCCCTCAGACGACTGGAACCCACTGTCAGGGACCTCCGCCGTTTCTGGGTAATTTCTGGAATGAAAGCCGGTACCCTTCTCTCTAAAGTGTCTCTGTCTTCAGCTGTCTCCTTAAGCCTAGCTCTTTTAGGATGAACCTGCTCGGCCTCCACTACAGCCTCCAGGCTGGGGGGGTCACCTGTCGGTTACTTGCCCCCTTTCTAGAGGTTCTGCTGTGGGCTGTGGCCCGGGGAGTTTGCAACTTTCCCTGGGCCTCGGTTTTCACTGTTTGAGATGATTTTTCACTCCTTCTGTCTCTAGGGACCGTCCCCTGCTGCAGCTTGATCCCTCCACCGATGCTCTTGTGGAACAGGCCACCACAGCTCACAAGCTATCCATGGCCCTGGAATCCCTTCGTTCCCTGCTTGGTGTCACCTGGACCCTCTGAGTCCCAGGTTCTTCACCAGGAAGCATCACTTTCTTTCCTTAGCTCCGGTCTGACTAGAGCTTTCTTTCCTTCTTCTCTTTCACGTCTGCCTCCTGCAGACCTCCTCCTCCTTCCCTCTCTCTTCAACTCCCCACTTCAACTCCCTACACTTGACTTTCCTATCTCTGTCTGCTCTCTGATGGCTCCTCCCACCTCCCCAGTTGCTAAGCTGTACCCTATAGGAGCAGGGATGGGTCTTACGGCCCCTCCCAGCATGCAGCTTTGGAGGGTAGCTGCCACTGTCCCTGGTCCCAGTGTGTACCTAACAATGGGTGTAGTGTAGATTTGCCTGAGTACCGGCGTTCACTCCTTTCCTTACCCAGAATGGGACATCACACCGCTGGGTGGGGTGCAATGTCCTGTGGCGACGGAAGCCTCAGGGGCGCCACACTCCCCCACAGCGAATCCCAGCACGTCCTCGGGCTTAAAAACAACAGAAAAATGTGGAAGGAATTGCAAAATTTTTGTTATGCATAACTTAAAACAATAAAACTTTTCTTCCCTTTATGGGAGGCACAGATACTTAAACGTTGCAAACTTTCTTATAAAGAAACTCTAAGTGTGCACTTCCAGTCCATTGCACCGTTTAGTACTTCCACCATAATTCTGGTAGGGGGCACAACGGGTGCAACTATTTACATAAGGATCTTCTGACCACACATAGTCCAGTGGCCCAAAACGTCTTTTCAACATTAAAGGGGGGAAAGGCAAGACTAAACCAGCCACTAAGTCCAGTGGCCTGGTTACATATAAACAAGGGGGGGTGACATCTTCAAAAAGCACAAGGGGCAGTAAGGCAGGAAGGGTGTCGTCTTCAAAAAGAACATGAGGGCAAAACAAAAGGGACATCTTCACAAAGGGATGAGGGGCAGACAGGGACTATATACAGTTCAGGTCTTCTTCCTTCATTCTACTTGTGGGGATAGATGCGGGGGTCCCACTCCGGCATTGCTCCAGGCAGCAGGTAGGCCGAGGAGATCAGGGTTTGCGTCTCCTGGGAGCTGGTCGCTGGCCTACTACGGGGCGCTGCAGCCTGGGTAGGAGTGGGGCTGCTTGCAGGCACAGCACGGCTTTCCTGCACAGGACTGCTTGCTTGCAGGGGGCTGCTGGCTTGAGAACGGCGGCGCCACTCTGGCTCTTCGGGGGCCTCCTCCTCCCACAGGACATGAACACTCAGGGCATACCAGCTACGGCTCCCCTTCAGCCGGGTGTACTCCACCAGGTCGCCGGGCTGGATGTCGCGCCCTGGGTGGCCCCTGGACAAGTGCTCCTCAATGTCGCAGCGGGAGACAAAGACATCCTTGCCCAGGCCGGGCTCCCGGATGAAGCCCCAGCCTTCCTCCAGTTTAAACTAAATTATTTGGCCCTTCACCACTGGGCCCTGGCACCCCTTTCGGCTTCTCCGGATCCGGGCCTTAGCAGCCAGATTGGACTCATACTCAGCACGGCGCCGCTCCACCCGGCTCTCCCGCTCCTGCTGGTACTCTTCCAGCATTTTCTGCAGGCCAGTTCGGTAGCCATCGGGGTCTCTTTGGGGCGCAGCGGCCGCTGCAGTTCCCCCCCATTGATGGGCATAGCGTCCCAGTTCACCCCCGGTGATGTCGCTCCCAGGGGGCTAACAGGGGGACTCGAGAGGGGGCCCACTAGCTGTTCGGGGTCCATACGGCCCCAGGCGCCATCTTCAGGGGCCTCCGACAGGCCTCCAGCGCCCCACAGAGCGTCAGCGGGGCTGGCGGGGGAGTCTAGCGGGGCTGTGGAGGGACTGGGTGATGGCACTTGGCAGGGCCGTGGATCTGGATTGGTCGGGACAGTATATTGCTCACCCGCGTGTCGCTCGGTGGCCTCCATCCTGTAGCCCACGTCCTCGGGTGCCCTCCGGTTTTCACTCCGCCGGTCCACCTCCAACTGCAGTGTGCTCAGCCTCCGGGAAAGGATCCTCATCTCCTCCCGGATCTCGCTCAGCTCAGGGTCCATTCCTCTGGTTCCCGGTGCACTCTTCTGTGGCTTCTCTGCCATGCTACCGGCCTGGGGAACACTCTCTGCTGCACTGGTCGGGTGCTCGACCACGCCACTCGGCTGCACCCTTTCCCCTCTTGGAGGCGGGGCCGGAGGCTGCACCAGCATCTGGCGCCAGACTGGCGCCCAGCCCATCACGGCCAGCATCGCTCCGTTTACAATCAGGTACATTCTTGCTCTTGTCTGGTCTGGCATTTAGACTCGTTCTGCCAGCCAGCCAGCTTTTCTAGGCGCCATGTCTTCTTCTTCCGCTCTCCATCGCGGGCACTGCTTCGCGCTCTTTTTGGACAAGAACAAGGGGGCGGGGCTTCTTCTTCGCACCCTTTCTTCTGGCACGCCCCCCTTCTTCCCGCTCTCAGCAGCGCTAATAGTGGCAGTTTTCACAATGACACAGTCTTTTAAGCACAGTTTCTGCAGGCGCACAGTACCCGGTGTGACCGGGCACGAAATCCTGTTCGTGACGCCAAAGTTGACTCGCCCACCCCAGGGCTATGGGACACCCGGTGCCGGGCCGGACTAGTCCGGGGGTCGTCAGTAGTGGCGGGGCCCGACTCCGTGGCCCTTGTGGGTGTCAGTTAAATATGGCGGGTGAATAAAGTTTGTGGTTTGCGGCTATTAAGCCGCCGCTGCTGTATGGGGCCTCCGGGGCTGATGGAATGGCAGCTTGGATGGTCCTGCTCCCCACAGGTGGAGCGGTGCCCCGGGGCAACAGTTGGTGCTCGTGAGAGTCTATGGTATGATGGAAGTCTATGAAGATGAAATAACAGAGGCAACACCAAGGGTGCAGTTTCAAGTTGTTTACTCACACTTCCTGGGCTTAAGCACACTGGTGCCTTTGGACGGCTGGAACCCACTGTCAGGGACCTCCGCCGTTTCTGGGTAATTTCTGGAATGAAAGCCGGTACTCTTCTCTCTAAAGTGTCTCTGTCTTCAGCTGTCTCCTTAAGCCTATCTCTTTTAGGATGAACCTGCTCGGCCTCCACTACAGCCTCCAGGCTGGGGGGTCACCTGTCGGTTACTTGCCCCCTTTCTAGAGGTTCTGCTGTGGGCTGTGGCCCGGGGAGTTTGCAGCTTTCCCTGGGCCTCGGTTTTCACTGTTGGAGATGATTATTCACTCCTTCTGTCTCTAGGGACCGTCCCCTGTTGCAGCTTGATCCCTCCACCGTTGTTCCTGTGGAACAGGCCACCACAGCTCACAAGCTATCCATGGCCCTGGAATCCCTTCGTTCCCTGCTTGGTGTAACCTGGACCCTCCGAGTCCCAGGATCTTCACCAGGAAGCGTCACTTTCTTTCCTTAGCTCCTGTCTGACTAGAGCTGTCTTTCCTTCTTCTCTTTCACGTCTGCCTCCTGCAGACCTCCTCCTCCTTCTCCCCTCTCTCTCTTTCTCCTCACTCTAACTACACTTGACCTTCCTATCTCTGTCTGCTCTCTGGTGGCTCCTCCCACCTCCCCAGTTGCTAAGCTGTACCCTATAGGAGCAGGGATGGGTTACTGCCACTATCCCTGGTCCCAGTGTGTACCTAACAATGGGTGTAGTGTAGATTTGCCTGAGTACCGGTGTTCAATCCTTTCCTTACCCAGAATGGGACATCACACCGTTGGATGGGGTGCAATGTCCTGTGGCGACGGAAGCCTCAGGGGCGCCACAGCTGCGTCTGGTCCCCCACCCGGTTCGGTGGTCTTGGCCTTTCTCCTGCACTGTTGTGTATATGTAGACTGCCTGCGCTTCAGCGACGGGAGTCCGCTCCCCGGCTTTGTGTATGTCGGGAGAGCCCGTTTGCCCACAGACGCTGGCCCGTGGGATCTCTCTGCTTGGGCGGTGGCTTTCTATCCTCCTCGGTGGGCTGTTGTCTTCAGTCGGAACTTGGGTGGGAAAGGACCTATAGTCCAGACTGCAATCAGTTAATTTACTCAGTCCAGTGGATTCTGGACCTCGTTTCAGGGTCTGAGTACCCCCCTGTGTGCTCCGGTTTCCAGTCGGTTCCCCGGGTTGGTACCGGCGGGCCACTACCCTGTCCCGGTCCACCACGGTTCCACCGAGCCGTCTTCCCGCCTCCTGCAGGCCAAGGCCACCGTATTCCTCCTAGCCAAAG
The DNA here is from genome assembly GCF_048569485.1 of Anomaloglossus baeobatrachus. Taxonomy (NCBI): domain Eukaryota; kingdom Metazoa; phylum Chordata; class Amphibia; order Anura; family Aromobatidae; genus Anomaloglossus; species Anomaloglossus baeobatrachus. The sequence continues at coordinate 674,271,034 of NC_134356.1, read as the reverse complement.
GTGCCCGGGCTCCAACCCCGGCACCTGTGAGACTCCTTCACGCCTCACTCAGCAAACTGACAACTCCTGTGTTTCCTGCCTCAGGCCCTCTGAACTCCTCGGTGGGCGTGGCCAACCGTCTGGCTCCGCCCTCTGGTGTGTTTATCACGCTCTGAGGGAGGTGACTAGGTTTTATGGTTTGGCTGGTGTTACCTAGTGAGGGACTGGTGTTGTGCGGGGCGCTATATGTGACTATCTGGCTAGTCCAGGGCGTCACAGGAGCACTTGGGAATTAATTTGCCTTTCGATGAATGGACCCATTGGCTGGAGGGGGCATTTCATCCCGTTACCGTGATCACAGACTATAAAAACCTGATATATCTAGAGTCTGCCAAACATATCAATCCCAGGCAGGCTAGATGGTTTTTGTTTTTTACCATCACTTAACGTTCAGGGATTAAAAACACCAAGGCAGATGCATGATCACGGAGCTTCCCTGGTGGTAGTGATCATGTGAACCCAGTATCCATTTTGCAGAAGGGGGTGGTCGTCTCGGTCTTGTGCTCAGACCTGGAAGGGGAGGTGTTGGAGGCTCAGGGGGACACCCCGGCCATGGCCCTTCAGGGAAGTTTTTTTTGACCCCCAATTTACGCCGTAAATTTATTGGAGAACATCACGATTCTGAAGCTTTAGGAGTTCCTGAGGAGGAGCGTTTCGCCTCATCGCTCTCTTCTGTATTGCAAGGGGTTCAGAGTAACTGAAGCTCATGGGAGACAGATACAAATGTGTGGCTTTCCATAAAAGCTTGCCAGGTCCGGACTTAAGTGTGAATGACTATGTGTGGTTGTGTACCAGGAATATAAAATCGAAGATTCCTTACTGGAAGATGGGACCTAGGTTTATTGGTCCCTATAAAATAACCGCCGTCATTAACGAAGTAGCATTTCATCTGAAGTTACCTCAGGCTCTTAGGATCCCCAATGTGTTCCACTTGGCACTACTCAAGAAGTATGAGGAACCTTTGGAGCTGTCCCCCGTGTCACCAGCCCCAATCATGATTGAAGGTAATTTGGAGTTTTAAATAGCTAAGAATATTGATTCTCGTTTTCTACATCATTCCCTTCAGTACTTGGTGCATTGGAGGGGTTACGGACCTTAGGAGAGAATGTGGGTCCCAGCATCTGATGTTGTGGCGCCCCTGACCTGGTCAGGCACCACTGAGTACTGCACCCATGCTGGGGACAGTACAACACAGGTAATCCAGAAGGCTGACCGGGGTGTGGAACACAGGCGCATAGTGATCAGGCCTCACACATGTACCCATGAGAGGACCCCTGGGGATCCCAGGAGGGGGCAAGCCTTCACCTTCACTGGAATAGTGGAGGGGGTAGAGCCTCCATCTCCTCTCAAGGGGTGTGGTGGAGAGTCTGGTTGCTAGGTGGCGTAGGCAAGAACAGGAGAGGAGGAGCAGTGAGCCAGTTCAGTGTAGAGTCCAGGGAGCTCAAGTGAGGAGCAGATCCCTGGAGCTGTGCAATCTGACAGCGTCCGCGCAGTGGCTACAGACGGGGGAGAACGGTCAACTAGGAGTGCTACCTGAAAGCCAGCTTCAGCTAGGGAGTGCAACGGAGTGGGAAGTAAGGAGACTGCTAGAGAGCACCAGGCCCAACCGGGCGGCAGATCCCGAAGCGAAGATAGATCCAGCTTTCTTCTGCTAAACCTGCCGGTGTGGGGCTCTCAAAGCCCACACCACAACACCACAAAAGCCGCAGCCACGTAACCGCAGTGAGGGCCCATAGGTCACAGGAGGCAAGCAGCTGGAGTGGCCTGGTCCGGGGAACAAGCAAACGGCAACCAAAAGGGGGAGAGAGGCTGCAGCATCTTCCCTGGGTGACCCCCATAGGGACTAAAAGTCGGGGTCACCCCAAACCACCAAGGGCTAAGGAAGGCGAGTCAGTAGTCACCCTCATAAAGTCAGCCTGAAGGATACCTGGTTCCCATCTGGTTCATCTCAGCTACGCCCGGGCTACTCACCCTGCCATCAAATGTGAGTAAAGCCCTTGAAAGACATTCCTGCCTGTGTGGTCATTCTGCGCCTTGTGGTACTACAAACTTACACCGGGCCCTGGGGCTTGCCTCACTCTCAGGAGGCTATTCCAACTAACTGCACACACCATCAGCCCCAGGCGTCCCCTAACCTGCAGTGGCGGTCCCCACTGACCGCAATACTGAGAGTGGCGTCACGATCAAAACAGAAGATTTCCTACCAGTGACGGAGATCCAGCAACGTGGAGTCCCTGAAGGTAACGCACCGACACCGACACAGCACCGGCGGGGCTTCACATCTGGCGTCACGAACAGGATAAGGACTAGACCTGTTCAGACAGGTGACCATGTGCCTGGGCGGTCCGCTTGAAAAATTGGAAGCGCCGCCATATTGCCACCATGAAAAGCGCGCTGAAAAACAACAGCAGCCCGCGCTGGAAGAAGTTACCGCCCACGAAGAGGTGTGGCTACCCAGAGATCCTCTGCGGAGTTCGGAGCTTGCCAGCAAAGAAAGCGGAAGCGTCCAGAGACGGCGGAGCAGAAGAGAAGCCAGCAGCTTGTTAGAGAAAATGGAGTCCAGACGCGGATACCCAGAACCAGGCACTGCTGCCTGGTGGTGCCGGGAGCTTGCCATCTTCTGCGACCGGCTGGAGGCCGGGATTGTGCGACAGCTTAGGGAAGAACGCACGGAGCTCCTGGAGATGGCTGCGGCGGTGCGGACCTACGAGGAGGGAGCCGCGCGACGCATGTCAGACCGAGCGGCGACGACGCAGACCCCGATGCTGCCACAGATGGGTGAGTCGAGTGATGCCCCGGCCAGCACAAGTGCCCCGACCCCTGCTGCCACGCCCGCGGTCCCGGAAGAGGCGCCCGGCGCGGTGCCACCGAACCAGGCCGCAGCCACGCTAGATGCGGCCCGCCAAATCCAGGCCGCCGCAGCCATGCCCCGCCTGGCCCGCAAAGGTCCGACTACCACTGCGATACTGATCCGTGCCGCAGGTGTGACACTGACCCAGGCTGCCACCCTGCTGAGCCCAGTCCGCCAAGACCCCACCGCAGCAGCGACACTCGTCCGCGCCGCAAGTGAGATGCTGAACCAGGCCGCAGCCCCGCCGGGTGCGGCCCGCCAAGCTCCGATCGCTGCAGCGACGTCCAGCCCAGCCTGCACAGAGCCCCCTGCAACAGCGACACTGATCCAGGCCGCCGCCATGCCGGGCGCGGCCCGCCAAGACCAGGCCGCCGCCATGCCAGGCGCGGCCCGCCAAGACCAGGCCGCCGCCATACAGGGCGCGGCCCGCCAAGAGATTGCATCACTATTTTCCCCGGCCTGCAAGGCCAGAGCAGACACCGCTCCCCAGTCCAGAGAGGTCCCTGCTAGGAAGACCCTGATAGGAGAGGACCCTGAATACTGGAAGCTGAAGGCTGACCTAGAGGCCCAGTTCCCACAAGAGATGGTGGATCGGTATCTGCTCCCTCCGCATACCCCCAAGGAGATTCAGGCAACCCCTGCAGCCGCGCCAGAGAGTCCACCGCCCAGACCAGCTGAAGAAAGCCCATCCCCAGCACTGCCACAACCAGAGTGCAGCGAAGAACTAAGGGGGAGAGGAGGCCAGGAAGCTGAGGAGCTGACTCCGGAGCCACCAGCAGTGGACCTATACTCAGAGCCAGAGATGCTGCCCTATTCTCGCTGGGATGAGGAAGACCTGACTCCGTCTGCTGACGAAGATCAGCCCAAAGACCTCACCTGGGAGCCCGCAGGCATGAACCCAGCCCGCAAGACACGGCGCAGCAGAACAAAGTATCCTCCAACACCACAGTCTCCAGAGCAGAGAGAAGTCACAGCCAGAGACCTACGGGAGAAAAGGTTACTGAGAAAGTCCAGAGCCCAGGTCAGAGGACCCCTTTGCAGAGGAGTTGTAGAGGACTTCAATTTGAAAAGCGGATACGGCTTTATTGTAGCAAGAGGAATAAAAGAGGGCATATTTGTGAATCGGAGAGATGTTCAAGCCCACCTGCCCAGAGGACATTCAGGCAGAAATTTGAAAATTGGAGACGTAGTACAGTTCACCTTGCATCAAGGAGAAAGGGGCTACTATGCCTTAGACGTAGCACCATGTCCCAAAGAGGAAAGACAAGACAGAGATAAAGAAACAGATGCAGAAAAGGAAACAGATGAAGATCAAGAAAGGAAAGACAAAGAGCCTACAGATGAAACTACCTCAGAGGATGACAAGGAGCAAGAAAGCAGCAGGTGCCGTAGCCCAATAGGCCAAAGCCCTGGTAAAGAGGAGTAAAGTAAAGAAAGAAGTACCGAAAGTTTGACCAGTTTGACAAGTTGAAAAGTTTGCAACGTTATTGTTTAAGCATGTGCCCACAAAAACTATTGTGAGAAATAAACTTTAAGGCTATGAACTTGCTATAGCCACAAACTCTCGCAGTGTAAATAGTTACACCAGTGGCACCACCACCAGGGCCAGCCTGTTTAGGGGCTTGGCTCGTCTGCAACCAGGAGGGGCCCGTCCGTATATAGGGCCTTGGCTCACTTGCGACCAGAGAGCACGCCTGTTTATGGGGCCTTGGCTCACCACCACAAAGAGGGTACCTGGTCAGCACCAACTGTGGAGGCCGCCTCTACATCCTGCCAGAAGAGGCTGACGGCGCGGATCCACCAGGCCAGGTATACCCTGAAACCACCAGCCCATGAAAGCCGCCTCTACATCCTGCCAGAAGTGGCTGAAGGCGCGGCCAACGGGAGAGGAAGATTGGAGGAAAGGTCTGGGGAAGTAGATGGCCCAGATCTGGTTACCAAAAGGACCGGTGACCTGCCTCCTGAGAGGGTTTTGGGTGGGTTAACGGACTTGTGGGTGGAGGGTGGTGATGTCTGATACCTGGTGGTTTTAAAAATGTTTTACATGTTTTAATGTTTTATGCATTTTAAAATGTTGTCTTGCAGCCCGAGGACGTGCTGGTGATAACTAAGGGGGAATGTGGCGCCCCTGACCTGGTCAGGCACCACTGAGTACTGCACCCATGCTGGGGACAGTACAACACAGGTAATCCAGAAGGCTGACAGGGGTGTGGAACACAGGCGCATAGTGATCAGGCCTCACACATGTACCCATGAGAGGACCCCTGGGGATCCCAGGAGGGGGCAAGCCTTCACCTTCACTGGAATAGTGGAGGGGGTAGAGCCTCCATCTCCTCTCAAGGGGTGTGGTGGAGAGTCTGGTTGCTAGGTGGCGTAGGCAAGAACAGGAGAGGAGGAGCAGTGAGCCAGTTCAGTGTAGAGTCCAGGGAGCTCAAGTGAGGAGCAGATCCCTGGAGCTGTGCAATCTGACAGCGTCCGCGCAGTGGCTACAGACGGGGGAGAACGGTCAACTAGGAGTGCTACCTGAAAGCCAGCTTCAGCTAGGGAGTGCAACGGAGTGGGAAGTAAGGAGACTGCTAGAGAGCACCAGGCCCAACCGGGCGGCAGATCCCGAAGCGAAGATAGATCCAGCTTTCTTCTGCTAAACCTGCCGGTGTGGGGCTCTCAAAGCCCACACCACAACACCACAAAAGCCGCAGCCACGTAACCGCAGTGAGGGCCCATAGGTCACAGGAGGCAAGCAGCTGGAGTGGCCTGGTCCGGGGAACAAGCAAACGGCAACCAAAAGGGGGAGAGAGGCTGCAGCATCTTCCCTGGGTGACCCCCATAGGGACTAAAAGTCGGGGTCACCCCAAACCACCAAGGGCTAAGGAAGGCGAGTCAGTAGTCACCCTCATAAAGTCAGCCTGAAGGATACCTGGTTCCCATCTGGTTCATCTCAGCTACGCCCGGGCTACTCACCCTGCCATCAAATGTGAGTAAAGCCCTTGAAAGACATTCCTGCCTGTGTGGTCATTCTGCGCCTTGTGGTACTACAAACTTACACCGGGCCCTGGGGCTTGCCTCACTCTCAGGAGGCTATTCCAACTAACTGCACACACCATCAGCCCCAGGCGTCCCCTAACCTGCAGTGGCGGTCCCCACTGACCGCAATACTGAGAGTGGCGTCACGATCAAAACAGAAGATTTCCTACCAGTGACGGAGATCCAGCAACGTGGAGTCCCTGAAGGTAACGCACCGACACCGACACAGCACCGGCGGGGCTTCACAATGTGAATTTGAATGGTTCATTCATGTCATGCTGCCCATCTGGATATACCTGGTACTGTGTCTCTGGAGACCACTCATAGCAGGGGGAGTACTGTCACGGGTGACAGACAGTCCTGTGGTGTCCGACAATATAAGGTCACAGTGTTTGGCTGCGCAAAATGCTCCCTGACTGTCTAATGTTCCTGCTATTAGTATTCATTGTTATAGGTAGCTTTCCTGCTGGATTTTCCCCTTTAGGACCCAGCAGAGCTCTCCTTCATCGAGCTACTGATATCAGCATTCCCCTTGTGCTTAAATACTTCCATCTTCCCTGGACTGGTGCTGGTGATCTTATTCAGTTTATTCACAGTTAAGATTCAGCAGCTGATTGGTGAGGGTGGCCTTAAAGGGAACCTGTCACCAGATTTGGCCCCTATAACTTGCAGCCACCACCATTGATCTGTTATATACAGCATTCCAGAATACTGTATATAAGAGCCCAGGCCGCCTTGTAGAATGTAAAAAACACCTTTATAACACTCACCTAGGGGGCGGACCGGTCCAATGGGTGTCACTGGTCTCTGATCCCACATCTCCTACCTACGGCGATCACCGTCCTCCTTCTGAGGCCTGTGTGCATAACACATTCTACGTATTCCAAAGAGGCCTCCATTGTGCTGCTGTGCATGCGCACTTCTCTCTGTCCTACTGAGGGCAGATCAACGTATTGTAGTGCGCTTCCGCGGGTGGTCTTTAACCTTTCCTTGCACCTGCACATTACAGTACTTTGATCTTTGGACGTTGCTGCTCTCCAGTCCGGCACCTCCTTTCTGCGGCAATCGCTGTTCTCCTTCTACCTAGCCCAGGACGGCATTGCGGTCTTGCGCAGGTGCACTTTGATCTGCCGTATTCAGTTCAGATAAAGTACTGTAATGCGCAAGCGCGAGAAAAGGTTAAAGACCGCCAGCGCAGGTGCACTTTGACCTGCCCTGAGTAGGGCACATCAAAGTGCGCCTGTGCAGGAGCACAATGGAGGATTCTGTGGATGACATAGGATGCGTTGTCCTTCTTCTGAGGTCCGTGTGTATGACGCGTCCTACATCATCCAAAGAGGCCTCCATTGCACTCTTCAGATTTGATCTGCCCTACTGCGCGGGCGGTCTTTAACCTTTCCTCGTGCCTGCGCATTACAGTACTTTATTCTTTGGATGTCGCTGCTCCCCGGTTCGGCGCCTCCTCTCTGCAGTGATCATGGTTTTTCTACCCAGCCCAAAACGGGATTGTGGTCTTATGCAGGCGCACTTTGATCTGACGTATTTAGGGCAGATAAAGTACTGTAATGCAGAGGCGCGAGGAAAAGTTAAAGACTGCCCGCGCAGTAGGGCAGCTCAAATCTCAAGAGGGCACATCAAAGTGCGCCTACGCAGGAGCGCAATGGAGGCCTCTGTGGATGACATAGGACGCGTCCTCCTTCTTTTGAGGGGCCTGTGCATGACGCTCTCTATGCCATCCAAAGAGGCCTCCATTGTCCTCTTGCGCAGGCGCACTTTGATCTGCCCTCTTCAGATTTGACCTGTGCTACTGCGTTTGTGGTCTTTAATCTTTCCTCGCACCTGTGCATTACAATACCTTATCTGCCCTGAGCAGAGCAGATCAAATGTGTGCCTGCGCAAGACCGCAGATGTTTTATGTTATACACAGCGGCCTGGGCTCTTATATACAGCATTCTAGAATACTGTATATAAGAGTCCACTGGAGGTGGCCGCAGCTTATAGTCACCAAATCTGGTTCCCTTTAAGATGGTTGAGGAGCTCAGGAGAGACTTTGAGGAGCTCATCCAGACTCAGGTTGCCGGAAATGTGGGGGTGCGGATGCGTACCCGATACACCTTATGTGGAACTGTCTGCGACTACGAAGGTATTGGACTGGCGCACTGGATCTCGTAGACTCTGTGTATGACTGTCGGGTGGATTGAGGACCTCTGATGTATGTTCCGGGAACTTCTGATGCAGGAGAGTCACAATATTGCCATTGCGTGAACACTGGCCTGATACCCCGGATCTGGCACCAGTGAGTCTGCCTTGGGCTCGATGCTGGTCTATCCTAAATAGCTTATACTTTTTGGAGGGGTGTGATATCTGCGTTCCAGTGGTTTCTAAGGGGCGAGGGAGAAGAAATGTGGTTATCTCGACCCAGCCTAAATGTTTGATGGGATTGAGATATATCACTCGCTGACAAATTGTGTTTTATGTCTTGGCGAAAACAAAAGTGAATATTGTTGTAATTAATACCTCATGTTGTTTTACGGGAGCTGTTTTGATTAGTTCCTTGTTTGTTTGTTTTTTTTGTACATGCAAAAACTATTTAATAAACAACTTATCTGATTAAAAAAAGGATATGCGTGTGCCGAACCATCTGATCAGCTTCATCAGGAACCTATACATCGACGAAGAAGCCACAGTCCAAATGGAACATGGTGGCCCGCCATGGTTCAAAGTAGAGCGAGGCGTCAGACAAGGTGGCAACCGGTCACCATTTCTCTTCAGTTTATATGCAGAAGCTATTTTTTGAGGAAGGATGGACTTGCCGACAAAGAAGAAGGAATCAAAATTATTGCGTAGACGATACAACATTGATAGCAACAAGCGTAGAAGGATGATGGACTTAATATTGAGTGTCAAGCTGGAAAGCTCCAAGATGGGACTCCTACTCAATACAAAGAAGACAAAGATATTGACTACCGCCAGGTATGATCAGGACACATTTGAGATGGACTCACTGGAAGTTGTAAAGGATTTCAAACTACGGATCAATGATCATTCAAGATGCAGAGATCATACCAGAAGTCAGTAGGAGAATAGTTATGGGCAAATCAACAATGAAGTCACTAGTGGCACATGGTCCACACATTGAAGAACATATCACTGGTGATGAAGACACGGCTCATACATAGTTTGGTCTCAGCTCATACATAGTCTAGTCTTTTCTGTAGTAACAAATGGATGAGAAACCTAGACGATAAAAAAACAAGACATAACAAGAATCAACGCCTTCGAAATGTGGTGCTGGAGAAGGAAAATATCACTACCATGGATGGCAACAAACAAACAAACAAATCAACTTTGGAACAAATGAAGCCAGACATTGCCGCTGGAAGCAAGGATCATCAAGCTACGACTTGCCTACTTTGGACACATCATATGAAGAGAGCAACCACTGCAGAAGGACATCATGGTCAGAGAAATAGAAGGAACAGGTAAAGATTATGACCAGCAACCCGATGGCTTCATACAATTAAGATAATGGTGGAGAAGACCCTAGTGAGCCTATCTCGACAAAGAAAACCCTGATGGACCTATCTAGGTAGACAAGACCATGGTGGATCTATCTAGGTGGAAAAGACCCTGTGGACCTATCTAGGTGGAAAAGACCCTGGTGGACCTATGTAGGTGGAAAAGACCCTGGTGGACCTATCTAGGCGGAAAAGACCTCGGTGGACCTACCTAGGCGGAGAAAGCTGTGGTGGACCTATCTAGGCGGAGAAGACCCTGTGGACCTATCTAGGTGGGAAAGACCCTGTGGACCTATCTAGGTGGAAAAGACCCTGTGGACCTATCTAGGTGGAAAAGACCCTGGTGGACCTATCTAGGTGGAAAAGACCCTGGTGGACCTATCTAGGTGGAGAAGACCCTGGTGGACCTATTTAGGTGAATACTCTGCTGAAACTATCTAGGCAGAGAAGACCTTGGTGGACCTATCTATGCTGCGCAAGAGCGGTCTTCCGACAGTGTTCATTCATCAAGTCACCATGGCTCGAGATCGAGCTAAATGCCTTTAATTAATAAAATAAATAAATAAACAACTATAAAGGTATTATTTGTTCACTGTATGGATATATTATTTATTAGTAAACATTTATTACCACTTTAGTCAGGGTTAATTATTTGCTGACGAGCATGTGTGATATAATATGTGGGACCCCGATAGGCCCCGCTCTTGTTCTGCAGTCAGATAAAGCTTCTGAATCTCACAGAACAAACGGCTGCACAGTATAGAGGACGGGGCCTGATCCCTGCCGGACATCGATCCTAAACTATGCTGCTTCCTGATGATTATCCCAAGGGCAGGAGCTAATGGACGGGCTCCATCATAGGAGGATTACCCTGGATTTCACACATTAGAATGTGGATGATCTTCCACTGACCCCGACAAAGCCGCAGCTAAACTGTTATTGTCACTCAAATGGACATGGGGAAAACAAAACGGAAAAAGACCCAGAAATAACACGACCACTACTGACAATGTGCAACTGTCACATCCAGACGTGAGATCCGAGCTATCTTCCTATTACTAGAGATAGTAGTTATATTCTTGTACATAGGGGGCAGTAATATAGTAGTTATATTCTTGCACATAGGGGCAGTATTATAGTAGTTATATTCTTGTGCATAGGGGGCAGTATTATAGTAGTTATATCTTGTACATAGGGGCAGTATTATAGTAGTTATATTCTTGTACATAGGGGCAGTATTATAGTAGTTATATTCTTGTGCATAGGGGGCAGTATTATAGTAGTTATATCTTGTACATAGGGGCAGTATTATAGTAGTTATATTCTTGTACATAGGGGCAGTATTATAGTAGTTATATTCTTGTACATACGGGCAGTATTATAGTAGTTATATTCTTGTACATACGGGCAGTATTATAGTAGTTATATTCTTGTGCATAGGGGGCAGTATTATAGTAGTTATATCTTGTACATAGGGGCAGTATTATAGTAGTTATATTCTTGTACATACGGGCAGTATTATAGTAGTTATATTCTTGTACATAGGGGCAGTATTATAGTAGATATATTCTTGTACATAGGGGCAGTATTATAGTAGTTATATTCTTGTACATACGGGCAGTATTATAGTAGTTATATTCTTGTACATAGGGGCAGTATTATAGTAGCTATATTCTTGTACATAGGGGGCAGTATTATACTAGTTATATTCTTGTACATAGGGGCAGTATTATAGTAGTTATATTCTTGTACATAGGGGCAGTATTATAGTAGATATATTCTTGTACATAGGGGCAGTATTATAGTAGTTATATTCTTGTACATAGGAGCAGTATTATAGTAGTTATATTCTTGTACATAGGGGCAGTATTATAGTAGATATATTCTTGTACATAGGGGCAGTATTATTGTAGTTATATTCTTGTACATAGGGGGCAGTATTATAGTAGTTATATTCTTGTACATAGGGCAGTATTATAGTAGTTATATTCTTGTACATAGGGGCAGTATTATAGTAGTTATATTCTTGTACATAGGGGGCAGTATTATAGTAGTTACATTCTTGTACATAGGGGGCAGTATTATAGTAGTTATATTCTTGTACATAGGGGGCAGTATTATAGTAGTTATATTCTTGTATATAGGGGCAGTATTATAGTAGTTATATTCTTGTACATAGGGGGAGTATTATAGTAGTTATATTCTTGTACATAGGGGGCAGTATTATAGTAGTTATATTCTTGTACATAGGGGCAGTATTATAGCAGTTATATTCTTGTACATAGGGGGCAGGAATTTGTGGGAACTTATCGGCCTCTTTGCCTTCACTTTGCGTCCATCTCATCCTAAAACATCTCCACTGGGTTTAGTTCGGTGATTGCAGAGGTCATGTCTTCTGACACAACCTCCATCCCTCTCCCTCTTGATTACATCTCACTTACGTAGCCAGGAGATCAGATTTGGGTTACCGTTTTGTTGCTACACAAATTCTGCTTCCATTACGTGCAATCCAGATGAGATGGTATGTGGATGGAGAACATTATGGCTGGATTTGGATTAACTCATCATCACCAACAGTGGACCTTCCCCACACCACCACCTCCACCACCACCACCATCACACCTGCCTCTTCATGCTTCATGGTCAACTCCATACATGTAGATACCATCCATTCACCTTTTCTGTGCCTCAGTAAGACATGGCAGATGTTACCAAAAATCCCAAATTTTGACTCCTCGGACCACAGTACAGATTTCTACTCATCTAATGTCCAGTCCCTGCAGGTTTGGCATAAATACGTCTCTTCTTTATTCTCAGAAGTGGCTTCTTTGCGACAATTTGGCATAAAACCCTCTTTCCACTGTCTCCTCTGGACAGTTGATGTTCAGATGTGCCTGCCACTTGATGTCTGTGCATTTATGATGGCTGTTATCGGAGCTGCTGTCAGCTTGTTGCTTCTGAGGCTGGTAATTGATGAACTTATCCTCTGCAGCAGAAGTCATTTTTAGTCTTCCTTTTCTGATGTGGTCCTCATGAGAACCAATTTTCACATAGTGACTGATTGTGTTCCTGACTGTATACTTTTAAGATTCTAGCAATTTTCTGGATTGACCACTCTTATGTTTATAAATTAATGGACTATTGTTCCTCTTTACGTATTTGGGTGGCTCTTGCTACTTTTTTTCGAATGGAATAGGACTCAGGACTAGAGATGAGCGAACCGGTCCCGGTTCGGCTCGAGGTCGGTTCGCCGAATGGAGCTCCCGTTCGAGTTCGGCTCGTCGAACGTTCGACGAACCGAACTCGAACTGCATAGGAAACAATGGCAGGCAATCACAAACACAGAAAAACACCTAGAAAACACCCTCAAAGGTGTCCAAAAGGTGATAAACAACTCACCACACAACACAAACACATGGGAAAGTGACAAGGACATATACTCATGCGAAAACAAAAGAGCAGGACAAGGAAAAAGAGGTCGAGGCACAGATATAGGCATGGCATGCCCTTCTAAAATCATGTAAAACACCGCAAGGTGACTCCAAGCGTAGTCTCCCTTTTTTTCCAAAAATTGTGCCCCACACACACCCACCCCTTCAGTGGCAGCAGTTGTGCCCTAGTTGTACAATTCACAGCTAGATTTGCATCAAGCACATTCAAAAATACGCTATTCTTATCCGTCCCCAGGATGACACCGGGGTAGGTAGCAAAGTCTTTCCTGATCCCAGCTCTGTTCATCTTGGCTTCTTTTAAAAACACAGCAAGCAAGGGTTACTCCAAGCGGAGTCTCCCTTTTTTCCAAAAATTGGGCCCCACACACACCCACCCCATCAGTGGCAGCACTTGGGCCCTAGTTGCAAACAGGATGTTTTGATTTGCATCAAGCACATTCCAAATCCACAAGCATTTACTCTCCCCAGGATGACACAGGGGTAGTAAATTCCTTGTGGATCCATGACTTGTTCATTTTGATGAACGTTAGTCTGTCCACATTGTCACTGGACAGACGCGTGCGCTTATCTGTCAGCACACACCCAGCAGCACTGAAGACACGTTCAGAGACAACGCTGGCAGCTGGACACGACAAGATCTCCAAGGCGTAAGTTGCGAGCTCTGGCCATTTTTCTAGATTTGAAGCCCAAAAGGAGCAAGGCTCCATTTGCAAAGTCATGGCATCGATGTTCATTTGGAGATACTCCTGTATCATCCTCTCCAGCCGTTGACTATGTGTCAGACTTGTTGTCTCTGGTGGCCTTGCAAAGGAGGGTCTAAAAAAATTATGAAAAGATTCCATAAAATTGCTGTTACCAGCACCAGATACGGTCCTACTGGTATGGGTAGACTGTTGAAGATGACGAGACCGTCCCATGTTTGGCAAGTTACAACTGGGAGATTCACTCCCTGCACCTGCACGGTTGTTTGGTGGAAAAGCCGAGCTAAGATCGAGTAACAGCTTCTGCTGATACTCCTGCATACGTGCGTCCCTTTCTATGGCTGGAATTATGTCACAAAATTTGGACTTGTACCGGGGATCTAATAGTGTGGCAACCCAGTAGTCATCATCACTTCTAATTTTGACAATACGAGGGTCATGTTGGAGGTAGTGCAACAAGAAGGCACTCATGTGTCTTGCGCAACCATGCGGACCAAGTCCACGCTGTGTTTGTGGCATAGAGGTGCTACCTGTTCTTTCTTCCTCTGACATCTCCCCCCAACCTCTTTCAACTGAAATTTGACCAAGGTCTCCCTCATCCGCTGAGTCTTCCATGTCCATGGACAGTTCGTCCTCCATTTCTTCATGTTCTCCTGCACCTTCCTCAACATCTCGCCTGCTACCATGCGCCCTTGTTGATCCCTGTCCCCCATGGTCCCATGCCTGCCGCCTTGGTGATGATGAACGTCTGGACCTTGGTGATGTTGTTGTGTCTTTGTGACGCCCTGGGCAAGCCAGGGGACACAGGTCACACACCACCACACCCCACATCCCAGGTAGGAACAACAAAGCTAACCAGAAATCCTTGTTGCCTTCCTCCAGGAGTCTGATGATGCACACCAGGGGGTGGGCCAGGCGGTTGGCTCCGCCCACCGAGGAGCTCACAACTCTGGAGGCGGGAAAACCAGGCAGTCCAGTGAGGGACATGAAGGAGTAAACAGCAAGTCTAGTCAGGGAGGAGGAAGTGTGAGGAGCTAGTGAAGGAGTAAACAAGAAGTGAAAGTAGAAAAGTGGTAAAGGAGGAAAGCAAGTGAAGTGACAGTGAAGAAAGAAAGCCTGAAGGGTCCAGCTTTGTGTAGGGCCAGATCAGCAAGGTCAGCGACGGCAGTGACTGTCTGGAGGGGGACCGTTTGGAAGTTCCTGGAAGGACCCCGTTGGCTGTGTGCCCGGTGGTCTGGAGCAGTGTTCCGAAGGACAGTCAGCACCAGGGCAGGGGCCTCTCGGACCCCGGCAAGGCTAGGAGTCGCCAAATTTGCCGAATCCGTCAGTGAAGGGGACGTAGATCCCCCAACAACCAAGTCCCGATTGAAGGCAACAGCCCAACCCGAACCGGAGAGACACCGCCACTGCCACGGCACCAGTTTCTCAAGGCCAGCGCCTGCGGGCAAAGTGTAGGGCTCCTCCAGCCCAGATTGAAGTCGGGGAGCGGGTAACCGGAGGGAATCCACCGCTACCACAAGTCAACCATAGGTGCAAGGAAGAGGGACATCACCGTCACCTACCGGGAGTGCAGGTGCAGCCGTCTGTGGGACCGTCCTACCAGCCGTTTGGTTTACCGCAAAACTGTGTCACGTCTCAGGCTGAGTGAGTACCACAGTGCCGCAAGGCACAGCGCTGCCCCCGCGTCCCTGCGCCCACCAGGCCCTGCACCTCCATCTCCATCACCGGGCCCCGGGATCACCAACCCCTACCCACGGAAGGGCAACCCAACATCTCGCTGCCACCCACCATCGTTCCCGGGCCCATACTGAGCAGCGGTGGTGCAATCACCACAACCGTGGGTGGCGTCACGGACAATAATCATCCCCACACCCAACAAACCCCTCTTTTCACTCACGGGCGAGGAGTGTCGCTCGAGAAACCCCGGGATCCGGCCCACAGCTCGAGCCACCACTGAGCAGCTGCCGGACCCGAGCAGAAGGGGTGAGCGTAGTGTGCCGACACCCTCCTCCCCGCCCGCGACAACTTGGCATCACGAACAGGATCTTACCGCTCTGCCGTCTGGTAGAGGTGCGCCTTGTTACCGCCGGAGGTATCCGGCAGAAAAATTTCAGAAGCCGCCATCTTTGGCGCGAAAAGTTCCCGCTCGAGCGTCTTCTCGAGCAGTAGAGGCGCGAAGGCCAAAACCCCGCCCCGAGAGAGGAGGGGCCGGAAAGAGCTAAGGGGGACGAAAACAAGATGTCTGCGCCCGACGGAGCCGCTGGAGGAGCGGTGGTCGCAGCCGCAGCGGCACCCGCGGATGGGAATGGGCCTGCCCAAGTCCCGGCTGTGCCGCGGCCCCCGCGCTCGCTCAGGTCATGCCGTTCTCCTTGCCCTATGCGCCCGGAGCTGCCTGGCTACCGCAGTATGATGGGAAACCGGATGCCCTACAGGCCTTCCGGAAAAAGCTTAACCCGTTGCTAGAGCTGTACCCCCTGACTGATAAGCAACGTGCAGCGATAGTGCTAGGCCAGCTAACCGGTGCGGCTGAGCAGGAAGCGGAGACCTGGGCCGAGGGGGACCGGCTCTCTGTAGCCACCATCTTTGAGAAGCTACAGACTGCCTTCGAGACCCGGACTGAAGCTGAGCTGAGGATGCAGTTTTACCAGTACCGGCAACGAGCTGGGGATAGCATTCGGGACTATGCTCTACGTCTGCAGACCGCCCTCCTCACGCTGAAGCGGGTAAACTCTATTAATGAGGCGGATAGCAACAAGATGTTAGTGGAGCAATTTGCGCAGGGGATGAGGTCCCCTGAGGATCGTAAACAACTCCGGCTGTGGGCCCTGGAACACCCTGATGTGGACTTTGCTGTGTTAAAGGAGCGGGCTATCAAAGCACTACAGCCCCCAGCTGCCGAAGTTCTGGAGCCCGTCCCGTGGCCCGTCGAGACAGCTCACGTTGTGGCGGCCTCAGCCAAACCAACCTCCCTAGTACCTGCAGCCCCGAGCAGCACAGTAGAAGAGCTGGCAGCCCAGGTCCGTCGCATGGACGGAGACCTTGCCAAAATCCTTGCTGCACTCCAACCTCTGACCAGATCTCAGCCTCCAGCACAGATACAGCTTGCTGACAGCCCTGAAGATGTACCCTGGATGCATCGGAGAGGTGCTAATCCCCCGCGGAGCAGGCCTCCAATCTGCTACAAGTGCCGTAAGCCGGGCATTACCTTCGAGAGTGCCCGTTAAACGAGCAACCCCTGGGGCCCCGGGCCAATCCTCAGGAGTAGAACCCCGTGGCCCCTCGGACTGGCGGGATCGGTATATCGGAGCTTGACCCATCATTCCCGTGGTTGTGGACGGTATACCGGTGATGGCTCTCTTGGACACTGGATCCCAGGTAACCACCATACCATACACATTATACCAGCGGTATTGGGGGGCGGATGAGCTGGCACCCCCAGATACTAGTATAACGCTGATTGCTGCCAATGGACTCCCCTTGACCCAAGTAGGGTACAAGCAGGTGGCCATGACAGTGGGGCAAGCTGAACTGCAACACCAGGGTATGATTGTGATCATGAATGAGCCCAGTGATCATAACCCAAAGATAGTGCTAGGGACCAATGTAATGGAGCACTGTATGGGTGATGTGTTGGCCCTATTGCAACAGCTGGCCGCCACGGCGGCGGGGAGCCGACAGAGAGCTGTGCAGCGTGAGATTCGAGCCTTGATGTACCGCCAGCATGTAAGCTCAACAGGAGGGGAGATTGGTGGAGTGAGAGTGATGGATGTGGCCCCGCTGCTTGTGCCCCCTAGAAGTGAGATGATGATTTGGTGTAGGGCAGCAGTAGGACCCCAGGGGCGTGACTACCCTGCCATGATGGAGCCCATACCCTCCGAGCACTGGCCCACCGTAATAGCCGCCCGAGGGGTGGTAGACGTGAAAAGGGGAGGGTGCCCGTGAGGGTGTTGAATTGTGGGGAGGAAGAAGTCAGGCTTCCCCGGTATGCTACCATCGCCAAACTGCTCACCCTAGACCCTCACACCATCCACGAAACCAGTCCCTCGGTCTCCCCACCTGCTACCAGCACTTCCCCACCGCAGGGGGAGGTGAAAGAGTGGCACCAACAGCTACATGTGGGCACTGACGATACCCCTACACATCACAAAGCGGGGGTATATAGGGTGGTGCAGGAGTATGAACAGGTATTCAGTAAGCACCCACTAGACTTCGGGCAGATCAAAGGGGTCCAACATCACATCCCCACTGGTGAACACCCCCCTATCAAAGAGAGGTACCGGCCTATTCCCCCTGCACATTACCAGTGTGCCAAAGATATGTTGAGGAATATGAAGGAGGCAGGGGGTCATTCGGGATAGCTGTAGTCCCTGGGCCGCTCCGTTGGTACTGGTCAAGAAGAAGGATGGTACCATGCGGATGTGTGTGGACTACCGGAAGATTAACCAGATCACCCACAAAGATGCCTACCCGCTGCCCCGTATTGAAAAATCGTTGGCCGCACTGCGGACGGCAAATTATTTCTCTACCCTGGACCTCACCAGTGGATACTGGCAAGTGGCTGTGGCCCCGGAAGACCGGGAGAAGACCGCCTTCACCACCCCGATGGGGCTTTGCGAATTCAATAGCATGCCGTTTGGGCTGTGCAATGCCCCTGGAACCTTCCAACGGCTGATGGAGTGCTGTTTGGGACATTTAAACTTCGAGACCGTCCTGCTGTACTTGGATGATGTGATTGTTTATTCCCAGACGTATGAAGCCCATCTGGAGCACCTGGCCGAAGTGTTCGCGTCCCTTGCCAAGTACGGGATGAAATTGAAGCCCTCTAAATGCCACCTGCTGAAGCCCAGGGTGCAGTATCTAGGGCATGTGGTGAGTGCGGATGGTGTCGCTTCCGACTCTGAGAAGATCACTGCCATCCAGAGCTGGCCGAGACCAACTACAGTAAGGGAAGTAAGGCAGTTTCTGGGTCTGGTGGGGTACTACCGGCGCTTCATCAAGGGGTACACGAAGATGGCTGCCTCCATGCAAGACCTCCTCGTGGGACAGACCAAAGGGGGAAGACCAGCCCCACTGGTGTGGGAGGATAGGCACAAGGAGTCCTTCCGTCAGCTGAAGGCGGCTTTGACCGGAGAAGAGGTCCTGGCGTATCCGAACTACGGCTGCCCATTCATTCTCCACACTGATGCCAGCAATGTGGGTTTGGGGGCAGTCCTGTCCCAGGTCCAGGAAGGCAAGGAGAAAGTGATTGCCTACGCGAGTCGAAAACTCCGACCGACCGAAAGGAACCCTGAGAACTATAGCTCTTTCAAGCTTGAGCTCCTGGCACTGGTGTGGGCTATCACCGAGCGGTTCCGCCACTACCTGGCCGCCGCAAAGTTCACCGCTTTTACGGATAACAATCCGTTGACTCACCTGGACACGGCCAAACTGGGTGCATTAGAACAACGGTGGGTAGCCAGACTAGCCAACTACGACTTTACCATTAAGTATAGGGCTGGTCGTGTCAACATCAATGCTGATGCCCTCTCTCGAATGCCCCACTTGTCAGAGGGTGAGTGCGAAGATGATGACCTCGAGGAGATCGAGTTGCCTGCATTCCATCGGCCATCGGTTGAGAAGATCCATGTCCATCAACAACGGGTGAATCTGGATCCGCTACCCAGTCAGAAGTGGCAAGAAGCTCAAAATCAGGCGCCTGCGGTCCGCCTGGTCAAGAACCTGGTAGAGCAAGGCGCCGCCGGGATGGACCCTGCCGCCCCAGCGGAGGCCCAACGCTTGTGGAAAGAACGGTCCCGGCTGTGCCTGCATCAGGGGAGGCTGTACCGGGAGCTGATTAACCCGAAGACCCACGAGAAGACCCGCCAGTTGGTTATTCCCCAGGCTGATGTGCCCACCGTTCTGCAGGCGTACCATGATGGCGCCGGCCACTTCGGATGGAAGAAGCTGGAGATGCTGTTAAGAGAGCGGTTCTATTGGAGTGGGATGCGGGAATCGGTGGAAGCCTGGTGTCGGGAATGTGGTCCTTGTACGTTGAGGAGGAAGGATGAAGCTAGCCAGAAGGCCCCCCTGCATCCCATCGTTACACACCAACCGTTGGAGCTGGTCGCCTTGGACCATGTAAAGCTCACCCCCAGCCGAAGTGGGTATACCTACGCTCTGACCATAGTAGACCATTATTCTCGGTTCATGGTGGTTGTCCCGGTCAAGGACTTAACCGGCCGTACCGCTGCAAGAGCATTCCAGGCGTACTTCTGTCGGCCCCATGGATACCCGGAGAGGGTGCTCACCGACCAAGGTCCAGCCTTTGAGGCGGAGGTATTCCATGAGTTTTGTCAGCTGTATGGTTGCAAGAAGATCCGGACCACCCCTTACCATGCCCAGACCAACGGTATGTGTGAGAAGATGAACCATCTAGTCCTGGGTCTCCTCAAGACATTGCCACTAGAGGAACGGAACCTGTGGCCGGAGAAGCTGCCTGACTTGGTCGATATGTACAATAATATCAGTCCAGCTCAACGAAGTGCACCCCAGCGTATCTGATGAGAGCTCGGCCTGGCCGGCTGCCAGTGGATTTGGAAATGGGATTGGAAGCCCCAGAGACGCTCCCCGCAACGGCTGAATGGGATGCCCGGCGGAGGGTGCAGTACCGACAGATTCAGGAGTATGTGGAGAAGAACCTGGGTCAGAGTCGAAAACAGCAGGAGCGGCACTTCAATCAGAGAGCGGCTGCCGGGCCTTTCCAGCCTGGAGATGTGGTGTTGAAGCGGAAAAGAAAAACCCACAAGCTGGATGATCAGTGGGAACAAACACCCTACGTCATTCAGCCCACTGGATGGGAGAATGGAAAGACTTACCAGATCAGTCGCGACCAAGGGGGCACTTTAGCCACGGTTTCTCGGGACCATCTGAAAAGGTGCCCACCGGCCTTGAGGACAATGCCGGAGATGCCAGCTCCTCCACCAGCGGAAAAGGAAAAAGAGGTGATCCACACGGTGATGGGTGACCTCCCAGCAGACTGGCCTATGCAGAACGGCGCGGTGATTCTTCCAGTGATACTGTTCCCACAACCTGTGGATGAAGAAGTGGTGGAAGCGGTCAACCGTGAGCCAGAACCGATGCCAGTGCCCAGGGATGAACCTATGCCCAGCTCCCCTATGCCTCCACCTGTCCCACACGATAGCCGGGAGGGGGAACCAGTTGTTCCCTCTGCTCCACTGCCTAGCCCTACTGATACCGGTCTCCGGAGGTCCACCCGTTCCAACTTAGGTAGACCCCCACTTAGGTACAGAGAAACCGTCCTTTAGAAAGGGGATCAGGAAGGCAGTTATGTGAGTTTAGAGTTTGTTTTTGTTTGAAAGCTTTGAAAAATGATTGATCCAAGAAGAAGTTACCTGATTGTCTGTAGTGATTGAACCGGCCGGAGCCGGCACCGTTGTCCCCGTGGGGACCGTTTAAAAGTTGCATAAGGGACTCCTTATGGACAAGCCCGTGAACTTGCAGGGCACCACAAACGTTAAGTGGCTTGTAAATATGTTGGTTACCGTTACCGTTTTCCGCAGTGCCGCCTCCGGAGAGGCAGGTTGGAGGGAGGGCCCTGAGCAGAGCAGGCTAGGGCCCAGCCACCAAAGGAACCGGTGGCCACCCTCTGGAGGGGAAGGACAGATCCCGCTCGGGTAACTTGTGCTGGACTGTGGGTCAAGGGGTGCTGCCTGGGCTTTAGGGACAGCATCAGGGCCAGGTTGCTTGGGTGGGAGAGAGCGGAAACCGTAACCGTAAACCTTTTGCAACGTTAAAAGTAAATGTGCCTCCCGTCTTGGGAAGAGTTATGATTAAAAATGTATATATGTTAATTTCCAAAATGTTATCATTTTCAGAAAAATAAAACCGGTGTAGGACGGCAGCCCGCGGACGGTCTGCATTTTGCTAAGGGGGAATGTGACGCCCTGGGCAAGCCAGGGGACACAGGTCACACACCACCACACCCCGCATCCCAGGTAGGAACAACAAAGCTAACCAGAAATCCTTGTTGCCTTCCTCCAGGAGTCTGATGATGCACACCAGGGGGTGGGCCAGGCGGTTGGCTCCGCCCACCGAGGAGCTCACAACTCTGGAGGCGGGAAAACCAGGCAGTCCAGTGAGGGACATGAAGGAGTAAACAGCAAGTCTAGTCAGGGAGGAGGAAGTGTGAGGAGCTAGTGAAGGAGTAAACAAGAAGTGAAAGTAGAAAATTGGTAAAGGAGGAAAGCAAGTGAAGTGACAGTGAAGAAAGAAAGCCTGAAGGGTCCAGCTTTGTGTAGGGCCAGATCAGCAAGGTCAGCGACGGCGGTGACTGTCTGGAGGGGGACCGTTTGGAAGTTCCTGGAAGGACCCCGTTGGCTGTGTGCCCGGTGGTCTGGAGCAGTGTTCCGAAGGACAGTCAGCACCAGGGCAGGGGCCTCTCGGACCCCGGCAAGGCTAGGAGTCGCCAAATTTGCCGAATCCGTCAGTGAAGGGGACGTAGATCCCCCAACAACCAAGTCCCGATTGAAGGCAACAGCCCAACCCGAACCGGAGAGACACCGCCACCGCCACGGCACCAGTTTCTCAGGGCCAGCGCCTGCGGGCAAAGTGTAGGGCTCCTCCGGCCCAGATTGAAGTCGGGGAGCGGGTAACCGGAGGGAATCCACCGCTACCACAAGTCAACCATAGGTGCAAGGAAGAGGGACATCACCGTCACCTACCGGGAGTGCAGGTGCAGCCGTCTGTGGGACCGTCCTACCAGCCGTTTGGTTTACCGCAAAACTGTGTCACGTCTCAGGCTGAGTGAGTACCACAGTGCCGCAAGGCACAGCGCTGCCCCCGCGTCCCTGCGCCCACCAGGCCCTGCACCTCCATCTCCATCACCGGGCCCCGGGATCACCAACCCCTACCCACGGAGGGGCAACCCAACATCTCGCTGCCACCCACCATCGTTCCCGGGCCCATACTGAGCAGCGGTGGTGCAATCACCACAACCGTGGGTGGCGTCACGGACAATAATCATCCCCACACCCAACAAACCCCTCTTTTCACTCACGGGCGAGGAGTGTCGCTCGAGAAACCCCGGGATCTGGCCCACAGCTCGAGCCACCACTGAGCAGCTGCCGGACCCGAGCAGAAGGGGTGAGCGTAGTGTGCCGACACCCTCCTCCCCGCCCGCGACATCTTGCGCATATGAATCCTCCTGTAGTTCCTCCCCTTCCTGTTGTACCACCCCCTGACTCCGAATAGTGTTTAGCGTGTGCTCCAGCATGTAAATGACTGGAATCGTCATGCTGATAATGGCATTGTCAGCGCTAAACATATTCGTCGCCATGTCGAAACTCTGCAGAAGGGTGCATAGGTCCTTGATCTGAGACCACTCCATCAGGGTGATCTGACCCACCTCTGCATCTCGTTGGCCCAGGCTATACGTCATGACGTATTGCACCAGGGCTCGGCGGTGCTGCCACAGTCGCTGTAACGTGGAGAGTTGAATTCCAGCGTGTCGCCACATCGCATTTCAGGCGATGAACTGGCAGGCCGAAAGACTTCTGGAGCGATGCAAGTCGCTCAGCTGCGGCGCTTGAACGGCGGAAGTGAGCAGACAGTTTTCGTGCCCTGTTCAGAAGGCCATCTAGGCCGGGATAGTGTGTTAAAAATTGCTGGACGACAAGGTTCAACACGTGAGCCATACAAGGTACGTGTGTCACCTTGCCCAGGCGAAGAGCCGCACCCAGGTTTGCAGCATTGTCGCACACGGCCTTACCAGGCTGCAGGTTGAGTGGAGACAGACAACCATTTATTAAACTCGGACCGCAGAGCTGACCACAACTCCTCAGCTGTGTGACTCTTATTCCCAAGACATGTCAAGCTAAAGACCGCCTGATGCCGTTGCGCTCTGCTGCCAGCATAGTAATGAGGGGTGCGTGATTCCTTTTGCGCTGTGAGAACGCTGGTGGCCTGACCAGGCAGGCTTGGGGCGGAGGTGGAGGACCCAGATGAGGTGGAGGATGCAGAAGCAGTGGCGGAACTTGGACAGACAGAGGATTGACACACAAGTCGTGGGGACGGCAAGACTTGTGCAGCAGACCCTTCACCATCTATCACCATAGTTACCCAGTGCCCAGTCAGCGACATGTAACGTCCCTGTCCATGCTTACTGGTCCAAGTATCGGTGGTGAAATGCACCCGTTCACACACAGAGTTTCTCAAGGAAGCAGTGATGTTGTGTGCGACATGCTGGTGTAGCGCGGGCACACCTTTCTTAGAGAAGTAGTGGCGACTAGGCATCTGGTACTGGGGCACAGCAACAGACATAAGGTCTCTAAAATCCTGTGTGTCCACTAGGCGGAAAGGCAGCATTTCGGTAGCCAACAGCTTACAGAGGGATAGAGTCAACCTCTTCGCTTTGTCATGGGTCGCAGGAAGTGGCCTTTTATTTGACCACATCTGAGGGACAGAGATCTGGCTGCTGTGTGTAGACGGTGTTGAGTGGGGTGCCCCTGGAAAAATGCAGGTTTGTGAGGAAAGTGCTGGCGGAGACATGATGTTGCCTTCATCCAACGTTGGTGCTATCGATGTCTGAGAGAGCTGTACACACTCACTTGTTTCCCCTTCCAAACCAACTGACGACCTACCAAGCAAACTGCCTGTTGCGGTTACAGTGGTGGAAGTTGTGGGTGGAAAAACAGGTGTGACAGCTGTCCCCACAGTCCTAGAAGATGACGAGCGCGCGGATGCACTGGAAGGGGCAGGCGGTGGATGGTTCGCTCCGCTAGGCCGCATTGCAGCACGGTGAGCTTCCCACCGGGCCATATGATATTTATTCATGTGACGATTCATGGAAGAAGTTGTCAAACTGCTGAGGTTTTGACCTCTACTAAGAGAACCATGACAAATTTTACAGATCACATAATTTGGGCGATCTTTTTCTATGTCAAAAAAGGACCAGGCTAGGCAAGGCTTAGAGGCCATGCGACCTGTTGATCCACCCCGAATAATGCTCAGAGGCAGAGTGGTGGCTGAGGATGCAGTTGTAGACGTGCTACCAGTACTCCGACTCTGTCCAGGAAGGCGCAAGGTAACTTCGTCATCAGTTGCATCTTCCTCCACCGCCTCTGTTGACCTCCTCGAGTGCCTGACTGTGGGTTGACAGTAGGTGGGATCTAGAACTTCATCATCAATTGTTGTGTTTGCACTCCCCTCCCCCTCAGACCGAGCCTCTTCTTGCCCTGACCGAATATTTAAGTTGTCATCCCAATCGGGTATCTGCGTCTCATCTTCATCAGTATGTTCCTCATTGTCTATAACCACAGGTGTTACAGTTTGTGACAAAGGGTCAACATTATGCTCAGAAACTTGGTCCTCACGGCCTGAATCAGAGTCACAAAGGTTCTGGGCATCACTGCAGACCATTTCCTGTTCTGTACTCACTGTAGCTTGGGAGCAGACCTCTGATTCCCAGGCTATAGTGTGACTGAACAGCTCTGCAGACTCAGCCATCTCAGTTCCACCATACTGTGCAGGGCGGATGGAGACTTCAGAGCTGGGAGAAAGCAAGTTTGATTGGGATGACAACTCAGAGGACTGGTGTTTTTTGGATGCGGTACTTGAAGAGGCTGAGAGGGCACTTGTTGGACCACTTGAGATCCATTCAAGCATTTTCCTTTTTTGGCCATCATCTACCTTTGTTCCTGTTGTTCGTGTCCGTAAAAAAGGGAGCACATCGGATTGTCCACGGTAAGTAGTAGACATCTTACTTTTGCTGGTAGATGCTCTATCTTCAGCAGATGATAATGGAGCTTTGCCACCTTCCCCACTGACAAAACATTTTTTGCCTTTACCACCACGCCTCTTCCCCTTTCCACCAGCATCTGTCATTTTGCCACTCATGTTGATTGTGACAAGATTGTGCACTGAAAATGTGGTAGTAAAAATTGAGAGGTGGTGAAGATTGCAGCGGTGGTCTAGCTTTATTAACAGCAGAATAATAAAGAATAAATATCCCTGACAATGCAACTACGGCCCTTAAACTGGCAGCAAAAATTGCTAGTATAATGGCTTAGTTATATGAGTTGGAGTGTGCAATGCAGGCAGACGCGCTCTGCAAATGTCTTTGCACTAGTGTGACTATAGCAAAGTCCAATAGCCACGTTTAGGATGCCACTAGGTACACTGAGTGTTTGCTAGTATAATGGCTTAGTTATAATGAGTTGGAGTGTGCAGAGGACAGGAGGGTACAGTGGCAGGATTGTGGGGCTCTGGGTAGAGGAATGGAAGCCTGCCTTTCTATTCCCTCCTAATGGGGAAATGCAGGGAGGAAATCCCTGACCTTGGCTACACAGAAGCTGTCTCTGTTTTCAGGACCTGTCACCTATGGCTCTGACCCTGCCGGTACGAGCCCTTAAAAGGACTGATGGAAAGTGCTCTCCCTATGCTGTCCAGCGCTGTGTATGGAGCGTATACAGCTGTATCGGCGATAGGACTCAGGACGCAGCTGCACAAGTGATGTCTGACACCAAGGACGCAGAAGAGATAATGGCGTCCTGGAGGCAAATGTCCGGTTTTATAATGCAGGGACATGTGACATGGACATCCTATCACACATGCCGTTGCTTCTCTGGCTAAAAGTCCACTTAGCTGTGTGTGTGTCTGGGATTGGCTGACATGCTGGCCCGCCCCACTACACGCGCGCGCTTAGGGAAGGAAGACAAGGAAAAAAAAAAAATGGCGATCGCCATTATACAAACAGCAGTGATCTGAATGCGCTGTTCACGCACACTATACACTGAAATGTCATAATAGTGTGAGTCACAGAGTGACTTACACTATTACAGCGGAAAGCCAGCTAGGAATTAGCTGTTTTTTTGCTGCTAGAACCGTTCTCGAACGTTTCTAGAACTATCGAGCTTTTGCAAAAAGCTCGAGTTCTAGTTCGATCTAGAACAGGCCCCAAAATCACTCGAGCCTAGAACTGGAGAACCTCGAACCGCGAACCGCGCTCAACTCTACTCAGGACTCAGCACTGAGCACTACAAAACACTCCTGACGATTGCAAATACTTTCGGAAGACTGGTGATTCCACAAATGATGAGGCTTACTTGTTCATTGGAAGTCATTCCAGCTGACGATCGGATGAAGCTACTTGAGAGATGCCAAGGGGGTGTAAAGCCGTCATCACAATAAGAAGGGGCTTCTTTGAGAAATTTAAGGTTGTAGCACATGTTCTGGTTTGTTTCCCAGGTGTTTCTTTACTCCTTGTTTCCATATATGTACCTTCGTGATTTTGCCGCCTTCAGTCTGAATTTACAATGTGCACATTCCAAAAATAAGAAGGGAACCAGATGTCACCAAACGTTTAACAGGTACTGTAGATTGAGAGCTGTGTTACAATTATACCGGATCACCTTGACAAATATTCCTTT
Organism: Anomaloglossus baeobatrachus; assembly: GCF_048569485.1. Taxonomy (NCBI): domain Eukaryota; kingdom Metazoa; phylum Chordata; class Amphibia; order Anura; family Aromobatidae; genus Anomaloglossus; species Anomaloglossus baeobatrachus. The sequence goes on along the minus strand of NC_134356.1, from coordinate 674,244,025 downwards.
TAGTTCTTATTGTACTTTCAGCTGCAATGATTTTCTGCGGCTCCTTCTGAAGCAGGATTTATTTTTAATCATGACGCTTTGTAATCTTACGCTCTGATGTATTTCTATGAGTCATTCCCGAATGTTACTTATACATAATTATAGACACATTTCTCAAGAAAAAAAAATCCTGATTTTTACATATATTACTGGTTGTTGGAAATGCAAAAAAAAGTTGGTAAAAATTCTTCAGTTTTTCTTTGCACACAATTGATGTGTAATTTAAAGGGAACCTGTCACCAAATTTTGGCCTTCTAAACTCACCTTAGGCAGCCCCTGTGCCGCACTCTCGAAAAGTGTGTGGCGCCCCTGAGGGTCTGGTTGCCACAGGATACTGCGCTTCATTTAAGGGGGGGTTAATCACCGGTGTTCCACATTCACACATTTTACATATAGCTTAGGAGTCTCCACCAAGAGGGGTTGGCTCAGAGTAGATGGGGGTTGGTTGAGTTTCAACATGTGCTGCTCAAGAAGCACCAAGAAATGGCCAACTTTGATAACCGTTGCCCATTGGATTGTGGACTGCATATTTCCTGACTTCCTGACATTAAGTAATATGACTGTTATTCAGTTACAGTATTCTTAGCAACTTGATGAGGTTATAATTTTTTTTTCTAATCACCTGAGTCAACTCTCTCCTTAGCTTTTTTTGGGCCATGTTAAGTGTAGTACATACCATGATGCCAAACAGCACAGTGACTACTTTTCACCCAATAAATTAAGTTGGATATGCACTACTGAACGTTTGATTACTTCTTTCACAGGTTACATACGCCTTGTAACATCTTTTGTTTCATTCCCTTTCCTCCACACCCATTTCACACCTCCAAAAAATGCTGATGGGAAAAGAAATTGTCCAAAATTGTTTGATCTCCGATGGCTTCGGCTGGGCCAGAGGCCCATAGAAATAATATGAGGCCAGATAAAGCACTTTGTCCCTCTCTACCACCCATGGACAAAATTGTTGGTATCCTTCTGGTACACACTTGTAATCCGTCAATCTGCCAATTTAAAGGGTGAAAAGTAGTCATTGTGCTGTTTGGTATCATGGTGTGTACCACACTGAACATGGAGCAAAGGAAGCTGAGGACACAGTTGTTGGTATCCTTCTGGTAAGGTAAGAAAGACCCACAATTGTCACTGAAATACCTTGAAACCGACAAAATCAATTTTCAATTCACATTTACTGAATATCAATTAATGAGAATCAGACATCGCTCTTGAATTTTAGTTCAAGAAAACAATTAAAAATAAAACTAATCAAAATGTCTTGGACAAAAATGATGGTATCACTAGAAAAGATTGAAAATAATTTGACCGTAGGGACAGTAAAACTAAGGTGTATCCTGTAATTTCCATCACAGGTTTTCTACACACTTGGAATCCGTCAATCTGCACATTTAAAGGGTGAAAAGTAGTCATTGTGCTGTTTGGTATCATGGTGTGTACCATACTGAACATGGAGCGAAGGGAGCTAAGGAGAGCATTGTCTCAGGAGATTAGAAAGGAAATCATAGACATACATGTTAAAGGTAAAGACTATAAGACGTCTCAACACAGCCTGATGTTCTTATTACAACAGTAGGACATATTATTCAGAGGTTTAAGGTCGATGGGACTGTAGAAGACCTCCTAGAATGTGGCCACAAGAGAAAAAATAACAAATTGAAGAGATGTATAATATGTATGAAAATTTAAAAGCCCAGGACAACTTCCAGAGAGACTAGAGATGGACTCCAGTTGGTGTGAGATTTAACTATTCGTCTCTGTCTTGGCCAAAGTGGACTTCATGGAAGACGACCGACGAAGAAGCAAATCATAATAAAGCAAGACTTGTATTTGCCAAAATGCATATTCACATGCCACAAAGCTTCTGGGGGAATGTCCTCTGGACGGAGGAGACTAGAGTGGAGATTTTTAGCCTAACATTTAATGAAGCAGACAAAGCAGAGAACATAAGACTTGGAGTAGGCTTGGTTATGCTTTCTGGCTGCTTTGCTGCATCTGTACAGGTGACTAATATAGATACAGTAGAGGGGTGGCAGTGGACGCGAGCCAGATTAAATCCTTCTGATGTGAATGGGCCCTTCTTTTTCTTTGGCCCAGGCCACGGTCTTCTCCACAGAGCAAGTGGAAAGGGGGTGGTTGGCGGGGTTTCTAGGGAGTGTGTGGACTTAAGTGTCACACTGTACAAAGAGCTGGTGAGAAGTAGTACAGCGTATTCCCCACTAGGTGGCAGCAGTATAGTGATGAGAGGCAAAGTGACAATGTAAAAGAAGGGAGGCTGAAGTACAGCAGAGTAACTTCAGCAGGCAGTTCACAGGCGAACCACCAGGGGGCAATAGAGTAGTCAAGCAGTCAGGGTCTAGTCGAGAAGTCAAGGAACTGAAGAGGGAGGATTAAGATCAGATCAGAAAACAGAACCAAGGTCGGATGCTGGGAGATCAGGTATGTAGAAGGAAGCACAAAGGGCACAGGGAACAGAAGACAAGACCAGAGGGTGAGGTGACCCAAACATGGGAAGAGGATGAACCAGGATGGGTAAATTTAGGAGCGGGAAGTCAGGGACTGGGACAGACGGACGAACAGGGGAGGGCACAGGTCAGGGCACGGTAACAAGGAGTCAGATCAAACAAGAAATCTCACCAGAGCCAGTAACAGGCTGCAGAGCAAAACTATAACCAGCGCTGGAATGCTGGTGCAGTGACCAGATAAAGTGTCTCCTGAAACAGGAACAAGGCTGATGGGGGTTAACCCCTGACATGGCCAGGCTGGGTCTGGGAAACTCTGGAATGGGGAATATCGTCCTGGATCATGACACCTAGTGTGTGCAAGCCATACCTCTACACATGTCCTTGTATGATACAGGAGATTCCCACCATGGATTGATGGACACAGATTCAGTTTTCTTGTTCAACAGTCTTTTACTAACAATACTTCAGTAATATCATTACTGTGAGCACAGCTGTTATGGTCAGGAGACCGCTGATATTCCTGTAAATATCCCTTTCAAGGGTAAAGTCCTTTCGTATACAGGGATAGAGACAACCCAAGAACTATGAACTACTACCCCAAGAGTTCAAGAGGAAAAAAACAGGTAAACCCCAGAAACAGAGCACAAGAGTGGTTGTAAAGTAACTGGCAGCCAACCGCTGACTATACATATACAACTAGAAGTAGCGGTGGAGCGTGCCTACTCTACCTAGATGCCTCGTCACCGCCTAAGAAACTAGCTAGCCTCAAAGATGGAGAAAAGAATCCTAACTTGCCTCAGAGCAGCCCTAAAGAGATAGTGAAAGCCCCCAACTTATGTTAACGATGATATAAGAAGCAAATATATAAGAAGCAAATAATAAACAGTTGGTTAGGAATAGACTTAAGCAAAGAGAGGCCCTGCTAACTCAGACACAAAGGATAGGATAGATAACTGTGTGCTGTCAGCAAAAACCCTGATATATGCCAACTCCTGATGATCAAAATTCCCTTAGGACCACACAATCCTCCACCCTCTACATCAGGGAACTCTTGTGCAAGGCACCAGATAGGATTAGCATCCAAAAGAAATTGTCACAAAAAAACCTATATTTGAGCGAAAAAACGCAGGTCCATGTTCAGATCGAAAGAAACAGAATGAAAATAAACATTGCACACAAGGGAAAAATGCATGAAAACTACTGTCACAGGAAAGAAAACAAAGTACTTATCCCAGGCTCCAAAGGTGACAGCACTGAAGATCTCCAAGAGAAAAAGACAAGCTGGAGCGCAATGGAGAAGTGACCGGCAGGTCACAGGCACACAGCCAACATAACTGGAGGGCCTGGTGTTCAAGACATGTTCACTGGGGAAAAACTGACACAGGAAACAATATCACCGGCGTCAGCTTGAGGCAGAATCTCTTTCTTTATACACCAAGGGCTGGACATAATTGGCCCACTGGGATTAGAGCCAGGCCCCGCACCTGTCTCAGTGACAAGCAGAGAACCTGACTCACTTCCAGCATGGGCCACTAGAGGGAGCCCAGAAATATCCTCAGGAAGACTCAACCCCTTCACAACCAGCAACAAGCAAACCAACAAAAACACCATTTATAACACACAGCACTTGAACATTGTAGGAACGGTACACTTTACGTCAAAGCACACATGAACTGTCATCTGCTCCTTAGCTCTTGGTACTACTGCTGCTCTTACACTGGCCTTTCCTTCACTTTCTGACACCACGGTTCCCCTCAGTAAAGTCATAGAGTCTTATTCGGCCATGGTTGCGTCCATCCGATAGGGCACCATTCCTACTAATGGTCTTTCCGACATGCACTGCCGTCAGACAACGTTTGTTCATTTATCCATGCCAACCTGTTTGCCCAAGTCTATGTCAGTCCTCCGCTATAGAACTAGTACTGCTTCACACAGTTGTGACCCAGGCTACCTGGTATAAGGTTTGGTACTCACTACGGTGGGATACAGCACCCTGCTGTTCAGTCCTACATTATAGTCTCTGGTTTGAGATCTTTCCAGCTACACCCGTTCTCTGAACCTTAGGCACTTGGTGGCCTCCACACTAACAGATGATTTTACACTTCTCTTTACACTACTCCTACTGAAACTCTGTCTCTGCCTGTCTACAGTATATATTCTCCTTAACTGCTCACTGCCTTGCTACTCCTATCACTAGACAACCTCCGATATCTTGCTAAGAAGCAGTACCTAAAACCGGCCACTGGATGGCCACATGTGCAACACAAGCATAACCACATCAACATTATGTACATTATTGCCTATGTTGATTGAGGTCTTCAGGATTAGGGGGCAACATGTGTGGAAGGAGCTGAGACCTGCAGTCTGGAGAAGACACCTTCACACCGGAAACACAAGGAGTCGTCTGCTCCCGAGGAGTCGGCACAAACCCCTGTGGACGGGAGCAGAAGTCTCACTGAGAGTCACAGAAATAATTTGTTTGCTGTTATGGCCTCGAAACTTTGTGCAACCAAATATTTAGTTACGGGAACAATCATTTGTGTCCAGGACATTTTCATTCATTTTTTTATTTTTTTTATTTTTCTGTTGAACTAAAATTTAGAAGCAAAAAAGTCTGAATCTCATTAGCTAATATTCAATAAATGAAAAATTAATTTGGTTGTTTATATGTTACTGCACTGACCATTGTGGGGTTTTGTTACCTTTCTTAAGGCATAGCAGGGAACTGGGGCCCCTAATCTGCCCCTCAAACTTGGGGCCCTATGCCATCCCTAATCTCAGGGATACTCTGAATGGTGGAGATGCCTGAGCCTCCTTCCTGGCCCTGCTCCTGACCAGTCCTGATCTGACTCTCTCTCCACCTCCCCCCCCCCAGCGAGGGACGGGACAGGAGTGTGATGAAACCACAGATAAATACTGACAAAGGAAAACCAAAACTCTGTCACACAGCACGTACACAAAGGTAAATATAATCCGAGGTTCAGGAGCAAAAACAAGAGCAGGAAGGAAGTACAAAAAATAGGAGTAAACACTGCCCATCCGCACCAAGCAATAAGCACAACTTTTACCAGAAAGTCTGGGACACAACACCTCACAGACCAACAAAGACAAGCTATAGCTGGCATAGGTGGAAGGACTCAACCAGCATAAATAGGAGGGGAGCGATATGATCAATTTGATCAAAGGATCAAGCAGAGCAGCAGAGGGTAAAGGGCGCTTTACACGCAGCGACATCACTAACAATGTCGCTCATGAAAGCACCTGCCCCCGTCGTTTGTGCGTCACGGGCAAATCGCTGCTCGTGACGCACAATATCGCTAGGAGCCATCACACATACTAACCGTCCTAGCGACGTCACTGTGGCCAGCAAACAGCCTCTTTTCTAAGGGGGTGGTTCGTGCGGCGTCACAGCGACGTCACAAGGCAGGCGTCCAATAGAAGCGGAGGGGCGGAGTGCAGCCACATAGAAGTCACACCCACCCAGTTGCCGGAGGACGCAGGTACGGTGTTGTTTGTCGTTCCTGCGGTGTCACACGTAGCGATGTGTGCTGCCTCAGGAACGACCAACAACCTGCGTCCAAAAGCAGCAACGATATTTTGGAAATGGACGACGTGTCAACGATCAACGATAAGGTGAGTATTTTCCATCATTAGCGGTCACTCGTACGTGTCACACGCAACGACATCGCTAACGAGGCCGGATGTGCGTCACGAATTCCGTCACCCCGACGACATCTCGTTAGCGACGTCGTTGCGTGTAACGGAGCCTTAACTCTTCACAAGCTGCCTGTGAATCACCACACAGCAGGTCGATGCCCGAGTCTGCCTGTGTTGATCCCAGTCACAAGAGAAACCATTGGGCGGAGCATCAGAATCTGCAATCTGAACAGAGGCCGATGCCGCCATGACAGTTTGTGCAAAACTCCGTGTGACAGTACCAAAACATGATACCAGTGCTGACTGACCCCCATTATTCTTTTGAATTAGGGGGCCCCGAGTAATAAGGAAGAAGTATAAAAACGATGGGAGGAAGGTAAGCAGGTAGAGCAGGGCCAGGTGGGTGACTGGGTGACTAAGCTCCAATATGGCCGAGCTGGGGAGCAATACCTGAGGTTACAGAATGAAGCGTGGATCTAGGACGCAGTGACATCCTGAGGAGACCGAAAGGAAGGAATAAAAATGAACACATAATATGGGCCGAAAAGCAGACAAAGAACTGACCCAACCGGAGGATTACACACGTAACCGGGTGATGAAACGAGGGTCATGGCACCGAGACCGTGTGATGAAACCAGACGGAGCAATGCAGCAATACTGAACCACAGACACCGCTCGTCTTTCCTGTTGTTGCTGAGGCTGCTCTAACATAAGCTGGAGCCCACCTCGGGCATCTCACACATAGGCGCGCGCTGACCTACATCTACAAGGTGTGATCCTGTATGTAGGCGGCGGAGGCAGAGGAGGGGGTCGGCACTTCCTAATTACCGGGACTGTTGTGTTGCCCGGAAAGGAGGGGTCCGAGCACCTCAAAAACGTATTGATGCGGATTACCTGGGTTATACCGTTACTACTCGCAGGTGAACCAACATCTTCAAGATATTACCACTTTAAGTATATTTCCTTGTATATAGTGATATGGAGCATGAAGGTATAACCTGGGTATGTTCTGTATATAATTATATATGTATAGCTGGTATAACCTGGGCATCTCCTGTATATAATTATATATGTACAGCTGGTATAACCTGGGCATCTCCTGTATATAATTATATATGTACAGCTGGTATAACCTGGGCATCTCCTGTATATAATTATATATGTACAGCCGGTATAACCTGGACATCTCCTGTATATAATTATATATGTACAGCTGGTATAACCTGGACATCTCCTGTATATAATTATATATGTACAGCTGGTATAACCTGGGCATCTCCTGTATATAATTATATATGTACAGCTGGTATAACCTGGGTATCTCCTGTATATAATTATATATGTACAGCTGGTATAACCTGGGCATCTCCTGTATATAATTATATATGTACAGCTGGTATAACCTGGGCATCTCCTGTATATAATTATATATGTACAGCTGGTATAACCTGGGCATCTCCTGTATATAATTATATATGTACAGCTGGTATAACCTGGGTATCTTCTGTATATAATTATATATGTACAGCTGGTATAACCTGGGCATCTCCTGTATATAATTATATATGTACAGCTGGTATAACCTGGGCATCTCCTGTATATAATTATATATGTACAGCTGGTATAACCTGGGCATCTCCTGTATATAATTATATATGTACAGCTGGTATAACCTGGGCATCTCCTGTATATAATTATATATGTACAGCTGGTATAATCTGGGCATCTCCTGTATATAATTATATATGTACAGCTGGTATAACCTGGGCATCTCCTGTATATAATTATATATGTACAGCTGGTATAACCTGGACATCTCCTGTATATAATTATATATGTACAGCCGGTATAACCTGGGCATCTCCTGTATATAATTATATATGCACAGCTGGTATAACCTGGGTATATCCTGTATATAATTATATATGTACAGCTGGTATAACCTGGGCATCTCCTGTATATAATTATATATGTACAGCTGGTATAACCTGGGCATCTCCTGTATATAATTATATATGTACAGCTGGTATAACCTGGGCATCTCCTGTATATAATTATATATGTACAGCTGGTATAACCTGGGCATCTCCTGTATATAATTATATATGTACAGCCGGTATAACCTGGGTATCTCCTGTATATAATTATATATGTACAGCTGGTATAACCTGGGCATCTCCTGTATATAATTATATATGTACAGCCGGTATAACCTGGGTATCTCCTGTATATAATTATATATGTACAGCTGGTATAACCTGGGCATCTCCTGTATATAATTATATATGTACAGCTGGTATAACCTGGGCATCTCCTGTATATAATTATATATGTACAGCTGGTATAACCTGGGCATCTCCTGTATATAATTATATATGTACAGCTGGTATAACCTGGGCATCTCCTGTATATAATTATATATGTACAGCTGGTATAACCTGGGCATCTCCAGTATATAATTATATATGTACAGCTGGTATAACCTGGGCATCTCCTGTATATAATTATATATGTACAGCTGGTATAACCTGGGTATTTTCTGTATATAATTATATATGTACAGCTGGTATAACCTGGGCATCTCCTGTATATAATTATATATGTACAGCTGGTATAACCTGGGCATCTCCTGTATATAATTATATATGTACAGCCGGTATAATCTGGGTATTTTCTGTATATAATTATATATGTACAGCCGGTATAACCTGGGTATTTTCTGTATATAATTATATATGTACAGCTGGTATAACCTGGGCATCTCCTGTATATAATTATATATGTACAGCTGGTATAACCTGGGCATCTCCTGTATATAATTATATATGTACAGCCGGTATAATCTGGGTATTTTCTGTATATAATTATATATGTACAGCCGGTATAACCTGGGTATTTTCTGTATTACCTTGTATGCAGTGATATTGTGTAACTAGATATAGTAGATAGAACAGATAGTAATATAATTAGTTATTAGATAGACAGTGATGATTAGATATTTCCGCTCTTTTCATTCTCAGGGCCGGTGTCGTCTTGGATGGTCTCTCAATGGCCAGAATCCGTTCATGTCTATGAAGGAGGGTCCGTTGTTCTTCGCTGCTCCTTTACCCATCACGTGTCTCCTCCGTCTGTGGCCTCCTTACAGTGGTCTTGGAAGAATATCATTATCTATGAGTTTTTGTACAGAGAGGGAATCAAGGAGAGCAACATAACAGATTTGGGTGACCCCCGGGTGTCTCTGAAATCTGATTTGTCAGGAGGTAGCCTCCTGACTATTGATAGTGTGGCTCCCGAGGACAGTGCCCTCTACATCTGTGCGGTGACCATCCACAGTCCTCTTCCTATAACCAGTAGGAGGGGTAACGGGACCCTGGTCAACGTGGCGGAAGGTCCCATCACAGGTGGGTGGAAGGTTAACCTTGGTACCTTTTTATGGAGGTTTGAAGGATCTTTCATTTCAAATGTGATTGCATAAGTGTGGACACCCTCTTATAATTGGGGATATGATTGTATTCAGAATTAGCCAATCTCATTTACCCTCATGTTACATAGTAGTCAGTACGCGGCAGCCATCATTTATATGGATGCTGATTGACCCCATTTACAGTTTTGCTGTCTTAGAAGTTGGTCATGGTCTGTAAACAGCTGACAACATAACAAAGGGATCTTATTGTTGAAAGTTTTCAGTCAGGAGAAGGGTACAAAAAAAATCTATATATAGTAGCTTTGTGGGGGCTCATACTGTGTATAGGAGGCTGTGTGGGGGCTCATACTGTGTATAGGAGGCTGTGTGGGGGCTCATAGTGTGTATAGGAGGCTGTGTGGGGGCTCATACTGTGTATAGGAGGCTTTGTGGGGGTTCATACTGTGTATAGGAGGCTGTGTGGGGGCTCATACTGTGTATAGGAGGCTGTGTGGGAGCTCATACTGTCTATAGAGGGCTCATACTTTATATATGAGACTATGTGAGGGCTCATACTGTGTATAGGAGGCTGTGTGGGGGCTCATACTGTGTATAGGAGGCTGTGTGGGGGCTCATACTGTGTATAGGAGGCTGTGTGGGGGCTCATACTGTGTAAAGGAGGCTGTGTGGGGGCTCATAGTGTGTATAGGAGGCTGTGTGGGGGCTCATACTGTGTATAGGAGGCTTTGTGGGGGTTCATACTGTGTATAGGAGGCTGTGTGGGGGCTCATACTGTGTATAGGAGGCTGTGTGGGAGCTCATACTGTCTATAGAGGGCTCATACTTTATATATGAGACTATGTGAGGGCTCATACTGTGTATAGGAGGCTGTGTGGGGGCTCATACTGTATATAGGGAGGCTGTGTGGGGGCTCATACTGTGTATAGGAGGCTGTGTGGGGGCTCATACTGTGTATAGGAGGCTGTGTGGGGGCTCATACTGTGTATAGGAGGCTGTGTGGGAGCTCATACTGTCTATAGAGGGCTCATACTTTATATATGAGACTATGTGAGGGCTCATACTGTGTATAGGAGGCTGTGTGGGGGCTCATACTGTGTATAGGAGGCTGTGTGGGGGCTCATACTGTGTATAGGAGGCTGTGTGGGGGCTCATACTGTGTATAGGAGGCTGTGTGGGGGCTCATACTGTGTATAGGAGGCTGTGTGGGGGCTCATACTGTGTATAGGAGGCTGTGTGGGGGCTCATACTGTGTATAAGAGGCTGTGTGGGAGCTCATACTGTCTATAGAGGGCTCATACTTTATATATGAGACTATGTGAGGGCTCATACTGTGTATAGGAGGCTGTGTGGGGGCTCATACTGTGTATAGGAGGCTGTGTGGGGGCTCATACTGTGTATAGGAGGCTGTGTGGGGGCTCATACTGTGTATAGGAGGCTGTGTGGGGGCTCATACTGTGTATAGGAGGCTGTGTGGGGGCTCATACTGTGTATAGGAGGCTGTGTGGGGGCTCATACTGTGTATAGGAGGCTGTGTGGGAGCTCATACTGTCTATAGAGGGCTCATACTTTATATATGAGACTATGTGAGGGCTCATACTGTGTATAGGAGGCTGTGTGGGGGCTCATACTGTGTATAGGAGGCTGTGTGGGGGCTCATACTGCGTATAGGAGGCTGTGTGGGAGCTCATACTGTGTATAGGAGGCTGTGTGGGGGCTCATACTGTGTATAGGAGGCTGTGTGGGGGCTCATACTGTGTATAGGAGGCTGTGTGGGGGCTCATACTGTGTATAGGAGGCTTTGTGGGGGCTCATACTGCGTATAGGAGGCTGTGTGGGGGCTCATACTGTCTATAGAGGGCTCATACTTTATATATGAGATTACGTGAGGACTCATACTGTATATATGAGAATGTGTGGGGGCTCAAACTATATATAGGGGCTATGTTTGGGCTTATTCTCTATATAGTAGGCAATGTGAGGGCTCATACTGTATATAGGAGGCTATGTGGGGGCTCATACTGTATATAGGAGGATATGTGGGGGCTCATACTGTATATAGGAGGCTATGTAGAGGCTCATACTGTATATAAGAGGCTATGTAGAGGCTCATACTGAATATAGGAGGCTATGTGGGGGCTCATACTGTATATAGAGGCTATGTAGAAGCTCATACTGTATATAGGAGGCTATGTGGGGGCTCATACTGTATATAGGAGGATATGTGGGGGCTCATACTGTATATAGGAGGCTATGTAGAGGCTCATACTGTATATAAGAGGCTATGTAGAGGCTCATACTGTATATAGGAGGCTATGTGGGGGCTCATACTGTATATAGGAGGATGTGTGGGGGCTCATGCTGTATATAGGAGGATATGTGGATATGTGGGGGCTCATACTGTATATAAGAGGCTATGTAAAGGCTCATACTGTATATAGGAGGCTATGTGGGGGCTCATATTGTATATAGGAGGCTATGTGGGGGCTCATACTGTATATAGGAGGATATTTAGAGGCTCATACTGTATATAAGAGGCTATGTAAAGGCTCATACTGTATATAAGAGGCTATGTAGAGGCTCATACTGTATATAGGAGGATGTGGGGGGTCTCCTGCTGTATATAAGGAGCTGTATGGGGGCTCATATTGTATATAGGAGGATGTGTTGGGGCTCATACTGTATATAGGAGACTATGTGGGGGCTCATACTGTATATAGGAGACTATGTGGAAGGTCATGCTGTATATAGGAGGCTATGTGGGGCTCATACTGTATATAGGAGACTATGTGGGGGCTCATACTGTATGTAGGAGGCTATGTGGGGCTCATACTGTATATGGGAGTCTATGTGTGGGCTCATACTGTATATAGGAGACTATGTGGAAGGTTATGCTGTATATAGGAGGATGTCTGGGACCTCATACTGTATATAGGAGGATGTCTGGGATCTCATACTGTATATAGGAGGCTATGTATATACACTGTATATAGAGGAGCTGTGTTTTCTCTTTGACTATAGCTGTATGTGGGTGCCATGTATACAGGGGGCTATGTGGGGGCTCGCACTGTTGTTACGTCTGGGTGGTGGAAACTCTGGACCGTACACCGGTTTCCCCTGAGGAGGCAGCCAGGCCGGTCACCCCGCCAGAGGGTCTTGATGCACGGCAGCCGAAGCACTATTGGTAGCCAGACAGTCCGTAGGGGAGCTGGAAAGGTGGATGTTGCTGAACACACGGAGTTCTGGACGGTAGTCCGGGTGACGAGGCTCAGGGTTCAAGGCCGGGTTGAAGGGTCAGGTGGGATCCGGAACCTGCTGAGCGATGGGACGGGTCACCCAACGGAGCCAGGGACTGGAGACTGGCGGAGCTGCAGAGATGGTGGAACATCCGCCGAAGTCACCGTCAGGGTACTGGCACGGACGTGGTTCGGAGCGGCTGGCGTGGCAGGACAGGCTCTGCGAGACAGACAGGGTTAATACAGTGCAAAGCAATACGGGGACCTGAACTCCTAGCTTACTAAACACGTAGAACAGGCCCCGCCCACCAGGAAGGTGTTAGAGAAGCCATTTTGTATCTTTTTTAGTTCATTATATTCTAATATAGTTATGCAATCAGTTATGCAATCAGTTATGCAATCTTGGAATGAGTAATTGATGTTCTATTCCACATCTGCTATTCTTTTATTGTTTATACGGTCATCTTGACCTGGAGCTTGTTTTACAAGGTTTGATTGATCACATCTCTTGAAACACTTTTTTTATTACATATTTCTTTGGCTTAAAATATTAATCCTTTCCTTATGTGATGATATCATGCTTATATATAATAGAACAGACCTAGGTTACAATCATAAAAACAACAGACTGGGACTGGGAAATAGACAGCCCCCAAGGAAAGCTAATTATTAGGGTCGAACCTGTAGATGGCCCCTTAGCCACTGCACAGGTAACCCTTCCCACTAGCAAAATTATAGATAGTAAGTTTAGAGACAATTGTTTGTATCGAAAACCCACAACCTTTGAATTGTTTGTATATTGTATATTTGTCCAGCAAAAATTTTGAGTGAATAAATATACAAAAGGGGGGGAAAGGAGGTTATCTATTATATACTCTAGTAGTATAGTAGCACTTCCCTTGTAATAGTCACTATGAAACATGTCTGTTAACTAGAAAAAGAAAATATAGTTGTTTTGTTCAGTATTTTTGACCATATAAAGTATAAGTGCTGAAGATTATTAACTGATTGGAGGTAATGTTGTAAGAATGATGTGGTGACATATTTTTAGCTTTGTTTTTACAGATGATTGGTCGCTTCTGCACTGGAAATGCTACGGCTTACACAGCACGAAATAATTAAAATTTAAACCACTCCCTTCTTACCTATATTAGTACAGAAGGCAGTGATGATGAGGCCCTCTCTGAATGGGAAAAGCAGAACTGGGTAAGATAGTTAAAAATATAAGCGATAGATCCTTACTGAGTGTCAACTGAAATGAAAAACTGTAGAATACGTATGAGCCCGAATGAAGGTTCTCCTGTTATTGCTCTCCTGTTATTAAATAAGCCAGGTACAATGAAGATAAAGTCTAGACCTGAGCTGACAGTGATGGAGCACAAAAAGATGCTTACACAGGTGTAGTTAACAAAGAAACAATAACCGGGCCTAGAGTTGAGAGTTTTCCATCTTTCCCTGTACAGACCACCTTGGTCGCTCCTGTCACGTCTGTGACGTCTGCCACTTCTTGTGTTCTTAAATCCCTACAGGTACAAGAAATTCAACGAGGAGTGGAGATAGAGACGCAGGAAGCCCAGCTGACTGAGGTCTGTCGATACAGGGCGGTAATATTTCTCTGCCATAAGCTCTCTTCTTATTGATGGTCCAGGTAACCAATAGATTAATAAGGAATTCTCTGTGAAAAACGGATATTAATGTGTGTCTTAAGAGACAAGGTATGGGTGACACCGGAATTTAGTCCAGATTTACCCAGACTTGTAAGACATATGCCCAAAATACCCAAAATAATGTAAGAAGGAAAACTGTATAGTTCATAGAAATATACCCTGCATTGGCTCTTCCCATCTCAGAGACCGCAGATAAATTATAGTGATATACTATGAGCAAGTGTTATGCAAGTTTGTGCGTGTTCTGTAGATTTTTTCCCAGACTTGGTCAGAGGCAATCCAGTGCAGAAAATGATATGTTATTACTAGAAAAGCACATGATAGAAATTGTATATGTGAGATATGTATAAAAGATAAAAGATAAAAAGGTACAAAATGCAATTTTTGTTCACAGATCCAGTAATTAGACGTGTAATTTTTGATATATAAATGATTGATTAAATATGTAATACCATGTAATAAACAGTTGGTTTCAGTTTCATTCCAGATCCTTCCTATCTGGCACACATTCTCTGAAGTTTGGGGGACTGGGTGACGGTCTGGAGGCGTGTGGGGGAAACTTGGATCTACACCAAGTCCAACTTAGTACACCAACCTCAGTAAAAGTCCATACATCCCATTGCAGGAGGGTTCACAAAGATTAAAGAAATGGCATTAGGGAAGTATTGCGTATTGCTTCTCTCTTTTTCTTGTTTTCCTTTTAGGTATAAACAGTGGGACAATAAATTTGTAATGTATCATGAATAGTGATGAGCGAGCATGCTTGTAACTACTCGGTACTCGCACGAGTATCACTGTACTCGGGCTGCTCGGCGGGGTACCGAGTAATTTTGCAATACTCGTGCTTTACTCGTGGTCTTCATCCCTGCATGTTGGCGCTCTTTTGAGAGCCAGCCCTCATGCAGGGATTGGCTGGCAGACCACTGCAATGCCACAGCCCTGTTAGTTGTGGAATTGCAGTGATTGGCCGGCCTGCACAGCGTGACCGAGCCTTTATACCGGCCGGCGCGCTGTGCTCTGTACACAGCCATCTCATATTCCCTGCTTTCCACGCCCACAGGCGCCTATGATTGGTTGCAGTGAGACACGCCCCCACGCTGAGTGACAGGTGTCACACTGCACCCAATCACAGCAGCCGGTGGGCGTGTCTATACTGTGCAGTAAAATAAATAAATAAATAATTAAAAAAACGGCGTGCGGTTCCCCCCAATTTTAATACCAGCCAGATAAAGCCATACAGCTGAAGGCTGGTATTCTCAGGATGGGGAGCCCCACGTTATGGGGAGCCCCCCACCCTAACAATATCAGTCAGCAGCTGGCCAGAATTGCCGCATACATTATATGCGACAATTCTGGGGCTGTACCCGGCTCTTCCCGATTTACCCTGGTGCGTTGGCAAATCGGGGTAATAAGGAGTTAATGGCAGCCCATAGCTGCCAATAAGTCCTAGATTAATCATGTCAGGCGTCTCCCCGAGATTCCTTCCATGATTAATCTGTAAATTACAGTAAATAAACACACACACCAGAAAAAATCCTTTATTAGAAATAAAAAACACACACATATACCCTGGTTCACCACTTTAATCAGCCCCAAAAAGCCCTCCTTGTCCGGCGTAATCCAGGATGATCCAGCGTCGCATCCAGCGCTGCTGCATGGAGGTGACCGGAGCTGCAGAATACACAGCCGCTCCGGTCACCTCCACACAGCAACTGAAGACAGCCGCGCGATCAGCTGCTGTCACTGAGGTTACCCGCTGTCACCGCTGCATCCACCAGTGGCCGCGGGTAACCTCAGTGACAGCAGCTGATCGCGCGGCTGTGTTCATTTGCTGTGTGGAGGTGACCGGAGCGGCTGTGTGTGCTGCGGCTCCGGTCACCTCCATGCAGCAGCGCTGGATGCGACGCTGGATCATCCTGGATTACGCCGGACATGGAGGGCTTTTTCGGGCTGATTAAAGTGGTGAACCAGGGTATATGTGTGTGTTTTTATTTCTAATAAAGGATTTTTTCGGGTGTGTGTTTATTTACTGTAACTTACAGATTAATCATGGAGGGTGTCTCATAGACGCCTGACATGATTAATCTAGGACTTATTGGCAGCTATGGGCTGCCAATAACTCCTTATTACCCCGATTTGCCAACGCACCAGGGCAAATCGGGAAGAGCCGGGTACAGTCCCAGAACTGTCGCATATAATGTATGCGGCAATTCTGGGCGGCTGTTGGCTGATATTGTTAGGGTGGGGGCTCCCCATAACGTGGAGCTCCCCATCCTGAGAATACCAGCCTTCAGCCGTATGGCTTTATCTGGCTGGCATTAAAATGGGGGGGACCGCACGCCGTTTTTTTTTAATTATTTATTAATTTATTTTACTGCACAGTATAGACACGCCCACCGGCTGCTGTGATTGGGTGCAGTGTGACACCTGTCACTCAGCGTGGGGGCGTGTCTCACTGCAACCAATCATAGGCACCGGTGGGCGGGGAAAGCAGGGAATAGGAGATTGTTTAATGAGCGGCCGGCTTTTTCAAAATAGTAAAAGCCGCCGGTCACCTCCACGCAGCTAATGAAGGGAATAGCGCGATCAGCTGCTGTCAGTCAGGTAACTCCCGGCCACCGCTGGATCCAGCGGTGCCGCGATTAACCTCAGTGACAGCAGCTGATCGCTATACTCACCTCAGTTGGTGCATGGAGCTGACTGGAGCGGCGGTGAGTAGCGCGATCAGCTGAGCTGTCACTGAGGTTACCCGCGGCCACCGCTGCATCCACCGCTGGATCCAGGTAACCTCAGTGACAGCTCAGCTGATCGCTATACTCATCTCATTAGCTGCGTGGAGGTGACCGGAGCGGCGGTGTCTTCTGCAGCTCCTGTCACTTCCATGCAGCAGAGCTGGACGCGACGCTGGAGGACTGTGGAGTACGCCGGACATGGAGGGTTTGTCGGGGTTAATAAATTGGTAATGAGGGACTTTGTTAGTGTTTTTTATTTCTAATAAAGGATTTTTCGGGTGTGTGTGTTTTTTAACTGTAATTTACAGATTAATCATGGAAGGAATCTCGGGGAGACGCCTGACATGATTAATCTAGGATTTAGTGGCAGCTATGGGCTGCCATTAACTCCTTATTACCCCGATTTGCCAACGCACCAGGGTAAATCGGGAAGAGCCGGGTACAGCCCCAGAACTGTCGCATCTAATGTATGCGGCAATTCTGGGCGGCTGCTGACTGATATTGTTAGGGTGGGGGGCTCCCCATAACGTGGAGCTCCCCATCCTGAGAATACCAGCCTTCAGCCGTATGGCTTTATCTGGCTGGTTTTAAAATTGGGGGGAACCGCACGCCGTTTTTTTTAATTATTTAATTATTTATTTCACTGCACAGTATACACACACCGGCTGCTGTGATTGGGTGCAGTGAGACAGCTGTCACTCAGTGTGGGAGCGTGTCTCACTGCAACCAATCATAGGCGCCGAAAAGCAGGACAGCAGGGAATAGGAGATTGATTAATGAGCGGCCGGCTTTTTCAAAAGAGGAAAAGCCACCGGAGTTTGAACAGCTGTGCAGCGCCGCGGCAATGATCGGGGAACGGTAAGTAAGAGAGAGGGGGGGGAACTGACCGACAGACTGTGAGAGGGGGACAGACAAGACAGAGAGAGACAGACCGACGGACTGAGAGAGATAGAATAAAAAAAAAAAAATGACCGACATCGCTAGTAAAAAGCACAAAACGTGCGTTTTGGACATCGGAGTGCCACACAAGGTTTTCATGTAAAATCTTTCATGTATTAATCTCAAAAAGTAACATACACCAGCTCTATCTCACTATTGAGTATGTGCCCTTAACATTTCCGCCATGAAAATTCATTTTGGTGTCATTTTGGAAGGTTTTCTGGTGAGTCCGTAAAAATGGCGTAAAACTCGGACAAAATTGTTCACAGCTGTGACTTTTGAGTGATAAATGCTTCAAGGGGTCTTCCCCATGCTGATGCCATGTCATTTGAGCACTCTTCTGAGACTTTTGTGACATTTTTAGGGTTTCTCCATGCTGCCGGGGGGTCATTTCACAAAAATACTCGGGTCTCCCATAGGATAACATTGGGCTCGGTGCTCGGCCCGAGTACACGAGTATCTTGGGAGGCTCGGCCCGAGCTTCGAGCACCCGAGCTTTTTAGTACTCGCTCATCACTAATCATGAATATATATTAATAGCTAATTGTAGCTGTTTTTCAGGAACATACAAACCCCAAAAGAAAGAAGCTATTGATACTAAATCCCTCCAAACTCAAGTAATGATGACCATAACAACCACAAAGAGATGCAGATGTATGAATAACAACCACAAAGAGATGCAGATGTATGAATAACAACCACAAAGAGATGCAGATGTATGATATGTGACAAAGATACCCTGATGGACTTAACCGACTGTGCTTACTGTGGAAGTCCTATGGAATCGTTTGACCACAAGATGCAAGAACATCAGCATGAAAAGAACTTTAATATTGTGTAAAACACCATAAAGTGTGTGATATATAAACACACTACAAGGACTATACATATTGTGTAAAACACCATAAAGTGTGTGATATATAAACACACTACAAGGACTATACAAACATATATCACATTTATATAATGAATAAACTGGTAGAACATACATATATGATATTATACTACATATATAGCCTTATATAGCCTTAAGTATATGTTCCCCTCTAGGAACAGTAGATAGGATGGGTATAGGGACATGTAGGCCGATCCCACAGAGCACGTTTGAATGGCAGGGCCCCATGATGCGCGTAGGGAAAGCCTAGTGTATTGTGAAAGTAGGACAAGTCTCTGCGGTCTACCCTATAGGAAGGGACAGATGAGATAGAACATAATTAATCAAAAGAGGGGAATTGTTAGAGAAGCCATTTTGTATCTTTTTTAGTTCATTATATTCTAATATAGTTATGCAATCAGTTATGCAATCAGTTATGCAATCTTGGAATGAGTAATTGATGTTCTATTCCACATCTGCTATTCTTTTATTGTTTATACGGTCATCTTGACCTGGAGCTTGCTTTACAAGGTTTGATTGATCACATCTCTTGAAACACTTTTTTTATTACATATTTCTTTGGCTTAAAATATTAATCCTTTCCTTATGTGATGATATCATGCTTATATCCCAAATGACTATATTTGGCATCTATCTAAAGTTATGTAACTATATCACATGTCTCATATTGCGTAATCAGCTTGGAAGGTATAAAGAAACCTTCAGATCCAATAAAGAGGCAGAGCTAATTTGAATCACTATAGACTCCTGTCTGTCATGGTGTTTTAAGCGTGCTCTCACAACCGGCCGGTCCGTCCCTGCTACCTGAGAGGAAACAAGACCCCGTCTTTAACAAAGGAGAATCCTAATATACCCTGTACCTGTCTATGCAATTTCCTGTTTGAAGGTGCTGGCCCTTTAAGAAAGGGTCAATGACCGCGCGCGCGCGCCCTAATGCGCATGCGCGAGGCCCGTGTGCCAGAAGCCAGTCCAGGGAGCGGTGCAGAGGAAGCAGGGGTGCCCGGCAGGGTGTCCCACGTCGCTGAGGAGCGCCGGGAGCGGGGAGCTGGACGCATGGAGGGCGCAGGCGAGGAAGAGGAGACCGGGACCACAGTGGTGAGTCGGGGACGCCGCCAGGAAGCGGGGAGAGGGCCACGGGGACCGGAGCGCGGGGCACGGGGACCGGGAAGCGTGACAGTACCCACTCCCCCACACCCCCCTCCCCGCAACCGGGACAGGAAGGCACGAATCAGAGGAGTGCCAACATTCTCCCGGGGCTCCCAGGACCTATCCTCGGGACCATAACCCGCCCAGTCCACCAGGAAATACTGCCGACCTCGTACGGTCTTCATGGCCACGATATCCCTTACCGCATAGATGTCATCGTCAGCGATAGGAGGAGGAGCAGGACTGGCAGCAGCGGAGAAGGGACCAAGGACGACAGGCTTGAGCAAGGAGACATGGAAGGAGTTGGGTATCCGCATCGTGGCCGGGAGCTGCAGCTTGTAGGAGACAGCATTAATCTTGCTGATGACTTTAAACGGCCCGATGTAGCGAGGACCCAACTTGTACGAAGGCAACTTCAATCGGACATATCTGGATGCAAGCCAGACCAGATCACCTGGGGAGAAACACGGGGGATCCAGGCGCTTCTTGTCCGCATGTCTCTTCATTCGCAAAGAAGCACGCTCTAGGGAAGTCTTGACAGAGCTCCATATAGCTGAGAAGTCCCGAACCAGAGCATCTGCCGCGGGGACATCGGAAGCCGAGGATACTGGCAATGGGACAGAAGGCTGAAGTCCGTAAACGACCTGGAAGGGAGAGCTGGAGGTGGACTCGCTGATGTGCTGGATATGGGAGAACTCAGCCCAAGGTAGGAGCGTGGACCAATCGTCATGATGGATGTTGACGTAATGGCGCAGGAAGGAGGTCAGGATCTGATTAACCCGTTCCACTTGGCCATTCGACTGAGGATGGTAGGCCGAAGAAAAGTCCAAGGGTACTCCCAGATGTTTGCAGAGAGCCCTCCAGAAGCGCGAGGTAAACTGAGTTCCTCTGTCGGACACAATGTGTGCGGGGAAGCCATGTAATCGGAATATGTGCTGTATGAAGGAATCAGCTAGCTCCTGGGCAGAGGGCAGCCCGGCCATGGGAACGAAGTGAGCCATCTTTGAGAAGCGATCCACTACAACCCATATGACCGTGTGTCCGGAGGATAAGGGTAAGTCCGTAATGAAGTCCATTGCAATATGTTGCCACGGAACGGAAGGAATGGGCAGAGGCAGAAGACGTCCATATGGCAGGTGCTTGGGTGTTTTGTTCCGGGCACAGGATGGACAGGCTGAGACGAAGGTTGCGACGTCTTTACGGAGAGACGGCCACCAGTAGTGACGGACAATCGTACTCCAAGTCTTCTGACCAGCATGGCCGGCGATCTTCGAGGCATGGCCCCAGTGCAGGACTCTCTGTCTGTCAGTATCTGAGACATAGGTTTTCCCAGGGGGTATCTGAGTTAGAGCGACAGGAGTCACCGGAATGACTTTACTGGGGTTGATGATGGGCTGGAACGTCTCCTCCTCCAACTCCACGGGCACGAAGGACCTGGACAAAGCGTCTGCCCGCACGTTCTTATCCGCAGGCCGAAAATGGAGTTGGAAATCAAATCGAGCAAAAAATAAGGACCAGCGGGCTTGGCGCGGGTTCAGTCTTTGGGCTGACCGCAGGTACTCCAGATTCTTGTGGTCCGTGTATATGATCACAGGGTATACTGCTCCCTCCAAGAGGTAGCGCCATTCCTCCAAGGCCAGCTTAACAGCCAGTAGCTCCCGATCTCCGATGGTGTAGTTGCGTTCGGGTGCCGAGAAGCTCTTGGAGAAGAATCCACAAGTGACCATCTTTCCGGAGGAGGAGTTCTGCATCAACACTGCCCCGACTCCTGATGAGGAGGCATCCACCTCTAAGGTGAACTGTCGGTTTAATTCAGGGCGATGGAGAACCGGGGAAGAAGCAAACGCCTGTTTCAAGGAGCAGAACACGGCATCGGCCGCCGGTGGCCAGTCCTTAGGATTAGCTCCTTTCTTAGTCAAGGCAGAGAGAGGCGCAGTCAAGGCAGAGAAGTGCGGGATGAATTGGCGATAATAGTTCGCAAAGCCGAGAAAGCGTTGGATAGCCTTCAGTCCGGAAGGAGGAGGCCAGTTGATGATGGCAGACACTTTCTCTGGGTCCATCTGCAGGCCAGTGTCCGAGATTACATAACCCAGGAAGGGAAGAGACGACTTTTCAAAGATGCATTTCTCGTACTTGGCGTACAGACGGTTCTCTCTAAGCCTCTGGAGAACTAGCTGCACGTTCTCTCTGTGGGTCTGTAGGTCCGGAGAGAAGACCAGGATGTCATCCAGATAAACCACGACACAGACATAGAGGAGATCTCTGAACACGTCGTTCACCAGTTCTTGGAAGACTGCCGGAGCGTTACACAGACCAAAGGGCATGACACAATACTCGTAGTGCCCATCCCGAGTGTTGAATGCGGTCTTCCATTCGTCTCCAGAGCGAATGCGAACCAGGTTATAGGCCCCACGGAGGTCCAACTTGGTGAACACACGAGCTCCTCGGAGCCAATCGAATAGTTCGGGGATAAGTGGCAGAGGGTATTTGTTTTTTACGGTGATCTGGTTCAATCCCCGGTAGTCAATGCAAGGGCGCAGATCACCTTCCTTCTTCTTGACGAAGAAAAAACCTGCTCCGGCAGGGGACGAAGATCTCCGAATGAACCCCTTAGCCAGGCTCTCGGTGATATAGGCAGACATGGCCCGTGTTTCAGCAGGGGACAAGGGGTAGATCCTTCCTCTAGGAGGCGTAGTTCCTGGCAGTAAATCGATGGCACAGTCGTAGGGACGATGAGGCGGTAGTACCTCTGACTCCTTTTTGTCAAAGATGTCCGAGAAGGACCAGTAGGCAGAAGGCAGTCCTGGTAGAGACCCTGGAACCGGAGGTCGTCGGATGGGCTGGATGGATTTCAGACATCTCTCGTGACACGAGGAGCCCCATCGGGTAATTTCACCTGTACTCCAGCTGACCGATGGTTCGTGTGCCCGTAACCGTGGGAGTCCCAGCAGGATCTGATGAGACATGCGCGGGAGGACGTAGAAGGTGATCTTCTCGGTGTGCAGAGCACCGATCCGTACCTCCACAGGCTTGGTGATCAGAGAGACGGTGTCAGAGAGGGGTCTCCCATCTACAGAGGCGATCACCAGCGTTTTTTCTAGTGGGAGGACAGGCACCTGATACTTATCCACCGTGGCCTGCTGGATGAAGTTGCCTGCTGCTCCGTAATCGAGATACGCCTCTGCCGTGAACTGGGTCTCTTCTGTAGTGACTTGAATAGTCCATGTAACGGAGTCTGAGAGCGTCCCAGCACCTAGGGTGGCCTCTCCTACCAAGCCTAGGCTTTGGGTTTCCCAGCTTCTCGGGACAGGAGCGTAGCAGGTGTGTGCCATCACCGCAGTAAAAGCAGAGACCCTTTGCTAGTCGTTCTGCTCTGCGTTGCTCAGATTGTCTCAGGCGGTCAATCTGCATGGGCTCGTAGGTAGACGCGCCAGGTGACACCAACTGGGGAGCGATGGACTTCTGGGGTGGGGGAGAGTGCCTTATTGGATGCCTCTCGCGGGACACCTCTTTGGATCGTTCCTGGAAGCGAAGATCCACTCGAGTCGCTAGAGCAATCAGGGCATCCAGGGTGGACGGCACGTCACGACCAGCCAGCTCATCTTTAATACGACCCGAGAGTCCATCCCAGAAGGCGGCGGTTAGGGCCTCATTGTTCCACCCTAGTTCCGAGGCCAAGGTGCGAAAACGAATAGCATATTGGCCCACTTGGCCCACCGTCAGAGTCCCCTGACGTAGCCGGAGGAGGGATGAGGCAGACGCGGAGGCGCGTCCGGGCTCGTCAAAGGTGCTACGAAAAGCCTGCAGGAATTCCTGGATGTCGGTGGTTACTGGATCCCCCTTCTCCCACAAGGGGTTCATCCAGGCCAATGCCTCTCCCTCTAGATGGGACATCATGAACGCGACCTTGGCTTGGTCAGAGGCAAAAAGGTGCGGCAGCAGCTTGAAATGGAGGGAGCATTGATTTATGAATCCCCTGCAGGTCTTGGGATCTCCGGCGTACCGGGGCGGCGAGGCCAAACGAAGTTTGGAAACATCCGAGGAGGCTGCCACGGGAGCTGCGGCCGTGGATTGTACAGTGGAAACCTGAGATGCCAAGGACGTGGCCGTTGCTTGTAGCGTGTTCAGGCCGGTATCCACAGAAGACATGAAGGTCAGCATGCGGGTCTGGGTCTCCGCTGGCGTACGAGTTCCTGCTGCAAGGCCGCTAGTGCTTCGGCGGGATCCATGGCCTGTTCTAGCTGTTACGTCTGGGTGGTGGAAACTCTGGACCGTACACCGGTTTCCCCTGAGGAGGCAGCCAGGCCGGTCACCCCGCCAGAGGGTCTTGATGCACGGCAGCCGAAGCACTATTGGTAGCCAGACAGTCCGTAGGGGAGCTGGAAAGGTGGATGTTGCTGAACACACGGAGTTCTGGACGGTAGTCCGGGTGACGAGGCTCAGGGTCCAAGGCCGGGTTGAAGGGTCAGGCGGGATCCGGAACCTGCTGAGCGATGGGACGGGTCACCCAACGGAGCCAGGGACTGGAGACTGGCGGAGCTGCAGAGATGGTGGAACATCCGCCGAAGTCACCGTCAGGGTACTGGCACAGACGTGGTTCGGAGCGGCTGGCGTGGCAGGACAGGCTCTGCGAGACAGACAGGGTTAATACAGGGCAAAGCAATACGGGGACCTGAACTCCTAGCTTACTAAACACGTAGAACAGGCCCCGCCCACCAGGAAGGAGAATCCTAATATACCCTGTACCTGTCTATCCAATTTCCTGTTTGAAGGTGCTGGCCCTTTAAGAAAGGGTCAATGACCGCGCGCGCGCGCCCTAATGCGCATGCGCGAGGCCCGTGTGCCAGAAGCCAGTCCAGGGAGCGGTGCAGAGGAAGCAGGGGTGCCCGGCAGGGTGTCCCACGTCGCTGAGGAGCGCCGGGAGCGGGGAGCTGGACGCATGGAGGGCGCAGGCGAGGAAGAGGAGACCGGGACCGCAGTGGTGAGTCGGGAACGCCGCCGGGAAGTGGGGAGCGGGCCACGGGGACCGGAGAGCGGGGCACGGGGACCGGGAAGCGTGACAACTGTATACAGGGAGCTGTGTGGGAGCTCATGCTGTTTACAGGGGGGCTGTGTGGGCTCATATGGTATATAGGGGGATGTCAGCATTCTTAATTCTGCTCATTATTAAGTGATACAATAGATATAAATATAAAGTAATAATTATAATTAATATGTTAGCATCAATATTGAGTAGAGTTAATTTCAGCCTATTGGTTCGTCCCTCCACACCAGTCACGGTCTCTCATGTGGCCCCTCTGGAAAATGAATTGCCCACCACTGGTGTAGATGGATCACCAGTCTCTTGGCTCCTCAACACTCTGCAGAATGAAAGACCTATGGTTATGTGATTGTGATGTCACCAAAAGTCCTTCTACCCTGTTAATCTTGGAGGCTACACTAATAATAAAGGACAATTCTTACCATTGAAATCTCTATTTTTTAAGATTGGTGACCAAGGGACAAACCAGCCCACCAACCCTGCAGATGTATAGGGTCTAAAAGGGGCCCTGTGGATGATGGAGCCCCTGGGCAAATACCAGGCTTGCCATGGACTAGTGAGAGCAATGGACTTCCTATGGCACCAACTTTTCATTGGTGATTCGGAGAAGTGACCTCAAGAAAAATCCTTCTGGTGGTGACTACTCTGGATCATCGATGAATGGAACATCTACTGGCCATTGTAGGGACCTCTACTGGCTGCCAACTTCTCTTTGTTGGTTCAGAGTAGTCATCTACTTTAAATCACGATAAATAGAACCAGACTATGTATCTACTGGTCATGCTTGGTAATAATGAGAGCACTGAACCTCCATTGGCTACCAACTTCTCTTTGGTGCTTCACAGTAGTCACTTCTTGAGATATCACCTCTAGCGGTTTCAACTCTAGACCACGATGAATGGAACTAGACTTTGTATCTTTTGGTCATGCTCTGTGCTACTGAGCGCACTGGACCTCCATTGGCTGCAAACTTCTCATTGGTGGTTCATAGTCACTTCTTGAGATATCACCTTTAGTGGTGTCTACTCTAGACCATGATGAATGGAACCAGATGTTGCATCTCTTGGTTATGCCAGGTACTAGTGAGAGCACTGGACCTCCATTGACTGCCAACTTCTCAATGGTGGTTAGTTGTCACTTCTTGAGATATCACCTTTAGTTTTGTCTACTCTAGACAAAATGAATGAATGAAACCAGACTTTGCATCTTTTGGTCATGTTCGGCACTAGTGAGAGCACTTCTCATTGGTGTTTCAAAGTAGTCACTTCTTGAGATATCACTTCTGGTGGTTTCTATTCTGGATAGTCAATTAATAGAACCAAACTTTGCATGTTTTCGTCATGCCTGGTAATAGTGAGAGCAATGGACTGTCATTGGCTGCCAACTTCTGATTGGTGCTTCAGCGTAGTCACATCTTGATATATCATCTTCAGTGGTGTCTACTCTAGGCCACGATGAATGAAACCAGACTTTGCATCTTTTGGTTATGTTCGGTACTAGTGAGAGCACTGGACCTCCATTGGCTGCCAACTTCTCATTGGTGTTTCAAAGAAGTCACGTCTTGAGATATCACTTCTGGTGGGTTCTATTCTGGATAACCAATTAATAGAACCAAACTTTGCATGTTTTGGTCATGCCTGGTAATAGTGAGAGCACTGGACTGTCATTGGCTGCCAACTTCTCATCGGTGCTTCAGCGTAGTCACTTCTTGAGATATCTCTTCTGGTGGTTTCTACTGTGGATCACTGATTAATGGAACCGAACTTTGCATGTAGTGGTCATACCCGGGACTAGTCAGAGGACTGGACGTCCAGTGGTTGCTAACTTTTCTTTGGTGGTTCAGAGTAGTCATTTCTTGAGATATCACCTCTGAAGGTGCTTACTCTGGTTCACTGAGGAATAAGACCAGACTTTGCATCTTCTGGTCATGCTTGGCAATAGTGGAAATGTTGGACCTCCATAAGCCACTGGTGATCCAGAATAGTCACTTTCCGAACAGTCACTTCCTGACTGCATGAAGAAACAGATGCTATAAACTGATATATTTGATCCTCTGGTGGAAAGTGACTTCTTCAAAAAATGACCATAACTGGTTAAAAATGTCCCAGTTCTGGTTGTTTTTCCGGATATATCCTCCAAAGTCCACAATGGGGCTTGGGTTTAGCCAGGTATGTGTTTGTGTATGCCTATATGCCATCCTCTTCTCACATGCACCCATCACACACAATGCAGGGTACTGGGCGACATGCCAGTCATGGCTGATTGAGTGCATTAGGCTGGCACAAGCCTTTCCTGTTGATCTGACCCCGAGTGGCATGATGAGAGACGCGTCTCTGATGACTTGTTTATGAGGCTGAATTGTACAAAAAATGATATGTAGAGTGCAAAATATAAAAGGACAAAAAAATATATCCGCCACCTACACATCTACGTTCCCCTGCAGCAAGGATTTCCATCTTGGCATTAGAGACAGTTCTTATAATGTTGAGTAGAGTACAAACTTGGGGATTGAGGTAACAGCCACTTTTTGAGGGGCTCCCTCTACACCCCTTGTAAATTGTGAGACAAAAAAATCTGAACAGATTGGCAGGATAGAAATATACATTTGTTCTTCAGCTTTTTCTGTGAGTGTTTGCTGCGAGAGGGGAGATAGATAAAGGGAGAGCTTCAAAAGTCCAAAATCAGTTCTTTATACGATGCTGTGGAGGAGGGGGTGTTCTATTTAGACATCACACACCCCAATAATCATCGTCACCCATGTCTATATATATATATATATATATGTATATATATATATATATATATATATATATATATATACTGTATATATGAGCATCTACTACATCATATAGCGTATAATCACTGCTCTCTCATTCCAGGTTCCTCATCTTCTCAGCCGGAGGATTCTACTTTTCCATCACTCAGACTCGTGGTGACATCCCTCCCTGCACCCATCTGTCTCATTCTCTTTCCCATCTTTTTATTTATCGTCGCATGTATTTTGGGGGGCAGCTGGTTTTATGTGAAATTTGGGTTGTAATTAAAAAAAAAAAAAAAAAAAAACCTTCACCAATTCTCAAAAATTCCCTTTTCCGTTACTTTTCTTTCTCTGATGCTTGAACTTTGATTTCATAAAAAATAAAAAAAAATTGGACAATAGTAACCATCAGCAAGAAGGCCGGGGGCTGATTTATCCTCACACACTACACTGTGCACAATTATTAGGCAATTATTAGTCAATTAAATTCATTATTTAACAAGTACAGAGCAGCCACGAGTCCAAAAGTATGGATCCCAACCATAGCTGGTCAGTTGCTGCATCTCTGAGCACTGATCACCTTGTACTCCTGTGTCCTGCTCAGTGGTGGTTGGAGTCAGCCTCCTCACCTCAGCCATGTCTCTGAACACTGAAAACCTTGTACTTCTGTATCTTGCTCAGTGGTGGTCAGGTTCAGCCTCCTCACCTCAGCCATGTCTCTGAGCACTGAACACATTGTACTCCTGCTTCTTGCTCAGTGGTGGTCAGGTTCAGCCTCCTCACCTCGGCCGTGTCTCTAAGAACTGAACACCTTGTACTTTTGTGTCTTGCTCAGTGGTGGTCAGGTTCAGCCTCCTCACCTCAGCCATGTCTCAGAACACTGAAAACCTTGTACTTCTGTATCTTGCTCAGTGGTGGTCGGGTTCAGCCTCCTCACCTCAGCCATGTCTCTAAACACTGAACACCTTGTACTTCTGTATCTTGCTCAGTGGTGGTCAGGTTCAGCCTCCTCACCTCAGCCATGTCTCTGAACATTGAACACCTTGTACTTCTGTATCTTGCTCAGTGGTGGTCATGTTCAGCCTCCTCACCTCGGCTGTGTCTCTGAACACTGAAAACTTTGTACTTCTGTATCTTGCTCAGTGGTGGTCATGTTCAGCCTCCTCACCTCGGCTGTATCTCTGAACACTGGACATCTTGTACTTCTGTGTCTTGCTCAGTGGTGGTCATGTTCAGCCTCCTCACCTCAGCCATGTCTCTGAACACTGATCACCTTGTACTTCTGTGTCTTGCTCAGTGGTGGTCGGGTTCAGCCTCCTCACCTCGGCTGTGTCTCTGAGCACTGAACACCTTGTACTCCTGTGTCTTGCTCAGTGGTGGTCAGGTTCAGCCTCCTCACCTCAGCCATGTCTCTGAACACTGAAAACCTTGTACTTCTGTATCTTGCTCAGTGGTGGTCATGTTCAGCCTCCTCACCTCGGCTGTATCTCTGAACACTGGACATCTTGTACTTCTGTGTCTTGCTCAGTGGTGTTCAGGTTCATCTCTTTTTGGAACATTTTGCCTGAGTTAAACAGGATGCCTAATAATTCTTCACCCTGGTAAAGGACGTTGTATTCTGAGGCCATGCCCCCCTCATTACACAAATACACACCACCTGATCTGCTCCATCCAATCAGCATTCAGCTCGGAGGTGGAAAGCTACAGAAAAACGATGATCTGGTGACAACACTCACTGCCTGATAATTCTGTGCACAGTGTAGTCTTCCTCACTGCTGAGCTGTCACACACTATCTGTACAGTTTATTCAGTATTTTAGGGCTTTCTCGATATCTTGGTAATCTGTGAGCTGGGACGTCCCTCACTATCCAGATTCCCCACAAGACAGCTGCTGCATGCCCTGCCTCGGCTTTTATACTGGCTGTGATAGTCCCTTCTGATTGGCTGCTCTTTACCATGTGATCTGATAGCTGTGGGGCTGTATAGGGAAGCTCTGGCAGTTGCACCCCAGCTCATGTGACCCATTGCTAGCAGATGCGATCTTCTGCAAAATGACGGAGTGAAATTGTTCCTCAAAATTTGACACAATTTCAATTTGGTCAAGGAAAGACAGATATTAATAAAAAAGAACAATCAGATGCAGCTAGAGCCGCCATTACCTCCTGGATATCATTTATGCAAGTTTTTTGTTTTCCATCTTTCAGCAAAAAAAAGCCGGTGTGTTGAGGACGGGGCATTGCAGGGGCGCGGGGCCTGGGCTGAGCACTTTTACCTGCTCAATTAGCCTTCATTTTGTTGAGGATTATGCCACATCGCCCTGTCAGGCTCCACACCGGATTACGGAGATTAGGATTAGTGGGATTTTCCTGTACACTTTATTTTATGGCTTTCTGACCTTTTCTGTGACTTTCTTCCCGTTCTTGTGGGTCTGTGAAATCTCTTACATAATTTCTGTCTGCACTGTCCCCTCTTGGCTCTGTCTTGTGCCAATTATTTCTCAAACCCTAAGTGGTGGCTCCGGCCAAGGCGGCGGTGGTGTCTGGAGGGGGCGTCCGTGTAGCCTTTGGCCCTTGTGTCTCAGACAGACGGGGCCCCCGGGGAGTGGTGCACAGCTATATACTCTCTGATCCTCTCCTTGCCTGTCCTCTCTGATCCACTCCTCGCCTGTCCTCTCTGATCCACTCCTCGCCTGTCCTCTCTGATCCACTCCTCGCCTGTCCTCTCTGATCCCCTCCTCGCCTGTCCTCTCTGATCCCCTCCTCGCCTGTCCTCTCTGATCCCCTCCTTGCCTGTCCTCTCTGATCCCCTCCTCGCCTGTCCTCTCTGATCCCCTCCTCGCCTGTCCTCTCTGATCCCCTCCTCGCCTGTCCTCTCTGATCCACTCCTCGCCTGTCCTCTCTGATCCCCTCCTCGCCTGTCCTCTCTGATCCCCTCCTCGCCTGTCCTCTCTGATCCCCTCCTCGCCTGTCCTCTCTGATCCACTCCTCGCCTGTCCTCTCTGATCCCCTCCTCGCCTGTCCTCTCTGATCCCCTCCTCGCCTGTCCTCTCTGATCCCCTCCTCGCCTGTCCTCTCTGATCCACTCCTCGCCTGTCCTCTCTGATCCCCTCCTCGCCTGTCCTCTCTGATCCACTCCTCGCCTGTCGTCTCTGATCCCCTCCTCGCCTGTCCTCTCTGATCCCCTCCTCATCATGTGGATCCAGTTTGCCCCTTTGCACGTTCCCCTGGACCGGAGGCTGCAGACGGCGGCCGTGCTGCAGTGGACCTTCTCCTTCCTGGCTCTGGGTGAGTTCTCCATTATACTTCTGTATTGTGCTGGAGTTACATCCAGAGCTGCAATCACAATTCTTCACTCTGTTGGGGAAACTGTGGAATAGAGCAATGCATTATGGGTACATTAGAGAGTGGCCACTATGGATAGGACAGTGCCCATCCTAATACCCCCGATAACACCAGACGTACTGCCGCTATGTACAGCTCTACTGATAATACCAGGTCCGGCCACAGAGGGCGCTCTCTTCTCACATCTCTGTTTCATCTTTCTTACTCTCTCTTCCTTTCACTTTCATTTTCTCCCTCGCTCATCTCTATCACTCTCTAACTCTCCCTCAGTCTCATCCACTAATATTTACTCTCTCTCTCCCCGATATCATTCCTTTTCCCCTCTTCTCTATCGCTTCTTTTTTCCTCTGTCAATCTTCCTTATCTCTATCCCTCTTTATTCCTTTCTAAATCCTATAAAGACATACATGTTGCCCTCTCTTCACCATTATGTAGTAATGTCCCCCATCCTGTACTAATGTCAGGGCCCCTTCTTAGTATATATGTCCCACATCCTAGTATATATGTCTCCCATCTTGGGCCCATTCTGGTATATATGACTCTTATTCTGGTATATACTGTATGTCCCCCATCCTGGTATATATGTCCCCGTCTTGGTATAAATGTCTCCCATCCTTGTATACATGTCCTCCATCTTGCTATATATGTCTTCCATTCTGGGCCCCTTCCTGATATATCTGTCTCCAGTCCTGGAATAATATATATGTCTCAAACCTTGTCCCATACTGATATATATGTCCCCCTTCCTGGTATATGTCTCACATCCTGGTATACTGTATAAGTCTCCCATTCTGGGCCCCCTCCTCATATATATGTCCAACATACTGAGCCTCTTTCTTGTATATATGTCCCCATCCTATAATATACGGCCTCCATCATGGGCCTATTCCAGGAAAAGATGTCCCTCATCCTGGGCCCCTTCCTGGTATATATGTCCACCCATACTGATATCTATATATGCATCCTCCTAGGCCTTTTTCTGGTATATATTTTCTATTATATATGTTCCCCATCCTTGTATATGTCTCTCATCCTGGAATATATGTCCCCCATCCTGGGCCTCTTCCTGGTATATATGTCCCTCATTCTGGGCCCTTTCCTGGTATATATATCCCCCATCCTGATATCTATGTATACATCATCCTAGTTCCATTTCTGGTATATATTTTCTAGTATATATGTTCCCCATCATTGCATATGTCCCTCATCCTAGAATATATGTCCCCTATCCTGGGCCTTTTCCTAGTATATATGTCCGTCATTCTGGGCCCCTTCCTGGCATACATTTCCCCGATCCTGGGAGCATACTGGTATATACTGTATGTTTCCCATCCTGAGCCCCTTCCTGGTATATGTGTACCCCATCCTGATATATATGCCTTCCATCCTGTGCCCCCCCAGATATATATGTACCCTCCCAGATATATATATATATATATATATATATATATATATATATATATTTCTTATCTCTATCCCTCTTTCTCTCTCTTATGTATCCCTCTTTCTTATCTCTATCCCTCTTTCTCTCTATTTCTTATCTCTATCCTCTCTTTCTCTCTATTCTGTATCGCTTTCTCTCTTTCTTATCTGTAGCCCTCATTCTCTCTTTAGCGCTATCCCTCTTTCTCTCATCTGTATCCCTTTCTCTCTCTTTTGTATCGCTTTCTCTCTTTCTTATCTCTATCCTCTCTTTCTCTCTATTTCTTATTTCTATCCTCTCTTTCTCTCTATTTCTTATCTCTATCCTCTCTTTCTCTCTATTTCTTATCTCTATCCTCTCTTTCTCTCCATTTCTTATCTCTATCCTCTCTTTATCTCCATTTCTTATCTCTATCCTCTCTTTCTCTCCATTTCTTATCTCTATCCTCTCTTTCTCTCTCTTTCTTATCTCTATCCTCTCTTTCTCTCTATTTCTTATCTCTATCCTCTCTTTCTCTCTATTTCTTATCTCTATCCTCTCTTTCTCTCTATTTCTTATCTCTATCCTCTCTTTCTCTCTATTTCTTATCTCTATCCTCTATTTCTCTCCATTTCTTATCTCTATCCTCTCTTTCTCTCTATTTCTTATCTCTATCCTCTCTTTCTCTCTATTTCTTATCTCTATCCTCTCTTTCTCTCTATTTCTTATCTCTATCCTCTCTTTCTCTCTATTTCTTATCTCTATCCCCTCTTTCTTTCTCTCTTATCTTTATCCCTCTTTCTTTATCTCTATCCCTTTCTCTTCTGTATTGCTTTCTCTCTCTTATCTCTATCCCTCTCTCTCTTTTGTATTGCTTTCTCTCTTTATTATCTCTATCCCTCTTTCTTATCTCTATCCCTCTTTCTCTCATCTCTATCCCTTTCTCTCATATTTCTATCTCTTTTTCTCTGTCTTCTCTATCCCTCGTTCTCATAGCTCACTCTCCAGTTTCTCTCTTCTCTCCTCTCATCATTTCCCTCTCATACACAGACTCTCTGTCTCTCACGTTTCCTCTTTCTCCTACCCCTCCTTCTATATCACTCTTTTTCTACTCTTTCTTTTATCTTTCCTCCCGTGTGATCTCTTTTATATCTCTTACATCTTTCTCTCTTACTTTTATCTATTCTTTCTTCCACTCACTCTCTTTTTTCACCTCTAGCCCCATCTTTCTCTGTCTCACTCTTTTTTCTTTCTGTCTTGCTCATTCCCTCTCTCACCTCTATTCCCCTTCATTTCTCACTTTTTCTCTCTCATTTCTATCCCTCGCTCTCTCACTTTCCTTCCTTGCTCTCATCCCTCTTTTTCCCTTCCTGATCTCTCTCTTTTATCCCTCTATCAGTCTCTTGTTCTCGCTTCTCTCATATCTTTTTTTGTCACCTCTATCACTCTCTTTTTTCTCTCACTCGCCCATCACTTTCTTTCCTTTCTATCTCGTATTCCTCCTTCACCTGACACTTCTCTCTCATTATCCCATCTTTCTCTTCCCCTCTCTAATCCCTCTCTTTCCTCTCTGTCTCTTCCGTCTGTCATCTCTCACTTTCTCTCTCATCCCCATTGGTTTCTTTTTCTCATTTCTCTCTCATCCCTCTGTTTTATTTCTCACATTCCTTTCCTCTCTTTCTTTCTTTCTTTCTTTCTTTCTTTCTTTCTTTCTTTCTTTCTTTCTTTCTTTCTTTCTTTCCCATCTTTCTCTCTTTTTCTTCTCTCCCATCACTATTTCTCTCTCTGTTTTCTATCCTACTTTGATTACTCTCTCCTGTCCCTTCCCACTTGTCCACTTGTCTCTTACCCCTCTGTGAGGTCTCTTTTTCTGGCGTAGTACTTGCAGTACCCCTCCTGACCTCACGGAGTGCTGGTAAAGTGCAGTGACCATAATCTGAACCTGGTAGTCTCCTCCAGCCATATTGAACACACTGTTGGGACCCCGGTCTCACATTTGGAAGGGGGCCTCCCTTTGCTCTGTATATGTAGGATGGATGCAGGGGCAGAGGCTGGGCATTGAGCGTCTCCTTATACCTTCTCTCCTGCTTTTCAGCACAGTGCTGTTTGGTCCTCTATGTCCTCCTGGTTTTCTCCCAATATTGGGCCCTGGCTGTCCTCTACTCCGCATGGCTGTATATAGACTGGGACACCCCATCCACCGGCGGCCGGAGGTCGGAGTGGGTGCGGAGCTGGACTGTATGGAAGTATTTTGCCAATTACTTCCCTATCAAAGTGAGTAGGACCAGAGCCAACAAAGACCTACAGTATATGTCTGACTATCTATCTATCTATCTATCTATCTATCTATCTATCTATCCATTCACCCATCCATCCATCCATCCATCCATCCATCTATCTTTACCTCTCTACCATTCCAAGTGTAACTTCCAGTCTGCAGTTTCTATAGTGAATGCTGCTCTGGAGCACAAACTGCTGCCCAGAAAAATTGAAACTCTGATAATAATTTATACACAGGGAATAATTAGCACGTGTCTGACTCCCCTCTCTGCGATCTGTCTTACAGCTGGTCCGGACGGCCCCTCTCGACCCTCAACACAATTACATCTTAGGATTCCACCCTCACGGGGTTCTTGTGGTCGGAGCTTTTGGAAATTTTTGCACTGAAGGAACGGGATTTTCCAGTCTCTTCCCAGGCCTCACTCCTCACCTCCTCATGCTGCCAGCTTGGTTCCGAGTGCCGTTCTTTCGCGAGTATATCATGAGTGGGAGTAAGTAGAGAACCGCAGTCATCCTCTTCCCATATCTGATTCCTGTCCATCTCGAGCTCCTCCGATACTTTCCCCTCTCTTCACCATCTCTTGAGGTTGTGTTTCTACATCTCACCTACCTTTTAGGTCTTGTGTCCTCTGACAAGAAAAGCGCCTCCTACCTCCTCTCTAAGAAGAGTGGCGGACAAGCTCTGGTCATAGCAGTTGGAGGTCCCCCAGAAGCTCTAGATGCAAAACCCGGAGAACTGACCCTACAAATCCTGAAGAGAACTGGTTTCATTAAACTGGCCTTGACCCATGGGTGAGTCACCGAGGCCATTATGGTAGAGAGATGTCCTTCTGTTTTTAGGATGCTCAAACCCCTTGTTTTTCTATACAGGGCTCACCTGGTCCCGGTTTTATCCTTCGGAGAGAACAACCTCTACTATCAGGTCAGCAATCCTCCGGGATCTCGTCTACGAAGCACCCAGGAAAAGCTGCAGAAAATTATGGGACTAGCCATACCCCTGTTCCATGGCCGGGGGGTCTTCCAGTACAGCTTGGGCCTACTTCCCCACAGGAGACCGGTCTATACAGTGGGTAAGTGGAATATTTACATCTCGTTACCAGAAAAGACTCAGATATCCTTGAGATCTTTCCTCATCGCTGCAAAACAACCACAGAGATCCATAGTATGTTGTCCTGGAACCTGCATTTTTTGAGAGGATCTTTAAGGTTTTCACTGGCATTTGTCAGATTATTGTGCCAACCTATGTGTCTCGAAAATATACTGATATATACTGCCAGAGGTTCTCCTGAGATATACTAATTATCATATGTGGCTTTTAGTGCCATTGTCCCAGCATCTTCTAGTCATTTGTCAAGCTAAGCTAAGAGTTGCACTTTCACAAAGGTTGAAGCTTTTCTTAAGGACCTGGCTGGCATGCAACCTCCTCCTGCCCTCTTCATACAGACCCTGTGAATGTTGACTTGTGGGTTAGTGTAATGGGGCAGGTTGATTTAGTTTGTGGTTTGGTCTCCAGTGATTAGACGCTCTGCTCCATATCTCTTCATCGCTTCTCCTTTTTTCAGTTGGGTCCCCTATCCCGGTGATGAAAAACCCTTCTCCGTCTCCTGAGGACATCACATCCCTCCATGCTCTCTACGTAGAGAAGCTGAAGGAACTTTTTGAGACCCATAAAATAAAGTACGGAATTGAAAAAGAGCGTCAACTCGTGCTCCTCTGACGAGGTATTGAAGATCCCGAGATGATATATACAAATTACTGAGCAAGTCTATGAAGGGGAGGTCCTTGGAGAATCCCATTGTCCACTGCAGTAGAAGAAGACTTTCCTTCAGTTAAGATGATGACCATCTGGAACTCAAGAATTCACATTTAGAAGTCTCTCAAGACCTTACGTATGGACATCTTTCACAATGTCTCCTCTGAGTTTCTCAAGACCTCTCTCCAAGACATCTCTCAAGAACTCTTCTCTAGAACTGAAAATTTCTCATCTAGGAGTCTTTCAAGATTTCTCCTCTGAGTTTTTCAAGACCTCTCGTCTAGAAGTCTCACTAATTTTCTTCTAGAACTCAAGACCTCTCTCCAAGAAGTCTCTCAAAAGGTTTACTCTGACTTTCTCAAGACCTCTCTCTGAGGTCTCTCAAGATGTCTCCTCTGAGATTTTGAAGAACTCTCCAAGGAATCTCTCAAGAACTTTTGTCTAGAACGCAATAGCTCTCTTCTAGAAGTCTCTCAAGACCTTACCTTTGAGTTTCTCAAAACCTCTTGTCTTGAAGTCACTCAAGAACTCTTGTCTAGAGCTTAAGAACTCCCTTATAGAATTTTCTTAAGAACTGTTGTCCTGGCAATGTAACATGCAATGCACACCCTAGGAATGGTGTGGTTGCTAGACTGTGACCCAGGAATGGACTGTGCATGATCTGGGCCTGTAAGCTTTTAAGGTCTCGGGCCTCCTACCATAATACCATGACATTTGGGTCAATATGTCCATCATATACAGTATCATTCAAAAGCTTGAATGCTCCAGCTCATGCCTTGGTTTTCTTTGTTCTTATCGAAATGTGCATGTTGTAAATGCAGACTGAAAGCAGCAAAAACACAAAGGAGCACATATTAAAACAAGGGGTAAATACACACCTGTGAAATAAACCTGAATGTGTGTTAGACTGTAGATTCCTCACAGTACCCCCCTTTTACTCTGATCACAGCTTTTCAACCCCTCGGCATTCTCTAAAAGAGCTTCATTAGGTCATCATTTTGAATAGATTCCAATGGATAGGTATTTGTGTTGGTACTCAGCTTCATACAGTGCTGAACCTACTCCACAACTGTTCTAAGCCAGAATATGGCAAGAACCACCCAATGAGGTAACGAGAAATGACCATCCATTGTTATATTAAGACATAGAGGTCAGTCAGTCTGGAAAATTGCTAGAAACTTGAAGTATCCAAATATGTATCAAGATCCTCTCAACTATATAAAGAGGAACAACAGTCCATTAATTCTTAAAGACAAAAGGGTAGGTCAATCCCAACAAATTCTAAAATCTTGAAGGTGTCCACAAGTGCAGTCATGAACACCATTAATGTTATGATAAAACAAGCTTTCATGAGGATCACCCCAGGAAAGGAAGGTCACAAATTACCTTTGCTGCAGAGGATAAGTTCATATTATCTCAACTATGTAAATTGGAACAACAGTCCATTAACTCTTAAAGACAAGAAGATCTGTCAATCCAAAAAATTACTAGAACCTTGAAGATGTCCACAAGTGCAGTCATTAAAACCATTAATTGTTATGAGGAAACAGGTTTTCATGAGGATCACCCCAATAATGAAAGGCCACAAATTACCTTTGCTGCAGAGGATAAGTTCATCAGTTACCAGCCTCAGAAACCACAAATTGACAGCACCTCAGATAACGGCCCTCATAAATGATACACAAACACAGTTTTCTGCATTGACATCCCATCCCATCTGTTTTTTACTCAAAAGGACAATGATGAAAAACATCTGCAGGCCATGTAAGAGCTGTGTGACCAAGAAGGAGAGGGATGGATGCTGTGTCAGAAGACATGGCCTCCATAATCACCTGATTTTAAGTCAACGGAGATGGTTTGGGATGAGTTGGATTGGAGGGTGAAGGTAAAACAGCCAACAAGAGCTCAGCACCTCTGCGAACTCCTTCAAAACTGTTGGAAACCATCTCAGGTGACTGATGAATCTGCTGGAGAGAAGGCCAAGGTGGTGTTAAGCTGTCATCAGAGTAGTAGGGGAGTTACTGTGAGGAACTCAAGGTTTAATACAGATTCTGGCTTATTCCACACGTGCTTCTTTACTCCTAGTTCCCACACGTGTCTCTTTATGGTTTTGCTGCCTTAAGTCTGAATTTACAATGTGCACAATCCAATAAAAAGAAGCAGAATCACTGCAATAACAAGAGTATCCAAACTTTTACCTGGTGCATTACTTAATTTGGGTTAATTATATCGGTATGAGGTGCCCTTATCACTGATTGTGGTGCTCCTCTGATCAGGGGCCCATGGACACTGCTTGGGAGTATAACTAAAGGTGGCGCAGAGGTGCTATTGGCACCAGAAAGCCCAACGGGGGTCCAAAATAAGCTACTAAAGAAGACAAAATCAACTTATTTTTTAATATTTTTTTTACTTAATTCTTGTAAATAAAAGAAAAATCCGATATTTTTCTGTGACGGTGAAAATAAAGTGTCGCATCAGCTATTTTCAGATGTGTTTGAGTATTTTTTGTTTCAGTCAGTTTTTAATTTTACATCTTTTAAGTTTAAATATGTTGTACGGTAGGTGTAATAATAAGAATATTATCAATTGCCTCCAATTAGAAATGTAGTATAGTTTTTCTGATTCACTATGTCGCTATCTCATGTGCAGGACCTTAGGTATCCATGGTTACGAACACCAGCAACTAACTGTCCCTATACAGTATGTGTGATTGTAGCCATAGAAACCTAAGGTCCTGCAATGCCCTGAACATTAGATAAGCGACATAGTGAATCAGAAGAACTATACTACATTCCTAATTTCTATTTGCTGATATTTTTTTATTATTATTATTATTATTATTATTATTTAATCTACATCATATTAGGTTGGGATCTTGGAAGTGTGAATACCCCTTTAAGGGTCCATTTACATTAACCAGTTGGCGGCACAAAACTACGGCGGGTCAGTAAATATCAACGGATCGGGGGACATAACCCGTCTACACAGTCAGACCCTTCTTCAGATAGGCAATGAACAATGTGGAATAGATGGCTCAGGGCACAATGGCCGCCATTTTTCAGTGTAAATGCCCCTTTAATCAGAGCATTTGGAGCACAATTTGCTCCATATAATCTGCTCTGTTTCATGTAATCTGGGGCCAGAGGTAAGAATCGATCAATGGACAATGAAGAAGGACATGCAAAATACAAAGTGCACGAGGTCACGGGGAGAGATAGGGAAGGACTTAATCAGTAATTTATTAGTGTCAATGCCGGGGCGAAAGCACGATATTTACAGAGTATAGGAGTACATTCAGGATAGGTTTGGTGGATATGGTAGAGGGGAATCACTCCAGAGCAGAAAATATCACGAAACATGAATCAGAATGCAGAATACGATTTTATTTCATCGTTAACGTTTCGCTCAATAGACCTTCCTCACGGGGTATAGAGTAAAAAACTCCTACAAAGAAGGTAAAATACATCAAATAATGACACAGATGATTTCTGATAGCATAGGAAAATAACAGAACACACAAAAGGCGTCATATACTGTATATGAAGGTGACGGGTGATACTAATTCATCACAGGAGTGTACACCAATATATAAAGAGAATGGTTCAAGAGAATGAGATTCTGAGTGGAATATCTCATGGATAAATGCTTTTTTCGGTAACTATTCGAGTTTACACTATTGCAGAAACCATCCACTTCCGTACACATCACAGCCATGTCTTGTATTGGCATGGATGTGATTGGCCAGGGAAATCACTGTAAAAAAAGGAAGCAAAAGGGTTAAAGCAAAACATATTTACCAGTCACCGGGCGGCTGTAACACTACTTAGGAGTCCGCTCATTAACCCTCATACATATTCACTGCTTTCCCTCCCGA
This sequence comes from Anomaloglossus baeobatrachus, assembly GCF_048569485.1. Taxonomy (NCBI): domain Eukaryota; kingdom Metazoa; phylum Chordata; class Amphibia; order Anura; family Aromobatidae; genus Anomaloglossus; species Anomaloglossus baeobatrachus. Next base: position 674,203,370 of record NC_134356.1, on the reverse strand, counting down.
AATACTAAAAGATTGTATAAAATAATACCACCAAACAATGCACAAATATGTCTGCCCAAATTCTTAGAAACTGTATGAAATGATATTGCCAAACAATGCAAAAATATCGCTGCCCAGTTACTAAAAAACAGTATAAAATAATACCGCCAGACAATGCACAAATATTGCTGCCCAGATACTAAAAAACAGTATAAAATAATACCGCCAGACAATGCACAAATATTGCTGCCCAGATACTAAAAAAACAGTATAAAATAATACCGCCAGACAATGCACAAATATTTGCTGCCCAGATACTAAAAAACAGTATAAAATAATACCGCCAAACAATGCACAAATATCTGTGCCCAACTACTACAAAACAATATAAAATAATACCGCCAAACAATGCACAAATATCTTTACCCAAATACTAAAAAACTGTATAATAATAATACCGCCAAACAATGCACAAATATCTCTGGCAAAATGCTAAAAAATGTATAAAATAATACCACTAAAAATGCACAAATATCTTTGCCCAAATACTTAAAAAAGTATAAAATAATATCGCCAAACAATGCACAAATAGCACTATCCAAATAATACTAAACAACAGTAATCAAATAATACTGCCATAAAATGTAAAAAATAAAACTGTCTAAATATTAAATAAGAAATAATAAAGCAATTATGCCACCATATAATACACCAATAATAATAATAATATAAACTAAAATAGAAAAAATACTCCCATACAATGCAAAATTAACATTGTCCAATTAATAGTAAACAAATAATACAAGTAAATAATGAATATACTACACTGTAAAAGTTATTTTGAAACAATAAATATTACCACCATAGAGTGCACAAAAAGCATTAAAAATAATAAAATAATATCATCATACAATGCACAAATAGAAATAAAAACAGAAATAGAAATAAAAACAGTAATAAAAAAGTAATACAATAATACCACACTACAATGCACAAAAAGTACTGTTTAAAGAATGCTAAAAAAAAATTAATAATTAATGCCGCCATACAGTGCACACAGCAGAATGTGACAACACCGTGATGGCTTCCTGCGGTAATCTACTGGTACAATACACCACTGATCACCAGGGAACAGACATCCAAAGATTATATGAGTCATGTGCCGGGCAGAGTTCAGAGAGTGGCCCTTATACCCAAAGAAAACAAAATATGAGATGACAAAAATTAAAATTGTGCCGCAACAAGGAAGCCGGAGCCACAGAGATAACAGGTATCACCAATAATACCTGGCCTTAAAGGGCCAGTATCCCTAGAAATGGCCAAAGCACATTAGTGAGCTGTTGTTTGTGTAGAGACTACTCTGGGGTATTTATTGCTCATGTCCTGTATGCCTTTCCATAAAATGGCTGATAACAGAGAATTATAGACTGTGACACAGTGACGTGTTGGTGTCCCTTTAAATCTACATTTTGATGTGAATTGGTGAAGACAGATCCTCTGGGCCACAGACATGTGCATATAGGATTGGATGCGGTGGTCTATAAGATGTCATGGCATACAATGAGTTAAATGTAGGATCTGTAGATGTCTATGGCGGTAGTGACATAAGGGTTAAATCTCAGTGTGTTCCTGGTCACAGTCCTTGTAGTTCATCAGTAACACGAGCAAAGTTCAGAACATCAGATAATGGGACCGCGGCCGCCGCAGACACCGCAGCACACGAGAGCACACTGAGCGCTGTATACAGAGCGCCATGAAGAGCGCAGAGCAGCGGGGGCACTGACACTGCACAGGTGAGCACCAAATACAGAGAGGGCAAGGGAAACCTGCACCCAGGTAAGGGGAGCCTGCAACCGGCACAGGTGAGGTCTGTATATACAGGTAATAATCACTGTGTACAGGTGAGGCCTGTATATACAGGTAATAATCACTGTGTACAGGTGAGGTCTGTATATACAGGTAATAATCATTGTATACAGGTGAGTTCTGTATATACAGGTAATAATCACTGTGTACAGGTGAGGTCTGCATATACAGGTAATAATCACTGTGTACAGGTGAGGTCTGCATATAGAGGTAATAATCATTGTGTACAGGTGAGGTCTGTATATACAGGTAATAATCATTGAGTACAGGTGAGGTCTGTATATACAGGTAATAATCACTGTGTACAGGTGAGGTCTGCATATAGAGGTAATAATCATTGTGTACAGGTGAGGTCTGTATATACAGGTAATAATCATTGAGTACAGGTGAGGTCTGTATATACAGGTAATAATCACTGAGTACAGGTGAGATCTGCATATAGAGGTAATAATCATTGTGTACAGGTGAGTTCTGTATATACAGGTAATAATCATTGTATACAGGTGAGGTCTGTATATACAGGTAATAATCATTGTGTACAGGTGAGATCTGTATGTACAGGTAAAAATCACTGTGTACAGGTGAGGCCTGTATATACAGGTAATAATCACTGTGTACAGGTGAGGTCTGCATATACAGGTAATAATCATTGTGTACAGGTGAGTTCTGTATATACAGGTAATAATCATTGTATACAGGTGAGGTCTGTATATACAGGTGATAATCACAGTGTACAGGTGAGGTCTGTATATACAGGTAATAATCATTGTGTACAGGTGAGGTCTGTATATACAGGTGATAATCATTGTGTACAGGTGAGGTCTGCATATAGAGGTAAAAATCATTGTGTACAGGTGAGGTCTGTATATACAGGTAATAATCATTGTGTACAGGTGAGGTCTGTATATACAGGTAATAATCATTGAGTACAGGTGAGGTCTGTATATACAGGTGATAATCATTGTGTACAGGTGAGGTCTGTATATACAGGTGATAATCATTGTGTACAGGTGAGGTCTGTATATAGAGGTAATAATCATTGTGTACAGGTGAGGTCTGTATATACAGGTAATAATCATTGTGTACAGGTGAGGTCTGTATATACAGGTAATAATCACTGAGTACAGGTGAGGTCTGTATATACAGGTAATAATCATTGTGTACAGGTGAGGTCTGTATATAGAGGTAATAATCATTGTGTACAGGTGAGGTCTGTATATACAGGTAATAATCATTGTGTACAGGTGAGGTCTGTATATACAGGTAATAATCACTGAGTACAGGTGAGGTCTGTATATACAGGTAATAATCATTGTGTACAGGTGAGTTCTGTATATACAGGTAATAATCATTGAGTACAGGTGAGGTCTGTATATACAGGTGATAATCATTGTGTAAAGGTGAGGTCTGTATATACAGGTGATAATCATTGTGTACAGGTGAGGTCTGTATATACAGGTAATAATCATTGAGTACAGGTGAGGTCTGTATATACAGGTGATAATCATTGAGTACAGGTGAGGTCTGTATATACAGGTGATAATCATTAAGTACAGGTGAGTTCTGTATATACAGGTGATAATCATTGTGTACAGGTGAGGTCTGTATATACAGGTTATAATCATTGAGTACAGGTGAGGTCTGTATATACAGGTAATAATCATTGTGTACAGGTGAGGTCTGTATATACAGGTAATAATCATTGTGTACAGGTGAGGTCTGTATATACAGGTGATAATCATTGTGTACAGGTGAGATCTGTATATAGAGGTAATAATCATTGTGTACAGGTGAGGTCTGTATATACAGGAAATAATCACTGTGTACAGGTGAGGTCTGTATATACAGGTAATAATCATTGTGTGCAGGTGAGATCTGTATAGACAGGTAATAATCACTGTGTGCAGGTGAGGTCTGTATATACAGGTAATAATCATTGTGTACAGGTGAGATCTGTATATACAGGTAATAATCACTGTGTGCAGGTGAGATCTGTATATACAAGTAATAATCACTGTGTGCAGGTGAGGTCTGTATATACAGGTGATAATCATTGTGTACAGTTGAGGTCTGTATATACACATAATAATCACTATGTAGAGGTGAGGTCTGTATATACAGGTAATAATCATTGAGTACAGTTGAGGTCTGTATATACACATAATAATCACTATGTAGAGGTGAGGTCTGTATATACAGGTAATAATCATTGAGTACAGTTGAGGTCTGTATATACACATAATAATCATTATGTACAGGTGAGGACTGTATATACAGGTAATAATCAGTGTGTACAGGTGAGGTCTGTATATAGAGGTAATAATGATTGTGTACAGGTGAGGTCTGTTTATACAGGAAATAATCACTGTGTACAGGTGAGGTCTGTATATACAGGTAATCATTGTGTGCAGGTGAGATCTGTATAGACAGGTAATAATCACTGTGTGCAGGTGAGGTCTGCATATACAGGTAATAATCACTGTGTACAGGTGAGATCTGTATATACAGGTAATAATCACTGTGTGCAGGTGAGATCTGTATATACAGGTAATAATCACTGTGTGCAGGTGAGGTCTGTATATACAGGTAATAATCACTGTGTACAGTTGAGGTCTGTATATACAGGTAATAATCATTGTGTACAGGTGAGATCTGTATATACAGGTAATAATCACTGTGTGCATGTGAGATCTGTATATACAGGTAATAATCACTGTGTGCAGGTGAGGTCTGCATATACAGGTAATAATCATTGTGTACAGGTGAGATCTGTATATACAGGTAATAATCACTGTGTGCAGGTGAGGTCTGTATATACAGGTAATAATCACTGTGTACAGGTGAGGTCTGTATATACAGGTAATAATCATTGTGTACAGGTGAAATCTGTATATACAGGAAATAATCACTGTGTGCATGTGAGATCTGTATATACAGGTAATAATCATTGTGTACAGGTGAGATCTGTATATACAGGTAATAATCACTGTGTACAGGTGAGGTCTGTATATAGAGGTAATAATCATTGTGTACAGGTGACGTCTGTATATACAGGTAATAATCATTGTGTACAGGTGAGGTCTGTATATACAGGTAATAATCATTGAGTACAGGTGAGGTCTGTATATACAGGTGATAATCATTGTGTACAGTTGAGGTCTGTATATACACGTAATAATCATTGAGTACAGTTGAGGTCTGTATATAGAGGTAATAATCATTAAGTACAGGTGAGTTCTGCATATACAGGTAATAATCATTGTGTACAGGTGAGGTCTGTATATACAGGAAATAATCACTGTGTACAGGTGAGGTCTGTATATACAGGTAATAATCACTGTGTACAGGTGAGGTCTGTATATACAGGAAATAATCACTGTGTACAGGTGAGGTCTGTATATACAGGAAATAATCACTGTGTACAGGTGAGGTCTGTATATACAGGTAATAATCATTGTGTGCAGGTGAGATCTGTATATACAGGTAATAATCACTGTGTGCAGGTGAGGTCTGTATATACAGGTAATAATCATTGTGTACAGGTGAGATCTGTATATACAGGTAATAATCACTGTGTGCAGGTGAGATCTGTATATACAGGTAATAATCACTGTGTGCAGGTGAGGTCTGTATATACAGGAAATAATCACTGTGTGCAGGTGAGGTCTGTATATACAGGTAATAATCACTGTGTGCAGGTGAGGTCTGTATATACAGGTAATAATCATTGTGTACAGGTGAGGTCTGTATATACAGGTAATAATTACTGTGTATAGGTGAGATCTGTATATACAGGTAATAATCATTGTGTACAGGTGAGCTCTGTATATACAGGTAATAATCACTGTGTACAGGTGAGGTCTGTATATAGAGGTAATAATCATTGTGTACAGGTGACGTCTGTATATACAGGTAATAATCATTGTGTACAGGTGAGGTCTGTATATACAGGTAATAATCATTGAGTACAGGTGAGGTCTGTATATACAGGTGATAATCATTGTGTACAGTTGAGGTCTGTATATACACGTAATAATCATTGAGTACAGTTGAGGTCTGTATATACACATAATAATCACTATGTACAGGTGAGGACTGTATATACAGGTAATAATCATTAAGTACAGGTGAGTTCTGTATATACAGGTAATAATCATTGTGTACAGGTGAGGTCTGTATATAGAGGTAATAATCATTGTGTACAGGTGAGGTCTGTATATACAGGAAATAATCATTGTGTGCAGGTGAGGTCTGTATATACAGGTAATAATCATTGTGTGCAGGTGAGATATATATATAAAGGTAATAATCACTGTGTGCAGGTGAGATCTGTATATACAGGTAATAATCACTGTGTGCAGGTGAGGTCTGTATATACAGGTAATAATCATTGTGTACAGGTGAGATCTGTATATACAGGAAATAATCACTGTGTGCAGGTGAGGTCTGTATATACAGGTAATAATCATTGTGTACAGGTGAAATCTGTATATACAGGTAATAATTACTGTGTACAGGTGAGATCTGTATATACAGGTAATAATCACTGTGTGCAGGTGAGGTCTGTATATACAGGAAATAATCACTGTGTGCAGGTGAGGTCTGTATATACAGGTAATAATCACTGTGTACAGGTGAGGTCTGTATATACAGGTAATAATTACTGTGTATAGGTGAGATCTGTATATACAGGTAATAATTACTGTGTACAGGTGAGATCTGTATATACAGGTAATAATCATTGTGTACAGGTGAGATCTGTATATACAGGTAATAATCACTGTGTGCAGGTGAGATCTGTATATACAGGTAATAATCACTGTGTGCAGGTGAGGTCTGTATATACAGGTAATAATCACTGTGTACAGGTGAGGTCTGTATATACAGGTAATAATCATTGTGTACAGGTGAGATCTGTATATACAGGTAATAATCACTGTGTGCATGTGAGATCTGTATATACAGGTAATAATCACTGTGTGCAGGTGAGGTCTGCATATACAGGTAATAATCATTGTGTACAGGTGAGATCTGTATATACAGGTAATAATCACTGTGTGCAGGTGAGATCTGTATATACAGGTAATAATCACTGTGTGCAGGTGAGGTCTGTATATACAGGTAATAATCACTGTGTACAGGTGAGGTCTGTATATACAGGTAATAATCATTGTGTACAGGTGAAATCTGTATATACAGGAAATAATCACTGTGTGCATGTGAGATCTGTATATACAGGTAATAATCATTGTGTACAGGTGAGATCTGTATATACAGGTAATAATCACTGTGTACAGGTGAGGTCTGTATATAGAGGTAATAATCATTGTGTACAGGTGACGTCTGTATATACAGGTAATAATCATTGTGTACAGGTGAGGTCTGTATATACAGGTAATAATCATTGAGTACAGGTGAGGTCTGTATATACAGGTGATAATCATTGTGTACAGTTGAGGTCTGTATATACACGTAATAATCATTGAGTACAGTTGAGGTCTGTATATAGAGGTAATAATCATTAAGTACAGGTGAGTTCTGTATATACAGGTAATAATCATTGTGTACAGGTGAGGTCTGTATATACAGGAAATAATCACTGTGTACAGGTGAGGTCTGTATATACAGGTAATAATCACTGTGTACAGGTGAGGTCTGTATATACAGGAAATAATCACTGTGTACAGGTGAGGTCTGTATATACAGGAAATAATCACTGTGTACAGGTGAGGTCTGTATATACAGGTAATAATCATTGTGTGCAGGTGAGATCTGTATATACAGGTAATAATCACTGTGTGCAGGTGAGGTCTGTATATACAGGTAATAATCATTGTGTACAGGTGAGATCTGTATATACAGGTAATAATCACTGTGTGCAGGTGAGATCTGTATATACAGGTAATAATCACTGTGTGCAGGTGAGGTCTGTATATACAGGAAATAATCACTGTGTGCAGGTGAGGTCTGTATATACAGGTAATAATCACTGTGTGCAGGTGAGGTCTGTATATACAGGTAATAATCATTGTGTACAGGTGAGGTCTGTATATACAGGTAATAATTACTGTGTATAGGTGAGATCTGTATATACAGGTAATAATCATTGTGTACAGGTGAGCTCTGTATATACAGGTAATAATCACTGTGTACAGGTGAGGTCTGTATATAGAGGTAATAATCATTGTGTACAGGTGACGTCTGTATATACAGGTAATAATCATTGTGTACAGGTGAGGTCTGTATATACAGGTAATAATCATTGAGTACAGGTGAGGTCTGTATATACAGGTGATAATCATTGTGTACAGTTGAGGTCTGTATATACACGTAATAATCATTGAGTACAGTTGAGGTCTGTATATACACATAATAATCACTATGTACAGGTGAGGACTGTATATACAGGTAATAATCATTAAGTACAGGTGAGTTCTGTATATACAGGTAATAATCATTGTGTACAGGTGAGGTCTGTATATAGAGGTAATAATCATTGTGTACAGGTGAGGTCTGTATATACAGGAAATAATCATTGTGTGCAGGTGAGGTCTGTATATACAGGTAATAATCATTGTGTACAGGTGAGATATATATATAAAGGTAATAATCACTGTGTGCAGGTGAGATCTGTATATACAGGTAATAATCACTGTGTGCAGGTGAGGTCTGTATATACAGGTAATAATCATTGTGTACAGGTGAGATCTGTATATACAGGAAATAATCACTGTGTGCAGGTGAGGTCTGTATATACAGGTAATAATCATTGTGTACAGGTGAAATCTGTATATACAGGTAATAATTACTGTGTACAGGTGAGATCTGTATATACAGGTAATAATCACTGTGTGCAGGTGAGGTCTGTATATACAGGAAATAATCACTGTGTGCAGGTGAGGTCTGTATATACAGGTAATAATCACTGTGTACAGGTGAGGTCTGTATATACAGGTAATAATTACTGTGTATAGGTGAGATCTGTATATACAGGTAATAATTACTGTGTACAGGTGAGATCTGTATATACAGGTAATAATCATTGTGTACAGGTGAGGTCCGTATATACAGGTAGCAATCACTGAGTACAGGGGAGATCTGTATATACAGGTAATAATCACTGTGTACATGTGAGGTCTGTATATACAGGTAATAATCACTGTGTGCAGGTGAGATCTGTATATACAGGTAATAATCACTGTGTGCAGGTGAGATCTGTATATACAGGTAATAATCACTGTGTGCAGGTGAGATCTGTATATACAGGTAACAATCACTGAGTACAGGTGAGATCTGTATATACAGGTGATAATCACTGTGTGCAGGTGAGATCTGTATATACAGGTAATAATCATTGTGTACAGGTGAGATCTGTATATACAGGTAATAATCACTGTGTGCAGGTGAGATCTGTATATACAGGTAATAATCACTGTGTGCAGGTGAGATCTGTATATACAGGTAATAATCACTGTGTGCAGGTGAGATCTGTATATACAGGTAATAATCACTGTGTGCAGGTGAGGTCTGTATATACAGGAAATAATCACTGTGTGCAGGTGAGGTCTGTATATACAGGTAATAATCACTGTGTGCAGGTGAGATCTGTATATACAGGTAATAATCACTGTGTGCAGGTGAGATCTGTATATACAGGTAATAATCACTGTGTGCAGGTGAGATCTGTATATACAGGTAATAATCACTGTGTGCAGGTGAGATCTGTATATAGAGGTAATAATTCAAACCCTCTTCAACAACCTAACAAAAATTTCCGCAACCTCACCAACCTCATACCCATTCACCCAGCCCCCGCTCCCCCAGTCCCACTAACAGGAGCTCTATGGAACGCTCGCTCTGTCTGCAACAAACTATCCTATATTCATGATCTGTTCATCACTAATAAACTCTCCTTCCTCGCCATCACAGAAACCTGGCTCACCCCCTCTGACACTGCCTCTCCTGGCTCACCCCCTCTGACACTGCCTCTCCTGGGTCACCCCCTCTGACACTGCCTCTCCTGCTGCACTTTCTTATGGCGGTCTCCAACTCTCTCACACCCCCCGCCCCACTAACAAGCATGGTGGAGGAGTTGGTTTGCTCCTGTCCGACCAATGCTCCTTTACACCAATTCCACTACCACCCTCTGTCACGCTCCCCTCTTTTGAGGTGCACTCCGTACGCATCTACGCCCTCTCCAACCTTCAGCTGGCTGTCATTTACCGCCCTCCAGGGCCAGCCACTGCCTTTTTTGACCATTTCACCACCTGGCTACTACACTTCCTTTCCACCGACATCCCCACCATCATCATGGGTGATTTCAACATCCCCATTGACACTTCACACTCATCTGTCTCCAAACTTCTAACACTCACTTCCTCCTTCAGCCTCACCCAATGGTCCTCTGCAGCTACTCACAAAGATGGCCACACGCTGGACCTCATCTTCACTCGCCTCTGTTCCCTATCTATCCTCTCTAACTCGCCTCTCCCCCTGTCTGACCACAACCTACTCACATTCTCTTCCCTCTCTTCTCCAAGTATGCAACCCCCCCTCCACAAATTTTCACACCCTCGCAGAAATATCAAACACATTGATTTACATGCACTTTCTCAGTACCTTCTTCCTCTCACAGACATTGCATTTCTACATGATGCAGATGCCGCTGCAACTTTATACAACACTACAATCTCTGCAGCTCTCGAATCAGCTGCCCCCCTCACACACACCAAAACCCGCACAATCAACAGGCAACCCTGGCACACGAGGCAGACTAAAGAACTTAGACGGGCTTCCAGAATTGCTGAGCGCAGATGGAAGAGGTCTCATTCCACTGAGCACTTCATTGCATATAAAGAGTCCCTCACCACTTTCAAGTCCACACTCACTGCTGCAAAACACACCTACTTCTCATCCCTCATATCCTCTCTCTCTCACAACCCTAAACAGCTATTCAACATTTTCAACTCTCTCCTCCGTCCTCCGGCACCACCTCCCTCTCCTCTCCTCTCAGCTGAAGACTTCGCCTCTTTCTTCAAGCGGAAGATTGACAACATCAGAGCAAGCTTTGGCCCACAATCACCACAGCCCCTCATCATAGCTACTCATCCCTCTTCCTCCAAATCCAGCTTCTCCACCATGACAGAAAACAATCTCTCCACTCTACTCTCAAGATCACATCTAACCACCTGTGCACTGGACCCGCTCCCATCGCACCTCATCCCCAACATCACCGCAGTCCTCATCCCAGCCCTAACCCATCTCTTCAACCTATCACTAGCAAGTGGTGTATTCCCTTCATGCTTTATACATGCCTCCATTACACCCATCCTCAAAAAGCCCTCCCTTGACCCATCCTCTGTGTCAAACTATCGCCCCATATCCCTTCTCCCCTACGCCTCAAAACTACTGGAACAGCATGTCCATCTTGAATTGTCCTCATACCTCTCCTCCTGCTCCCTCTTTGACCGGCTTCAATCTGGCTTCCGACCACATCATTCTACCGAAACTGCCCTAACCAAAGTCACCAATGATCTACTAACCGCCAAAGCCAAGCGACACTACTCTATCCTCCTCCTCCTGGACCTGTCCTCTGCCTTCGACACAGTAGACCATTCCCTCCTACTACAGATTCTCTCATCTCTGGGCATCACAGACTTGGCACTATCTTGGATCTCCTCATACCTAACCGACCGAACTTTCAGCGTCTCCCATTCTCACACCACTTCCTCATCTCGCCCCCTATCTGTTGGTGTCCCTCAAGGCTCAGTTCTTGGACCCCTGCTGTTCTCCATCTATACCTTCGGCTTGGGACAGCTCATAGAGTCCCACGGCTTCCAGTACCATCTCTATGCCGATGACACACAGATCTACCTCTCTGGACCTGACATTACCTCTCTACTAACCAAAATACCACAATGTCTGTCTGCTATTTCATCCTTCTTCTCTGCACGATTCCTAAAACTTAACATGGACAAAACAGAGTTTATTGTCTTTCCTCCTCCTCACTCATCTCCTCCAACAAGCCTTTCCATCAAACTTGATGGTTGCTCACTCACCCCAGTCTCACAAGCTCGTTGCCTTGGAGTGACCCTCGACTCTGCTCTATCCTTCAAGCCACACATCCAAGCCCTCTTCACCTCATGCCGACTGCAACTCAAAAATATCTCCCGGATCCGTGCTTTTCTTAACCAAGAATCTGCAAAAACATTAGTGCATGCCCTCATCATCTCCCGCCTCGACTACTGCAACCTCCTGCTCTCTGGCCTCCCTTCCAACACTCTTGCACCCCTCCAATCTATCCTAAACTCTGCGGCCCGCTTAATCCACCTCTCCCCTCGCTACTCCCCAGCCTCGCCACTCTGCCAATCCCTTCACTGGCTTCCCATCGCCCAACGACTCCAGTTCAAAACATTAACCATGACATACAAAGCCATGCACAACCTGTCTCCTCCCTACATCTGTGACCTAGTCTCCCAGTACCTACCTGCACGCAACCTCAGATCCTCACAAGATCTCCTTCTCTGCTCCTCTCTTATCTCCTCTTCCCACAATCGTGTACAAGATTTCTCCCGCGCATCCCCCATACTCTGGAACGCTCTACCTCAGCACATCAGACTCTCCACTACCGTGGAAAGCTTCAAGAGGAACCTCAAGACCCACCTCTTCCAACAAGCCTACAACCTACAATAGCCCTCAGCCCAGTAGACCACTGCGCAACCAGCTCTGTCCTCACCTATTGTACCATCACCCATCCCCTGTAGACTGTGAGCCCTCGCGGGCAGGGTCCTCTCTCCTCCTATACCAGTCTGTCTTGTACTGTTAATTATTGTTGTACGTATACCCTCTTTCACTTGTAAAGCACCATGGAATAAATGGCGCTATAATAATAAATAATAATAATAATAATAATAATCATTGTGTACAGGTGAGGTCTGTATATACAGGTAATAATCACTGAGTACAGGTGAGATCTGTATATACAGGTAATAATCACTGTGTACAGGTGAGGTCTGTATATAGAGGTAAAAATCACTGTGTACAGGTGAGGACTGTATATAGAGGTAACAATCACTGTGTACAGGTGAGGTCTGTATATAGAGGTAATAATCACTGTGTACAGGTGAGGACTGTATATAGAGGTAATAATCACTGTGTACAGGTGAGGTCTGTATATAGAGGTAATAATCACTGTGTACAGGTGAGGTCTGTATATAGAGGTAATAATCATTGTGTACAGGTGAGGTCTGTATATAGAGGTAATAATCATTGTGTACAGGTGAGGTCTGTATATACAGGTAATAATCACTGAGTACAGGTGAGATCTGTATATACAGGTAATAATCACTGTGTACAGGTGAGGTCTGTATATACAGGTAATAATCATTGTGTACAGGTGAGGTCTGCATATACAGGTGATAATCACTGTGTACAGGTGAGGTCTGTATATAGAGGTAATAATCACTGTATACAGGTGAGGTCTGTATATACAGATGATAATCACAGTGTACAGGTGAGCTCTGTATATACAGGTAATAATCATTGTGTACAGGTGATATCTGTATATACAGGTAATAATCACTGAGTACAGGTAAGATCTGTATATACAGGTAATAATCACTGTGTACAGGTGAGGTCTGTATATATAGGTAACAATCACTGAGTACAGGTGAGATCTGTATATACAGGTAATAATCACTGTGTACAGGTGAGGTCTGTTTATAGAGGTAATAATCACTATGCACAGGTGAGGTCTGTATATAGAGGTAATAACCACTGTGTACAGGTGAGGTCTGTATATACAGGTAATAATCATTGTGTACAGATGAGATCTGTATATTCAGGTAATAATCACTGAGTACAGGTGAGATCTGTATATGCAGGTAATAATCACTGTGTAGAGGTGAGGTCTGTATATACAGGTAAAAATCACTGTCTACAGGTGAGGTCTGTATATACAGGTAATAATCACTGTGTACAGGTGAGATCTGTATATACAGGTAACAATCACTGTGTACAGGTGAGGTCTGTATATACAGGTAACAATCACTGTGTACAGGTGAGGTCTGTATATACAGGTAATAATCATTGTGTACAGGTGAGGTCTGTATATACAGGTAATAATCATTGTGTACATGTGAGATCTGTATATACAGGTAATAATCACTGTGTACAGGTGAGGCCTGCATATACAGGTAATAATCACTGTCTACAGGTGAGGTCTGTATATACAGGTAATAATCACTATGTACAGGTGAGATCTGTATATACAGGTAATAATCATTGAGTACAGGTGAGGTCTGTATATACAGGTAATAATCACTGAGTACAGGTGAGATCTGTATATACAGGTAATAATCACTGTGTACAGGTGAGGTCTGTATATACAGGTAGTAATCATTGAGTACAGGTGAGTTATGTATATACAGGTAATAATCATTCTGTACAGGTGAGGTCTGTATATACAGGTAATAATCACTGTGTACAGGTGAGGTCTGTATATACAGGTAATAATCATTGTGTACAAGTGAGATCTGTATATATACAGGTAATAATCATTGTGTACAGGTGAGGTCTGTATATACAGGTAATAATTACTGTGTACAGGTGAGGTCTGTATATACAGGTAATAATCATTGTGTACAGGTGAGATCTGTATGTACAGGTAATAATCACTGTGTACAGGTGAGGCCTGTATATACAGGTAATAATCATTGTGTACAGGTGAGATCTGTATATACAGGTAATAATCATTGTGTACAGGTGAGGTCTGTATATACAGGTAATAATCATTGTGTACAGGTGAGATCTGTATATACAGGTAATAATCACTGTGTACAGGTGAGGCCTGTATATACAGGTAATAATCACTGTGTACAGGTGAGGTCTGTATATATAGGTAACAATCACTGAGTACAGGTGAGATCTGTATATACAGGTAATAATCACTGTGCACAGGTGAGGTCTGTATATAGAGGTAATAATCACTGTGTACAGCTGAGATCTGTATATACAGGTAATAATCACTGTGTACAGGTGAGGTCTGTATATACAGGTAATAATCACTGTGTACAGGTGAGGTCTGTATATTCAGGTAACAATCACTGAGTACAGGTGAGATCTGTATATACAGGTAATAATCACTGTGTACAGGTGAGGTCTGTATATAGAGGTAATGATCACTGTGTACAGGTGAGGACTGTATATAGAGGTAATAATCACTGTGTACAGGTGAGAACTGTATATAGAGGTAATAATCACTGTGTACAGGTGAGGTCTGTATATACAGGTAATAATCACTGTGTACAGGTGAGGTCTGTATATACAGGTAATAATCACTGTGTACAGGTGAGGTCTGTATATACAGGTAACAATCACTGAGTACAGGTGAGATCTGTATATACAGGTAATAATCACTGTGTACAGGTGAGGTCTGTATATACAGGTAATAATCATTGTGCACAGGTGAGATCTGTATATACAGGTAGTAATCATTGAGTACAGGTGAGATCTGTATATACAGGTAATAATCACTGTGTACAGGTGAGATCTGTATATACAGGTAGTAATCATTGAGTACAGGTGAGATCTGTATATACAGGTAATAATCATTGTGCACAGGTGAGATCTGTATATACAGGTAGTAATCATTGAGTACAGGTGAGTTATGTATATACAGGTAATAATCATTCTGTACAGGTGAGGTCTGTATATACAGGTAATAATCATTGTGCACAGGTGAGATCTGTATATACAGGTAATAATCACTGTGTACAGGTGAGGTCTGTATATACAGGTAATAATCATTGTGCACAGGTGAGGTCTGTATATAGAGGTAATAATTACTATGTACAGGTGAGGTCTGTATATACAGGTAATAATCACTGTGTACAGGTGAGGTCTGTATATACAGGTAATAATCACTGTGTACAGGTGATGCCTCTATATACAAGTAATGTCTTTATATACAGGCGATGTCTCTATGTACAGGTGATGCCTTGTGCACCTGTCTTTATACAGTGCATTGTATATGTGTGCAGGTGACATCGGCTGCGGAGGCTCGGGTGAGGTCGGCTGCGGAGGCTCGGGTGAGGTTGGCTGCGGAGGCTCGGGTGAGGTCGGCTGCGGAGGCTCGGGTGAGGTTGGCTGCGGAGGCTCGGGTGAGGTCGGCTGCGGAGGCTCGGGTGAGGTCGGCTGCGGAGGCTCGGGAGAGGTCGGCTGCGGAGGCTCGGGTGAGGTCGGCCACCCTCGTTGACCAAAGACGTCTCTTCATGTCCCGGTAACTCGACCTATTTGCTTTTATCTTGTTTTAATTCTCCTCTCTTTACTATTTAGGATTTGTTTGTTACAAATGTACTAGGTAATGGCACCCCCCAAAATTCCCAAGTTGTGTGAATAGAATGATTTAATAATAGCTGAAATATGGGAGAAATGACTCTCGTGAACGTCAGAAGACAACTGACCTGACCATTAGATGATGAAGGAGAAAATGAAGGGTTCCGTAGCCATCATCATCCATCAGGTCCGTAGCCATCATCAGCCATCATCCAGCCTTCATCAGCAGTCCTCAAACCTGATGTCATTTCCCACTCATCTTCATGGGCCCATTGGTCAACATGTTCTACAATTGTCATCCAAAATGTAGGGTAGATAGGTTACCCATAGATGCAGAGGGCCCACATATACCAGAAGCTTGTGCTCGGTGGACCTACATGGATAGCTAGGTGGTTGGATTTACATTCATGGGACCCAGAACCCATCTATCTTCTCATGGCTGCCACATATAGGAAGGACAATTGCTCGATAGAGACCACCTCTGCTCTAAGTAACTCCCTCAGCCCATACCTAACCTAAGCTTGACACGATTTCTGACAGCCACCACAGGATTCCCCATCAGTTTGGATCCAAGGATTCCCACAGCAAACTTTCCAAAGACCTACAATTTCCAAACTGTGATTGATAATAATAAGGATAAGCTAAGATTTGGGATCAAAAACACTGACCTGGGAGGGAAGTTTGGGTGGTTGAGGCCTCCGAGAATTAGCACTTTGAGGTGAGAAATTCCACCTCCAATGAATAGTTCATAACAGCTGAAGGCACTTACCGATCATTGCCAGAATTTTGGTGGAAGTTCCAACACTTCCACTTTCACTGACATTTCTAAAACTGAGTAAATTACATATGGCCTATGTTACTCCTCGCCCTGAAGATCTAGGTCCTGTTGTAGCAGGGTACCAGAGTTATGAACCTTTGCCAGGAGGACAGCATTTTTCTATAGGACCTTTACCTCTTGGTACAGCTCAGGTCATAAACCCATTGTTCTTCACCATCGTGTGCTCTGAGTCTTGACCCATTTTTATGCCGGCACTACCTTCTTCTTGGCCAATTATGAAACTGAAAACTCTCCGATATATTAGAGATGTCCACCAACATGGAATGGGTAATTGTTAAAAAAATTAATCAGTACTCCATCTAATAACCACTTCCATGTAAGCAACAGTTTTGGCCAAGTGTAAGGATCTATTAACCTTTTTACCTTCTAGTTGGATCTTGAGTCTCATTATAGCTGGACATGTACAGTCTTCGTAAGAAGACAATCAACCCTCAGTTCCTCTGATTCCAAGGGAAAAGTTTGAGACTGATTGGAAGCCTACGGCAGCCCAAGTTTGGTTACAAATACCAATCAGAAAGCATGATAGTCTAAATGGTGGGAGGAAGTGATATGGAGATATGTGGTTGACTCTGCTTCCTAAATGAGGACAACCAATGTTATGGCTTGTGTTCCCATTGCCAGGTGACACAATTACGAGGCCCAGGATGGACGACTCTGTGAGAAAACATGTCTTGTCCATTAGCGTTTTCCAGTGGGTGATGACGTTTCTTCTGATGGGTAAGTGGAAGGAACATTATAGCCTATATCACTGGGTTTATCAGTCTGGAAAATCCACACTAGACATGGCCACAGACCCACAGTCTAGCCGAAAAATGAGCCCACACCGGTCTGAACATACTTTGTATACTTGGGATACTCTGAGCTGTACACTTAGAACTGACCCATGAATGAGTCGAGATGTGGTGACAGGGTGTTTGTTCCAGAGGGAAACTAGCCAAGTCAACCATTCCATATGATAGTGTCATGGTCATCGGGGGAGAGCAGGGACCGGGGCTGGCTCCTAGACTGGCCCTCAGATTAGGGGGGCCCTGGCTATCCCTTATCTCAAAGTTACCTCTGATGGTGAGGATGTCTGAGCCACCAGCCTGACCCTGATCCTGACCAGCCGTGATCAAACACCCCATCCATACCCCAGGGGTGGGGGGTACTGGACAGGAGCATGTTAACGCCAACACCAAACTCTATCACGCAGCATGCTCACAGAGTAATCTGACAACAATGATAAGGAGGAAAACAAAGAGCAGAGAGTAAATAACCAGCTGACAGGAGGAATTCTACACCAAGCAACACGCAGTAAATCAACAGATAATGGAACACAACAGCACACAGACCGGTTTAGCCAAATACTATAGTCGGCATGGGAAGACAATTTCCTCCATCTTAAAAAAGGGGGGAGTAACTGTGATAGCTCTCATAACATGTGATCCAAAAGGTAACCAGCAGGATAGCAGAAATTAACTCATGCTAGACCAATCAGTAATGAACACACAGCTGGTTGAAGCCCGAGCCTGTCTGTACTACTCAGAAGCACCAGAAAAAGCATAGTGAGAAGTGTCAGTGTATGTAGTCTGAATAGCGTCTGATGCCGCCATGACACTTGGCGAATTTAGAGCCAAACTGAAACCTCTATGCTTTCTCTAGCCCAATCTCTCCAGAAGCTGGAGCTACTGTCGGGGTCTACATCTCCACCAACCCCACCAATTATGGCATAAGGCTTTAGCTTCACATTTTTGGACAAGTCACAGCCCCCTACAACATCAGCTTTCTCCTCCACTACTGCTATCCAATATTCCAGGATCTTTTTCACAGCTGGATGATAGATATGTACCGCCCCACGGGCTCGGCTGTGACCGCCGAGCCACTCGGATCCGTGCTCATACGGTGGGTGGCTTGAGCTCCTCACGGACCCGGGGGTCACGTCGCTCTGCAAGGGGGTTGGCGCTACACGCAGGGACTTCAGTGGGGGGAAGTTCCACGGCCGGGGCCGCGGTGGTTTGGTAGGGGTGTAAGTTCATGACGCCACCCACGGGTTGTGGTGAATAGATGGACAACACCGCTGCCGTTAACTAGGCCTCCCGGTGACAGTGTTGCGCAGCTTGGTGTTGACCCCTCCGTGGGTAGGGGAGTGATGGTCCCGGGGGCCCGAGGGAGCTGATGAGGCGTGGGAGCGGGTGCGAGCTGGATGCTGGCGCGGTGCAGCGCGGTGCGCGGCCCGAAGGCACTGGTGTACTCACTATGACACAATACACTGGAGTCTCTGGTAAACCAAACAAGATGATGAACGGGGCCCACTGCCGGCTGCAGCTTCTCCCTGAACGGGTTGGTGGTTTCCGCCTTTCTCCTGCACCTTTTTATATGAATGTTTGACTCCTATGCCTAAGCAACGGTAGTCCGCTCCCCGGCTTGCTGGTTGTTGGAAGAGCCCCGTTTGCCCGCAGACGCTGGCCCTTTGGGTCTCTATGCCTTGGCGGTGGCTTTACCCTGTATGGTTGGGCTGTTGTCTTCTAACGGGTCTTGTGTGGGATAGGTCCTTAAGTCCAGTCCTCAATCAGTTGATTTGACTCAGCCCTGTTGATTTGGGGCTTTGTACTGGGTCTGAGTACCCCTCCTGGTGCTCCGGATCCAATCAGTTCCCCGGTTCGGTACCGGCGGGCCACTGCCCGACCCCGGTCCCTATGGTTCCACCGGCTGTAATCCCAGCTCCTGCAGGCGGCCACCACCATCTGCCTCCTTGCCAGAGGTGACTGGGCTCCGACCCAGCCACCTGAGTAGACTGTTGGCAGGCCTGGTCACAGATCTGCCCTTGAACTCAACCTCTCTCCTTCACTGTCAAGACTACTCTTCACTCTGCACTAGAACTTGTACTTGTGTGTCTTTCCCGCCTCCAGGCCTGTGAACTCCTCAGTGGGTGGAGCCAACCACTTGGCTCCACCCTCCTGGTGTGGACATCAAACCTGGAGGGTGGTGAGAAGAGTTTCTTGGTTGGCTGCTGTCACCTTTTCAGGGAGGGGATGTGTGGGCATGGGACTACCTGGGACGACCTGACTAGTCCAGGGCGTCACATGTGCACAGATACTTTCCTGCTGTATTATTTTTACAAATGTGTTTTGTCTCCTTTTTAGGGACATTTTTCACCATCGTTTTGTTGTACTTGTTGTTCACCTCCTTCTGGATCATACCTGTGGTGTATTTCACGTTTCTTCTAATTGATTGGGACACTCCAGTGAAAGGTATGGACTTACTAAACTTTAGCAAAAAATCAAATGAGCATTTGGGGTTTATGAGGTTAACTCATCTTCACTGATTTATCGAAATCACATAGTACTAATAAGAATGACCCAATTGTTATTGTGAGGAACCTATCCAATTCATAGTCCAAGCGTTCCCCACTCCAATAACTCCAGGGATATTCTGGGGCCATCACTAACCTTGGTGGGACACAACTGTCGTATCACCATAGAACAAAGAAACCACTGAAACACGCGATCTGATCTCCAACATTTTGATTAGGTCCATTGTTGAACTTGGGTTCCTTGGGCCACCAGAGGGATCCTAAGGACCTAGCCTCTAGCTAAACAAAACACGTGCACAGACATGGTAGGTTCACAAGTAGATTATTTGTGATCATATCATAAGAAATAGACCTTATGGTATCACTATATTATAAGCCGAAACGCGTAGGTCCATTGTCCTATACATTGTGGTCCACAGTTTGGGTGAGTTACTGCTAATCTACTTTTATACATCCCAATATATCACCAATCTAAAAGAGAACTAGAATGCCACTTGGATGGCGCCCTGGTAATTTCATGCACATATCTATTCTATATGGTCTTTCTTGACAGGTGGTCGTAGAGTACAATGGGTGAGGAGATGGACAATCTGGAAGCATTTCAGAGATTACTTCCCCATAAAGGTAACCTCAGTATTACACACCGTGACCCAAATCTAAGATTTTCCATGTGATTTTGGTTTATTTCCGGTATTATCATCATTGGGTGCCACCATGATGGGATGTCCTATTGGTGGTCATATGGATGGAGTGCCTCCAGAATGTCCTGTCTTCTGCTTTGTGCATGATTTTGGTGATTGCCCTTATCCATCTCATCTTCCTCTTTCTTCTGTGCCTTCATCTCTCCTGATCACGATTATCCTCATCATTGAGTTGGTCCTTCATGGTCTGCATGCAAATTAAGATAGACCTTCATGGCCCTACGTGTTTCAAGCTAAATTCCACAACTACGTTCGTCTTCATTTCCACAATTTTTTTGTCTTCCCTGATCTCAAAACTTTCACAAGAGCAAAAACTGTCACACGGTGTTTGGCTCCTAACTCACCGAGTGTTGTGGTGGCATCAGACACTGTTCAGACTGCAGACACTATGCACAGACAGGCTCGAGCTCAAGCAGCTGTGTGCTCATTAGTGATCAGGCTAGCATGAGTACATTTCTGTTAGCCTACTCGTTGCTTCTTGGATCAGATGTTGCGGAGACTTATCGCAGTTACTTCCCGCCTTTCTAAGATGGAGGAACCTGTCTTCTCATGCCCACTATAGCTTTTGCTCAACTGGTCCCAGCTGCTGTTGTGTTCCAGTAACTGTGTGTTGCTTGGTGTTATGTGGACTTCATCTTGTCTGGTTATTTCCTCCCTGCTTTTAATTTCCTCCTTATCACGTATTGTCTTATATCTCTGTGTGAGCGTGCTGTGTGATAGAGTATTGGGTTCCCCTGTTTGTCCATATCTGTGGGTTCAACCACTCATGTACTGACCCAGCCCCGGGGGTGGGTCGAGAGGGCGTATTAGCTTAGAGCTGGCCAGGAGCAGGGCAAGGAAGGTGGCCCAGACATCTTCACGATTAGGCGTATCTCTGAGTGAAGGGACAGATAGTTGTCCCCTAGCCTGAGGGCCAGTCTAGAAGCCCCGATCCCCTGTTATCCACTTTACTCAGTGCAGACCTGCTGTCAACCAGTTCATGTTGGCAGAGGAGACTGATGCGGGTAGCCATAATTTTCTATGCATTGACCAAAGAATGGAATGGTCAAGTACTATCTGTGTTGCCCATATATCCAACTATGCCATGTAGGATGGGGTCATCATGACTCTTCTATTAGCATCATCATGACCCTATTGATATATTGAGTAGTTGATTGTCCCAAGTCATAGCCCGATCCAATCAATTCAAGCCTGATTAGGCAAAGACATGGCCGAGCTATCCTAAGGGGCAAAGATACATTTTGATGTTCTAGCCCTATATCTAAATACCATTGCAAAAGCACATTGGCTTTTTGCCACCCCCTTTGGCGCCCATCCACTCTACACCGGTGTCACTCCTTTGGTTCAGCATCAGTTTATAGTATGTTCAGTTTTATCGTTTTGGCTCACTTTTGCTTTTATGAAGCTTTGTGTTCTCTACCCTAACAGCTCGTCCAGGCGGCTCCGCTCAGCCCCGACAGGAATTACGTGCTGGGGTGTCACCCCCACGGAATATTCTCAGTTTCGTCCTTCTGTAACTTTGCTACTGAGGCCACCGGTTTCTCTGAGATTTATCCGGGGGTCCGCCCGTGGCTGGCTGTTCTAGCAGGGGTCTTCAGGTTGCCTATATACCGGGACTATATCATGTCGGCAGGTGAGAAGGCTGGAGGTGACAAGAACTCAGTCTACCAGATCTGTATCAACTTTATCGATTTGCAGCATTTTCAACTGTTTTCTTGCTTAAAGTGGATCTTTCGTTTTAATTTTTATTTCATAAATCAATAATACAGGAGACAGAAGAAGGAGGAGATAGAGGCAGACACAGGCATAGAGGGGAGGAGATAGAGGCAGACACAGGCATAGAGGGGAGGAGATAGAGGCAGACACAGGCATAGAGGGGAGGAGATAGAGGCAGACACAGGCATAGAGGGGAGGAGATAGAGGCAGACACAGGCATAGAGGGGAGGAGATAGAGGCAGACACAGGCATAGAGGGGAGGAGATAGAGGCAGACATAGAGGGGAAGGAGATAGAGGCAGACATAGAGGGGAGGAGATAGAGGCAGACACAGGCATAGAGGGGAGGAGATAGAGGCAGACACAGGCATAGAGGGGAGGAGATAGAGGCAGACACAGGCATAGAGGGGAGGAGATAGAGGCAGACATAGAGGGGAAGGAGATAGAGGCAGACATAGAGGGGAGGAGATAGAGGCAGACACAGGCATAGAGGGGAGGAGATAGAGGCAGACACAGGCATAGAGGGGAGGAGATAGAGGCAGACACAGGCATAGAGGGGAGGAGATAGAGGCAGACACAGCCATAGAGGGGAGGAGATAGAGGCAGACACAGGCATAGAGGGGAGGAGATAGAGGCAGACACAGGCATAGAGGGGAGGAGATAGAGGCAGACATAGAGGGGAAGAAGATAGAGGAAGACACAAGCATAGAGGGGAGGAGATAGAGGCAGACATAGAGGGGAAGAAGATAGAGGCAGACACAGGCATAGAGGGGAGGAGATAGAGGCAGACATAGAGGGGAAGAAGATAGAGGCAGGCACAGGCATAGAGGGGAGGAGATAGAGGCAGACACAGGCATAGAGGGGAGGAGATAGAGGCAGACACAGGCATAGAGGGGAGGAGATAGAGGCAGACACAGGCATAGAGGGGAGGAGATAGAGGCAGACATAGAGGGGAAGAAGATAGAGGCAGGCACAGGCATAGAGGGGAAGGAGCTAGAGGCAGACACAGGCATAGAGGGGAGGAGATAGAGGCAGACACAGGCATAGAGGGGAGGAGATAGAGGCAGACACAGGCATAGAGGGGAGGAGATAGAGGCAGACACAGGCATAGAGGGGAAGAAGATAGAGGCAGACACAGGCATAGAGGGGAGGAGATAGAGGCAGACATAGAGGGGAAGGAGATAGAGGCAGACACAGACATAGAGGGGAAGAAGATAGAGGCAGACACAGGCATAGAGGGTAGGAGATAGAGGCAGACATAGAGGGGAAGGAGATAGAGGCAGACACAGACATAGAGGGGAAGAAGATAGAGGCAGACACAGGCATAGAGAGGGAGGAGATAGAGGCAGAAACAGACATAGAGGGGGAGGAGATAAAGGCAGACATAGACATAGAGGGGAAGAGCTAGAGGCAGACACAGACATAGGAGGAGCTAGAGGCAGACACAGGCATAGAGGGGAGGAGCTAGAGGCATACACAGACATAGAAGGGAAGGAGCTAGAGGCAGACACAGACATAGAAGGGAAGGAGCTAGAGGCAGACACAGACATATAGGAGTAGTTAGAGGCATACACAGACATAGAGGGGAAGGATCTAGAGGCATACACAGACATTGAGGGGAAAGAGCTAGAGGCTGACACAGACATGGAGGGGAAGGAGCTAGATGCAGACACAGACATTAGAGGGGAAGAAAATAGAGGCTGACACAGACATAGAGGGGAAGGCATAGAGGCAGAAACAGACATAGAGGGGGAGGAGATAAAGGCAGACATAGACATAGAGGGGAAGATCTAGAGGCAGACACAGACATAGGAGGAGCTAGAGGAAGACACAGGCATAGAGGGGAGGAGCTAGAGGCATACACAGACATAGAGGAGAAGCTAGAGGCAGACGCAGACATAGAAGGGAAGGAGCTAGAGGCAGACACAGACATGGAGGGGAAGGAGCTAGATGCAGACAGAGACATTAGAGGGGAAGAAAATAGAGGCTGACACAGACATAGAGGGGAAGAAGCTAGAGGCTGACACAGACATGGAGGGGAGGAGATAGAGGCAGACACAGGCATAGAGGGGAAGAAGATAGAGGCGGACATAGAGGGGAAGAAGATAGAGGCGGGCACAGGCATAGAGGGGAGGAGATAGAGGCAGACACAGGCATAGAGGGGAGGAGATAGAGGCAGACATAGAGGGGAAGGACTTAGAGGCAGACACAGGCATAGAGGGGAGGAGATAGAGGCAGACATAGAGGGGAAGAAGATAGAGGCAGACACAGGCATAGAGGGGAGAAGATAGAGGCAGACACAGGCATAGAGGGGAGGAGATAGAGGCAGACATAGAGGGGAAGGATATAGAGGCAGACACAGGCATAGAGGGGAGGAGATAGAGGCAGACATAGAGGGGAAGAAGATAGAGGCAGACATAGGCATAGAGGGGAGGAGATAGAGGCAGACATAGAGGGGAAGGATATAGAGGCAGACACAGGCATAGAGGGGAGGAGATAGAGGCAGACATAGAGGGGAAGAAGATAGAGGCAGACACAGGCATAGAGGGGAGGAGATAGAGGCAGACATAGAGGGGAAGAAGATAGAGGCAGACACAGGCATAGAGGGGAGGAGATAGAGGCAGACATAGAGGGGAAGAAGATAGAGGCAGACACAGGCATAGAGGGGAGGAGATAGAGGCAGACACAGGCATAGAGGGGAGGAGATAGAGGCAGACACAGGCATAGAGGGGAGGAGATAGAGGCAGACACAGGCATAGATGGGAAGAAGATAGAGGCAGACACATCCATAGAGGGGAGGAGATAGAGGCAGACACAGGCATAGAGGGGAGGAGATAGAGGCAGACATAGAGGGGAAGAAGATAGAGGCAGACACAGGCATAGAGGGGAGGAGATAGAGGCAGACATAGAGGGGAAGGAGATAGAGGCAGACACAGGCATAGAGGGGAAGAAGATAGAGGCAGACACAGCCATAGAGGGGAGGAGATAGAGGCAGACACAGGCATAGAGGGGAGGAGATAGAGGCAGACATAGAGGGGAAGAAGATAGAGGCAGACACAGGCATAGAGGGGAGGAGATAGAGGCAGACACAGGCATAGAGGGGAGGAGATAGAGGCAGACACAGGCATAGAGGGGAAGAAGATAGAGGCAGACACAGCCATAGAGGGGAGGAGATAGAGGCAGACACAGGCATAGAGGGGAGGAGATAGAGGCAGACACAGGCATAGAGGGGAAGAAGATAGAGGCAGACACAGGCATAGAGGGGAGGAGATAGAGGCAGACATAGAGGGGAAGGAGATAGAGGCAGACACAGACATAGAGGGGAAGGAGATAGAGGCAGACACAGGCATAGAGGGTAGGAGATAGAGGCAGACATAGAGGGGAAGGAGATAGAGGCAGACACAGACATAGAGGGGAAGAAGATAGAGGCAGACACAGGCATAGAGAGGGAGGAGATAGAGGCAGAAACAGACATAGAGGGGGAGGAGATAAAGGCAGACATAGACATAGAGGGGAAGATCTAGAGGCAGACACAGACATAGGAGGAGCTAGAGGAAGACACAGGTATAGAGGGGAGGAGCTAGAGGCATACACAGACATAGAGGAGAAGCTAGAGGCAGACGCAGACATAGAAGGGAAGGAGCTAGAGGCAGACACAAACATATAAAAGTAGCTAGAGGCATACACAGGCATAGAGGGGAAAGAGCTAGAGGCTGACACAGACATGGAGGGGAAGGAGCTAGAGGCTGACACAGACATGGAGGGGAAGGAGCTAGAGGCATACACAGACATAAAGGGGAAGAAGATAGAGGCTGACACAGACATAGAGGGGAAGGAGATAGAGGCAGACACAGACATAGAGGGGAAGGAGATAGAGGCAGACACAGATATAGAGGGAAAGGAGCTAGAGACAGACACCGACATAGAGGGAAAGGAGATAGAGGCAGACACAGGCATAGAGGGGAAGGAGATAGAGGCAGACACAGATATAGAGGGAAAGGAGATAGAGGCAGACACAGATATAGAGGGAAAGGAGATAGAGGCAGACACAGACATACAGGAAGAGCTAGAGGCAGACACAGACATAGAAGGGAAGGAGCTAGAGACAGACACAGACATAGAGGAGGAGCTAGAGGCAGACACAGACATAGAGGAAGAGCTAGAGACAGACACAGACATAGAGGGGAAGGAGCTAGAGGCAGACACACACATACAGGAAGAGCTAGAGGCATATAGAGGAGGAGCTAGAGACAGACACAGACTGCAAGTTCTTCTGAAACGACAGTTAGTTTTCCATTGAATTTTATGAGCACCAACCATCATCTTCTGTCTCAGTAATGGGAAAGCGTATTCAAAAAAGACACATTTTACCCTTGAATCCAGAAAAGTGAGAATGAATGATCAATCCAGGTGGAGAAAGAAACAGATTTCTCTATTTTTATATGAAATACTGGTTTATGAAATAGATAAATCAATAAATAAATGAATTTTATGTTTGTAGACGTCAATTCAATCGGCAAAAAAAGCCAAAATTGTATAATGAAGTACCATGACTGAACACCAGATGGCGATGTCGAGCTTTCCCGTTGTGCTGTTCTATGGTGTTATTTGTGCACTATTCTGGGCAGGAATCCCATATACCACAGCTGATATTCTATATTACACATAGTTTGTGTCATTCCTTAGTGTTTTGCTCATTATCTCACCCCCTCCTTCTTACCTAGGCACTATCCCTGTGAGTAAAGACAGCCTTCAGTACCTCCTGTCCTGCTGTGGTACGGGGAATGCGGTTTTCATCGTGGTCGGAGGGGCGGCCGAGTCCCTGCAGAGCAGCCCCGGGGAGCATTCCGTGACTCTGAGCAACAGGAAAGGATTTGTACGACTCGCCTTGGAAAACGGGTAGGTCCCAATACCAGTGAGTGCAGCCTTGGGTAGCGGACGGCCAAAAATACATACATAGCAATAATGTAATTAAAGGATACATAAATATAATTTCACTAGCTGTAGTACCTGGCGTTACCCGGGATAGTAACTGTCTCTGTCTCTCTTCTCTCCCAGTCTCTGTGTGTGTCTCTGTCTGTCTCTTTCCTTGTCTCTCTGTGTCTGTCTGTCTGTCTCTATCTCTGTGTCTGTCTCTATGTCTGTGTCTGTCTGTCTCTCTCTTGCCCCATCTGTCTCTTTCCCTGTCTGTCTCTTTCCCCGTCTGTCTCTTTCCCTGTCTGTCTCTTTCCCCGTCTGTCTCTTTCCAGGTCTGTCTCTTTCCAGGTCTGTCTCTCTCTTGGACCATCTGTCTCTTTCCAGGGCTGTCTCTTTCCCTGTCTGTCTCTTTCCCTGTCTGTCTCTTTCCAGGTCTGTCTCTCTCTTGCCCCATCTGTCTCTTTCCAGGTCTGTCTGTCTCTTGCCCCATCTGTCTCTTTCCAGGTCTGTTTCTTTCCAGGGCTATCTCTTTCCCCGTCTGTCTCTTTCCCCGTCTGTCTCTTTCCCCATCTCTTTCCCCATCTGTCTCTTTCCAGGTCTGTCTCTTTCCTTGTCTGTCTATTTCCCCGTCTGTCTCTTTCAAAGTCTGTCTCTTTCCCTGTCTGCTTGTCTCTGTCTGTCTCTTTCCAGGTTTGTCTTTTTACCTGTCTGTCTTCCCGTCTCCTTCCTGTCTCTTTCCCTGTCTGTCTCTTTCCTTGTCTGTCTCTATTTCTCTGTCTCTTTCCCTGTCTGTCTCTTTCTGTCTCTCTCTATCTGTCTCCCCACTGACATCATGTTACCTCAGCTTTTTATACTATGAATGTCTTTTGTTCCTATAACAACCAATCATAGCTCCTATTAATAAACTGTAGTTCCAGGCTCCATTTATTTGAATGGAGCCATGTTTTTTGGAGAGTAACTGTAAAGCGCAGGGTTACATTTTCCTGTGAAAACATAGTCTACGACGTTCCCTGGGTCACATGAGGCATCTGTGCAAAATTTCATGATTGTAAATGCAACGGTGCGGATTTCTTTAGCGGACATACACACACATACATACACACACACACACTCAGATTTATATATTAGATTAGAGCACTTTGGAAATCCCTGTTTGTTCTTCAGGATTCCTCGATGATCGGCTTCTTCAGAAAAGAGGACGGAAACTCTAGTGCCACCTACTGGAAGTAGCAATCCTAAAAGTCAAAACGAGCATTGCCTTATGACTTAGGATAAAAGCTAATCTAGAGTTTGTATTGGCAAACATGCGTTTCGGGGTGTTTGCCCTTCATCAGTGCATTAGTAGCCATGCAATGCTCCTCTGGGAAACTAAGTATTCAAATTTCCTCTTGAAAGATGAGGAGGTCTTGAACTCTAGCATCTCCTATTGGAAGTACCAATGCTAAAAGTCAATCCTTTAAGGAGGCTTCCCATATGACTTAGGATAAAAGCCAAACCAGAATCTCTAGTTGCAGAAACGTGTTTCGGTGTTTTAATCCTCCTCTGTGCAAAGCAGGAGATCTGATTGTATGAGGTGCTTCTCACTGTGGTCTAAGAGGTAACAACTCTTCCTGTGGAGAGTCCCATGCTTGAAATGCCAGTATAAGGAGCCTTATAAGCCATGCAATGCTCCTCTGGAAAATTAAATATGCAAATTGCCTCTTCAGAGAGGAAGAAAACTCTAGTGCCACCTATTGCAAGTAGCAATCCTAAAAGTCAGTACCGACCCTTTAACGAGCCTTGTTACATGACTTAGGATAAAAGCCAATCCAGAATCTCTATTCGCAGAAACATTTTGGAAGTGTTGATCCTAAGCAGTGCAAAGCAGTAGATCTGAGTGGCTGTATGAGATGCTTCTCACTGGGGCCTGAGGGGTAACATCTCTTCTTGTGCAGAGTGACATGCATGACATGCCAGTGAAAGGAGACTTATAAGCCATACAATGCTCCTCTGGGAAATAAATTGCCTCTTCAGAGAGGAAGATGACTTGAACTCTTATGCCACCTATTGAAAAAGGCAATCCGAAAAGTCAACACAGACCATTTAACGAGCCTTGCCACATGACTTAGGATAAAAGCCAAACCAGTCTGTCTATTTGCAGAAACATGTTTTGGGGTATTGATCCTCCTCAGTGCAAAGCAGAAGATCTGAATTAACTGTATGAAAGGTTTCTGGCTGAGGTCCAAGGGGTAACAGCTGTTCTATATGTCTTCTTACACTGGCATGTCACTCTCTACAAGGATAGACCTTACCCCTTAGATCTCAGTTCTTCTAGACACTGGACACTTGTACACAGTTTTTGGAGAAATTTGGCAGGAGGTCATTCCCAACATCTTAGAGAACTCACCCCCGATCTTCTGTGTATGAGGCTTGTGATCAAGGCTGTCTCTTGATCTCAGATGGATTGATGTGAGATCTGGGCTCTGCGGGGGCCGTATCAGGTGCTTTGGGGGCTGGATCAGGGCTCTGCAGGGGATGGATCATGCTCTGCGGTGGCTGGATCAGGCTCTGCGGGGACTCCATCAAGCTCTGAGGGGACCAGATCAAGCTCTGCGGGGGCTGGATCATTCTCTGCGAGGGCTAGATCAGGCTCTGCAGGGGCCAGGTCTGGCTTTCCGGGGGCTGGATCAGGCTCTGCAGGGACTGGATCAGGCTCTAGTGGGGGCAAGATCAGGCTCTGCGGAGGCTGGATCAGGCTCTATGGGGGCCAGATCAGGCTTTGCAGGGGCCAGATCAGAGCTCTGCGGGGGCTGGATCATTCTCTGCGAGGGCTAGATCAGGCTCTGCGGGGGCCAGGTCAGGCTTTCCAGGGGCTGGATCAGGCTCTGCAGGGGCTGGATCAGGCTCTACGGGGGCCAGATCAGGCTCTGCGGAGGCTGGATCACGCTCTGCGGGGGCCAGATCAGGCTCTTTGGAGGCTGGATCAGGCACTTTGGAGGTTGTATCAGGGCTCTGCAGTGGCTGGATCAGGCTCTATGGGGGCTAGGTTAGGCTCTACAGGGGCCAGATCAGGGCTCTGCAGGTGGCTGGGTCAGGATCTGCGGGGGCCAGGTCAGGCTTTCCGTGGGCCAGATCAGGCTCTGCAGGTGGCTGGATCAGGCTCTTTGGAGGCTGGATTAGGCGCTTTGGAGGCTGGATTAGGGCCCTGCAGTGGCTGGATCATGGTTCTGTGGGGGCCAGATCAGGCACTACAGGGGGCTGGATCAGACTCTTTGGAGGCTGGATCAGGGCTCTGCAGTGGCTGGATCAGGGTTCTGCGGGGGCTGGATCAGGGCTCTGCGAGGGCTGGTTCAGGGCTCTGTGGGGGCCGGATCAGGCGCTTTGGAGGCTGGATCAGGCGCTTTGCAGGCTGGATCAGGGCTCTGCAGTGGCTGGATCAGGGTTCTGCGAGGGCTGGATCAGGGCTCTGCAGTGGCTGGATCAGGGTTCTGCGGGGGCTGGATCAGGGCTCTGCGAGGGCTGGATCAGGGCTCTGTGGGGGCTGGATCAGGCGCTTTGGAGGCTGGATCAGGCGCTTTGGAGACTGGATCAGGGCTCTGCGAGGGCTGGATCAGGGCTCTGTGGGGGCTGGATCAGGGCTCTGCGAGGGCTGGATCAGGGCTCTGCGAGGGCTGGATCAGGCTCTAGGGGGGGCCAGATCAGGCTCTGCAGGGGGTTGGATCAGGCTCTTTGGAGGCTGGATCAGGCGCTTTGCAGGCTGGATCAGGGCTCTGCAGTGGCTGGATCAGGGTTCTGCGAGGGCTGGATCAGGGCTCTGCAGTGGCTGGATCAGGGTTCTGCGAGGGCTGGATCAGGGCTCTGTGGGGGCTGGATCAGGGCTCTGCGAGGGCTGGATCAGGGCTCTGCGAGGGCTGGATCAGGCTCTACGGGGGTCAGATCAGGCTTTGCAGGGGCCAGATCAGGGCTCTGCGGGGGCTGGATCATTCTCTGCGAGGGCTAGATCAGGCTCTGCGGGGGCCAGGTCAGGCTTTCCAGGGGCTGGATCAGGCTCTGCAGAGGCTGGATCAGGCTCTACGGGGGCCAGATCAGGCTCTGCGGAGGCTGGATCACGCTCTGCGGGGGCCAGATCAGGCTCTTTGGAGGCTGGATCAGGCACTTTGGAGGTTGTATCAGGGCTCTGCAGTGGCTGGATCAGGCTCTATGGGGGCTAGGTTAGGCTCTACAGGGGCCAGATCAGGGCTCTGCAGGTGGCTGGGTCAGGATCTGCGGGGGCCAGGTCAGGCTTTCCGTGGGCCAGATCAGGCTCTGCAGGTGGCTGGATCAGGCTCTTTGGAGGCTGGATTAGGCGCTTTGGAGGCTGGATTAGGGCCCTGCAGTGGCTGGATCATGGTTCTGTGGGGGCCAGATCAGGCTCTACAGGGGGCTGGATCAGGCTCTTTGGAGGCTGGATCAGACTCTTTGGAGGCTGGATCAGGGCTCTGCAGTGGCTGGATCAGGGTTCTGCGGGGGCTGGATCAGGGCTCTGCGAGGGCTGGTTCAGGGCTCTGTGGGGGCCGAATCAGGCGCTTTGGAGGCTGGATCAGGCGCTTTGCAGGCTGGATCAGGGCTCTGCAGTGGCTGGATCAGGGTTCTGCGAGGGCTGGATCAGGGCTCTGCAGTGGCTGGATCAGGGTTCTGCGGGGGCTGGATCAGGGCTCTGCGAGAGCTGGATCAGGGCTCTGCGAGGGCTGGATCAGGCTCTAGGGGGGACAGATCAGGCTCTGCAGGGGGTTGGATCAGGCTCTTTGGAGGCTGGATCAGGCGCTTTGCAGGCTGGATCAGGGCTCTGCAGTGGCTGGATCAGGGTTCTGCGAGGGCTGGATTAGGGCTCTGCAGTGGCTGGATCAAGGCTCTGCGAGGGCTGGATCAGAGCTCTGTGGGGGCTGGATCAGGGCTCTGTGGGGGCTGGATCAGGGTTCTGCGAGGGCTGGATCAGGGCTCTGCAGTGGCTGGATCAGAGCTCTGTGGGGGCTGGATCAGGGCTCTGTGGGGGCTGCATCAGGGTTCTGCGAGAGCTGGATCAGGGCTCTGTGGGGGCTGGATCAGGGCTGTGCGGGGGCTGGATCAGGGCTCTGCGGGGGCTGGATCAGGGCTCTGCAGGGGCTGGATCAGGGCTCTGTGGGGGCTGGATCAGGGCTGTGCGGGGGTTGGATCAGGGCTGTGCGGGGGCTGGATCAGGGCTCTGTGGGGGCTGATCAGGCTCTTTGGAGGCTGGATCAGGGCTCTGCGGGGGCTGGATCAGAGCTCTGTGTGTTGCTGGATCAGGGCTCTGTGGGGGCTGCATCAGGGTTCTGCGAGGGCTGGATCAGGGCTCTGTGGGGGCTGGATCAGGCTCTTTGGAGGCTGGATCAGGCCTCTGCGGGGGCTGGATCAGGCACTTTAGAGTCTGGATCAGGGCTCTGCGAGGGCTGGATCGGGGCTGTGTGGGGGCCGGATCATCACCTCTATGACTCTATGTTATTAATGACCTTGGCTGGATATTTGGTTTCGTTTGCATTTTGATCATTAATAAGAAATAAACCATTAACGCTTTTATTGTTGGAAGCGTCTTACTTTGTAGCATTCTTTTCACTACTGTATTTCACCAACTTACTCTGCAGCATTGTACAGAGATTATCGCCATTACTCATATTAGTCCCTGTCCTCTTCCAAATGAATCATCAGTTCTCCCCCTCCCCATTAGTAATTGAGTCTTATGAACAATTTGGCACCATTGCCTTCTATAATCCCTACTAATGGCTGCAGAATGAGGTAACTGAGATCCGGTCAGTGAGTTGGTTATTTTTCTGAGCTCCTTTCAGCTGATTTGTGACCACATGAAAGTAGAATGTGCAACAACAACAAAAAAGGCTGTAAAGGAAAAGGGTGCAACATTTATAATGAAACCCAAATGTAAAAATGCAAATACAATATACACTATATGATCTTTGCGCCTGGTGACGTGTCGCTGTGATTTCAGGGCGGACCTGGTTCCCGTGTATTCCTTCGGAGAGAACGATCTCTATGAGCAGGTGCGCTTCTCCCCGGACTCCTGGGGCTGGAAACTTCAGCTCCTATTCCAGAAACATGTCGGATTTGCCCCCTGTCTATTTAAAGGCACAGCGGTGTTCGGGGAGGCCAGCTGGGGCCTGAACCCCTTCCCTCGCCCCGTGACCTCTGTGGGTAAGTAACAGCCAGTGAATAGGGAACATCACAATGATAAAAATGAGGCCCCTTTACAGGAGCCGCCTGACACCAGCACACGCCACCATAAAGACCGGCGGCCTCAGGCTGCAGAGCATTGCGCACTGACCCTGCAGGGGAGGGGGCGGCTGAGACATGGCCTTATTGTCTAGGGGGAACTATATTCATCAGATCAAGAAAGATAGTCTGCAGAATGTCAGAATATGGGGAAGATGATCTGCACAATGGAGCGGCTATACTACCTGTTATGTCGGGGTGAGATGCTCTGCAGTGGGCTGGTGCACATTATGTCTGGGTGAGATGCTCTGAAGAGAGCTGGTGCACATTATGTCTGGGTGAGATGCTCTGAAGAGAGCTGGTGCATATTATGTCTGGGTGAGATGCTCTGCAGTGGGCTGGTGCACATTATGTCGGGGTGAGATGCTCTGCAGTGGGCTGGTGCACATTATGTCGGGGTGAGATGCTCTGCAGTGGGCTGGTGCACATTATGTCTGGGTGAGATGCTCTGCAGAGAGCTGGTGCACATTATGTCGGGGTGAGATGCTCTGCAGTGGGCTGGTGCACATTATGTCGGGGTGAGATGCTCTGCAGTGGGCTGGTGCACATTATGTCGGGGTGAGATGCTCTGCAGTGGGCTGGTGCACATTATGTCTGGGTTGCAGTGGGCTGCTGCACATCATGTCAGGGTGAGATGCTCTGCAGTGGGCTGCTGCATATTATGTCGGGGTGAGATGCTCTGCAGTGGGCTGCTGCATATTATATCGGGGTGAGATGCTCTGCAGTGGGCTGC
Source organism: Anomaloglossus baeobatrachus (assembly GCF_048569485.1). Classification (NCBI taxonomy): domain Eukaryota; kingdom Metazoa; phylum Chordata; class Amphibia; order Anura; family Aromobatidae; genus Anomaloglossus; species Anomaloglossus baeobatrachus. Next base: position 674,168,738 of record NC_134356.1, on the reverse strand, counting down.
TGCACATCATGTCGGGGTGAGATGCTCTGCAGTGGGCTGGTGCACATTATGTCTCAGTGAGATGCTCTGCAGTGGGCTGCTGCACAACATGTCGGGGTGAGATGCTCTGCAGTGGGCTGGTGCACATTATGTCTCAGTGAGATGCTCTGCAGTGGGCTGCTGCACATCATGTCGGGGTGAGATGCTCTGCAGTGGGCTGCTGCATATTATGTCTGGGTGAGATGCTCTGCAGTGGGCTGCTGCACATCATGTCGGGGTGAGATGCTCTGCAGTGGGCTGGTGCACATTATGTCTCAGTGAGATGCTCTGCAGTGGGCTGGTGCACATCATGTCGGGGTGAGATGCTCTGCAGTGGGCTGCTGCACATCATGTCGGGGTGAGATGCTCTGCAGTGGGCTGGTGCACATCATGTCGGGGTGAGATGCTCTGCAGTGGGCTGCTGCACATTATGTCGGGGTGAGATGCTCTGCAGTGGGCTGGTGCACATTATGTCTGGGTTGCAGTGGGCTGCTGCACATCAAGTCAGGGTGAGATGCTCTGCAGTGGGCTGCTGCATATTATGTTGGGGTGAGATGCTCTGCAGTGGGCTGCTGCATATTATGTCGGGATGAGATGCTCTGCAGTGGGCTGCTGCACATCATGTCGGGGTGAGATGCTCTGCAGTGGGCTGGTGCACATTATGTTGGGGTGAGATGCTCTGCAGTGGGCTGGTGCACATTATGTCTCAGTGAGATGCTCTGCAGTGGGCTGCTGCACAACATGTCGGGGTGAGATGCTCTGCAGTGGGCTGGTGCACATTATGTCTCAGTGAGATGCTCTGCAGTGGGCTGCTGCACATCATGTCGGGGTGAGATGCTCTGCAGTGGGCTGCTGCATATTATGTCTGGGTGAGATGCTCTGCAGTGGGCTGCTGCACATCATGTCGGGGTGAGATGCTCTGCAGTGGGCTGGTGCACATTATGTCTCAGTGAGATGCTCTGCAGTGGGCTGGTGCACATTATGTCAGGGTGAGATGCTCTGCAGTGGGCTGGTGCACATTATGTCTGGGTGAGATGCTCTGCAGTGGGCTGGTGCACATCATGTCGGGGTGAGATGCTCTGCAGTGGGCTGGTGCACATTATGTCGGGGTGAGATGCTCTGCAGTGGGCTGCTGCACATTATGTCGGGGTGAGATGCTCTGCAGTGGGCTGCTGCATATTATGTCAGGGTGAGATGCTCTGCAGTGGGCTGCTGCACATTATGTCGGGGTGAGATGCTCTGCAGTGGGCTGGTGCACATTATGTCGGGGTGAGATGCTCTGCAGTGGGCTGCTGCACATTATGTCAGGGTGAGATGCTCTGCAGTGGGCTGCTGCATATTATGTCAGGGTGAGATGCTCTGCAGTGGGCTGCTGCATATTATGTCGGGGTGAGATGCTCTGCAGTGGGCTGGTGCATATTATGTCAGGGTGAGATGCTCTGCAGTGGGCTGGTGCACATTATGTCGGGGTGAGATGCTCTGCAGTGGGCTGCTGCACATTATGTCAGGGTGAGATGCTCTGCAGTGGGCTGCTGCACATTATGTCAGGGTGAGATGCTCTGCAGTGGGCTGGTGCACATTATGTCGGGGTGAGATGCGCTGCAGTGGGCTGGTGCACATCATGTAGGGGTGAGATGCTCTGCAGTGGGCTGCTGCACATTATGTCAGGGTGAGATGCTCTGCAGTGGGCTGGTGCACATCATGTAGGGGTGAGATGCTCTGCAGTGGGCTGGTGCACATTATGTCTCAGTGAGATGCTCTGCAGTGGGTTGCTGCACATTATGCGTGGGTGAGATGCTCTGCAGTGGGCTGGTGCACATTGGGTCAGATGCTCTGCAGAGGGATGGTGCACTTTATGTATGTGTGAGCTGGTGCACTGTTGTGGTGAGATGCTCTGCAGTGAGGGTGGCACACATTGGGTGAGATGCTCTGCACTGTCTGGGTGAGATGCTCTGCAGTGGGTGTAATTCCAGGTTCCGGTAACATTAGATGCAGATTCTGTGTCATCTGGTTACAGAGATACTGAGAACACAGAGAGATAGAGGACGAGGGCACAGAGAGCGGGGAGAGGGCGCAGCGGGGGGCAGAGGGGGCACTGGACCCCGGAGGGGGGAGCGGATACACCACAGCCTGGCAGAGCGGGGGGCACACAGGAAGAAAAGGGGAAAGAAAAGAGAAGAACACAAAGAGAAGGACACAGAGGACGAGGAGGGGGCAGCGAGAGACGAGGGGGAAGAAAAGCTGCCATAATGGCAGGGGGACAGATGGAGTATACAGACACCGGAGGAAGGGAGAGGACACAGTAATGAGGGGCCGCAATCAATGGGAGTGGGAGATCTATATAATCAGAGGGGGGGACGAATAGGGGCTACCCAAAATGGTCCACCTGATATCTATTCCATCAGCTTTAACTGTTTACTAATAATGTGGAGCATGTATAGTGCATATAAATATATAACTAATGCTGCCCCTATGTACAAGAATATAACTACTATAATACTGCCCCTATGTACAAGAATATAACTACTATAATACTGCCCCTATGTACAAGAATATAACTACTATAATACTGCCCCTATGTACAAGAATATAACTACTATAATACTGCCCCTATGTACAAGAATATAACTACTATAATACTGCCCCTATGTACAAGAATATAACTACTATAATACTGCCCCCTATGTACAAGAATATAACTACTATAATACTGCCCCTATGTACAAGAATATAACTACTATAATACTGCCCCTATGTACAAGAATATAACTACTATAATACTGCCCCTATGTACAAGAATATAACTACTATAATACTGCCCCTATGTACAAGAATATAACTACTATAATACTGTCCCTATGTACAAGAATATAACTACTATAATACTGCCCCTATGTACAAGAATATAACTACTATAATACTGCTCCTATGTACAAGAATATAACTACTATAATACTGCCCCTATGTACAAGAATATAACTACTATATAATACTGCCCCCTATGTACAAGAATATAACTACTATAATACTGCCCCTATGTACAAGAATATAACTACTATAATACTGCCCCTATGTACAAGAATATAACTACTATAATACTGCCCCTATATACAAGAATATAACTACTATAATACTGCCCCTATGTACAAGAATATAACTACTATAACACTGCCCCCTATGTACAGGAATATAACTACTATAATACTGCCCCTATGTACAAGAATATAACTACTATAATACTGCCCCTATGTACAAGAATATAACTACTATAATACTGCCCCCTATGTACAGGAATATAACTACTATAATACTGCCCCTATGTACAAGAATATAACTACTATAATACTGCCCCTATGTACAAGAATATAACTACTATAATACTGCCCCTATGTACAAGAATATAACTACAATAATACTGCCCGTATGTACAAGAATATAACTACTATAATACTGCCCCCTATGTACAAGAATATAACTACTATAATACTGCCCCTATGTACAAGAATATAACTACAATAATACTGCCCGTATGTACAAGAATATAACTACTATAATACTGCCCCTATGTACAAGAATATAACTACTATAATACTGCCCCCTATGTACAAGAATATAACTACTATAATACTGCCTCTATGTACAAGAATATAACTACTATAATTCTGCCTCTATGTACAAGAATATAACTACTATAATACAGCCCCTATGTACAAGAATATAACTACTATAATACTGCCCCTATGTACAAGAATATAACTACTATAATACTGCCCCCTATGTACAGGAATATAACTACTATAATACTGCCCCTATGTACAAGAATATAACTACTATAATACTGCCCCTATGTACAAGAATATAACTACTATAATACTGCCCCCTATGTACAGGAATATAACTACTATAATACTGCCCCTATGTACAAGAATATAACTACTATAATACTGCCCCTATGTACAAGAATATAACTACTATAATACTGCCCCCTATGTACAAGAATATAACTACTATAATACTGCCCCCTATGTACAGGAATATAACTACTATAATACTGCCTCTATGTACAAGAATATAACTACTATAATTCTGCCTCTATGTACAAGAATATAACTACTATAATACAGCCCCTATGTACAAGAATATAACTACTATAATACTGCCCCTATGTACAAGAATATAACTACTATAATACTGCCCCCTATGTACAGGAATATAACTACTATAATACTGCCCCCTATGTACAAGAATATAACTACTATAATACTGCCCCCTATGTACAAGAATATAACTACTATAATACTGCCCCTATGTACAAGAATATAACTACAATAATACTGCCCGTATGTACAAGAATATAACTACTATAATACTGCCCCTATGTACAAGAATATAACTACTATAATACTGCCCCCTATGTACAAGAATATAACTACTATAATACTGCCTCTATGTACAAGAATATAACTACTATAATTCTGCCTCTATGTACAAGAATATAACTACTATAATACAGCCCCTATGTACAAGAATATAACTACTATAATACTGCCCCTATGTACAAGAATATAACTACTATAATACTGCCCCTATGTACAAGAATATAACTACTATAATACTGCCCCTATGTACAAGAATATAACTACTATAATACTGCCCCCTATGTACAAGAATATAACTACTATAATACTGCCCCTATGTACAAGAATATAACTACTATAATACTGCCCCCTATGTACAAGAATATAACTACTATAATACTGCCCCTATGTACAAGAATATAACTACTATAATACTGCCCCCTATGTACAAGAATATAACTACTATAATACTGCCCCTATGTACAAGAATATAACTACTATAATACTGCCCCTATGTACAAGAATATAATTACTATAATACTGCCCCTATGTACAAGAATATAACTACTATAATACTGCCCCTATGTACAAGAATATAACTATTATAATACTGCCCCTATGTACAAGAATATAACTACTATAATACTGCCCCTATGTACAAGAATATAACTATTATAATACTGCCCCTATGTACAAGAATATAACTACTATAATACTGCCCCTATGTACAAGAATATAACTACTATAATACTGCCCCCTATGTACAATAAATATAACTACTATAATACTGCCCCTATGTACAAGAATATAACTACTATAATACTGCTCCTATGTACAAGAATATAACTACTATAATACTGCCCCTATGTACAAGAATATAATTACTATAATACTGCCCCTATGTACAAGAATATAACTACTATAATACTGCCCCTATGTACAAGAATATAACTATTATAATACTGCCCCTATGTACAAGAATATAACTACTATAATACTGCTCCTATGTACAAGAATATAACTACTATAATACTGCCCCTATGTACAAGAATATAACTACTATAATACTGCCCCCTATGTACAAGAATATAACTACTATAATACTGCCCCTATGTACAAGAATATAACTACTATAATACTGCCCCTATGTACAAGAATATAATTACTATAATACTGCCCCTATGTACAAGAATATAACTACTATAATACTGCCCCTATGTACAAGAATATAACTATTATAATACTGCCCCTATGTACAAGAATATAACTACTATAATACTGCCCCTATGTACAAGAATATAACTATTATAATACTGCCCCTATGTACAAGAATATAACTACTATAATACTGCCCCTATGTACAAGAATATAACTACTATAATACTGCCCCCTATGTACAATAAATATAACTACTATAATACTGCCCCCTATGTACAAGAATATAACTACTATAATACTGCCCCTATGTACAAGAATATAATTACTATAATACTGCCCCTATGTACAAGAATATAACTACTATAATACTGCCCCTATGTACAAGAATATAACTATTATAATACTGCCCCCTATGTACAAGAATATAACTACTATAATACTGCCCCCTATGTACAAGAATATAACTACTATAATACTGCCCCTATGTACAAGAATATAACTACTATAATACTGCTCCTATGTACAAGAATATAACTACTATAATACTGCCCCTATGTACAAGAATATAACTACTATAATACTGCCCCCTATGTACAATAAATATAACTACTATAATACTGCCCCTATGTACAAGAATATAACTACTATAATACTGCCCCCAAGCTGTGAGGTTGTGTGTGAGCAGTTCTCCTGATGTCTGGAGCAAGCCCAGGGCGGGGAAGCTCCCCAGGCAAGGCCCAGGCTTCCCGGCCTACACTGGGACATGGCTCCCAGGCCTCTTCCATTGGGAATACCACCCCCAGAGTCGCTGTGAGACCTGTGACTGTTGCACAAAGCTCCAGCAAGAAAGGAGAATCTAAGGAATCGGTGTGTAATGTTTTGGGAGGAAAACCAACTCCAAGTGCAGCAAAGAAGCCGGAATATGTCCCTAAAGAAAAGCAGCAAAGTGTTAAGTCTTGTGATTCCTGCAGAGAAGCCCCGGTCAGTGCACAGCTCCAGCCGCAGCTCAGCCTCCATCACCATCAGGTGTGCAGCTCAGCTCTCCGGCCCGCAGACAGAGGACGTCTTTGGAGAAGCAGACCCTGCAAGAAAATCTCCGGCAGCAGCATGTGGTGTCCGGCATGGCGAGCTCAGGCCGCACCAGGTCGCAGTCCGGTGCCAGCGGTAAGCAAGTCCCAGTGCCTGGGTCCAGCAAGACCACCATGCAGACATCTGTGGTGGAGGCCTGTAACAAGCCTGTGTTCAAGGTCCCTGCACCTGTGGCCGAGCCTGAAGCTGTGGATACAGTGTGTGTGCCCGAGCCGCAGCTAGCGGATGAGATGCCTGGACTAGTCAGAAGACTGGGTGAGTTACGGTCGATGAAAGGCATGCTGCAGGCGGAGATAGACTGTCTCTATAATCTAAGGGCCACTTTAGATCCTGCCCTGACCTCTGTGTGTGACCAGAGACTGAACAAAAAGGGTTTGGAGCTGGCGAGTGTGGTGCAGGACATGGACACTGTGCTGGAGAGTGTGGTGCAGGACATGGACTCTGTGCTGGCGAGTGTGGTGCAGGACATGGACTCTGTGCTGGAGAGTGTGGTGCAGGACATGGACTCTGTGCTGGCGAGTGTGGTGCAGGACATGGACTCTGTGCTGGAGAGTGTGGTGCAGGACATGGACACTGTGCTGGAGAGTGTGGTGCAGGACATGGACTCTGTGCTGGCGAGTGTGGTGCAGGACATGGACTCTGTGCTGGAGAGTGTGGTGCAGGACATGGACACTGTGCTGGAGAGTATGGGGCCCCTGGTGCAGGACATGGACACTGTGCTGGAGAGTATGGGGCCCCTGAAGGAGACCTATATGACCCAGGAATGTTTGGCCTCCCATAGGCAGGACTGTGCTGTGGAGACCCCTGCTGTGCAGTCAGAGGCCGCTCGGGACGAGACCCCCCAACAGCAGACGCGACCGGTGATACAGGCGGCCAGATTCTGTTTTCTGGATGGGACACAACTGCAGCTACAGGAGCTTACACCTCAGACTGTGGAGGCACTACAAGTCCCAGAGTGCCCCGCACAGGAGCAGGACCTTCCATGTGTGACTGTCTGTGCTGTGGAGGCCGGTGCACAGGCTGGGGATGGTGTTGTTGTGCCTGTGGGGTCGGGGGCTGGAGGGGATTCACAGTCTGTGATGGACATTGCACAATGTGATGATGATGATGATGCTGCTCATGTTGATGTGCATGACATATGTGATTTTCCCCCTTTGCTGTCTAACCCGCAAGGTGTACCAGCCCCCCCTGCTACAGACCCTCGTCCTGTCCGTCAGCCCAGGGTGTCCCGGCAGGTGCCCCCCAGGAATGCCTGGAGCCGCGGCGCCCCATCCTTCACCTCCGGAGCCCAGTATACCGGCCAGACTTTCAAGCGTATTAATGTTGTACGTTTTAAGTACATAGGTCCCAAGGAGGTTCTGCCGCAGCGCAGGTTTGTGGTGAGGGAGCTGCTGTGCCACCAGATGGGGTTTGTACCGCGTGAGATCCTGGCGGTCTCTAATCTGCAGGACGGGCAGGGCTATGACGTCAGCTTTAAGCTCATGTCTGCCCTGGACAGGTTCTGGGCCGATTACCCCAAGTTCCGGGACACCGAGGGCTGGAATGAGTTTTTGTTGGTCCCTATTTCTAGGCCTGATACTGTCACTGTGAATGTCACCTTCTGGAATGAGGCCGTTCCCCCACAGGACATCGAGGTGTGGCTCCGGAGACATTGTGACCTCGTCTCTGGACTCTCCAAGGTCAGAGATGAGGACGGTATCTGGACTATGGGGTGGAAGGTACAGGTGAAGCTGAGGCAATATAATAACATCACTGCCCACCTACCCAACTCCTTCTTCATTGGGAGGGAGAAGGGGAGATGTTACTACCCCGGGCAGCCCCGAAAGTGCTTCAAATGTGGTAAGACTGGTCATCTGGCCAATGCCTGTACCGTGGTGAAGTGTAGCCTGTGTGGGGACATCGGTCATATCGCTGCAGACTGCCGGGACGTCAGGTGCAACCTCTGTGGTAAGATGGGCCATCCTCACAGGGACTGTCCAGACGCCTGGCACAACATCTGCAGAGAGTTCCCTGATGAGGATGTGATGGCAGGGGCTGAGGCTCAGGAGGTGGTGGCAGAGGCTCAGGAGGTGGAGGCTCAGGAGGTGGTGGCAGAGGCTCAGGAGGTGGTGGCAGTGGCCCAGGAGGAGGTTTTACCATCAGGAGAGGTACTGCCCAACTCCGATGTCCCCCGGGTGTCCGCTCAGCTAATACCAGTACCAGAGCAGGAGGGTGAGGAGGGGAACATGGAGGTCGTCCCTCAGGTCCGGCAGTCTCAGGTGGCCCCCCCTTCAGCATCTGTATCTGATGACTGGACCATTAGTCAGAATAAAAGGAAGAAGAAGGACGCGTCCTCCCGTAGACCTGAGGCTGCATGTGACAGGGCTAGTAAGAAGGTCCAGAGCTCTGTGGGTGCGATGGTCGTGTCCAACAAGTATGGGGCTTTGTCCCATGATGATGATTTTGAGAGGGAATTGGGGACACTTGAATGTGACAGGGACATAGAGGAACATCCCCCGCCAAAGCGGAGGCCCCTCTCTGTAGACCCTCAGGTAGAATCTGCCATGGACACCGGTGGTGGACAGAATGTCCCTGACTCGGGATGATGAGTATCACTCTGCTCCTTCTATATATTATATGGTGATTGCTGAGTTTCATTGATGCTTCATTCCCCCGCACAGGTGTGGACTCGTTATTTATTTCTGTGTTTGATCTGATTATTTAGTGCCGGTGTCTGTGTAACCTCAGTGATTTGTGACTTGTATTAATGTGAGTTTTTGTTTCTTATTCATGTATTTATGTTTGTTTTTTCTAATAAAAATTGCCCCTATGTACAAGAATATAACTACTATAATACTGCCCCTATGTACAAGAATATAACTACTATAATACTGCCCCTATGTACAAGAATATAACTACTATAATACTGCTCCTATGTACAAGAATATAACTACTATAATACTGCCCCTATGTACAAGAATATAACTACTATAATACTGCTCCTATGTACAAGAATATAACTACTATAATACTGCCCCTATGTACAAGAATATAACTACTATAATACTGCCCCCTATGTACAATAAATATAACTACTATAATACTGCCCCTATGTACAAGAATATAACTACTATAATACTGTCCTCTATGTACAAGAATATAACTACTATAATACTGCCCCTATGTACTGGAATATAACTACTATAATACTGCCCCCTATGTACAAGAATATAACTACTATAATACTGCCCCTATGTACAAGAATATAACTACTATAATACTGCCCCCTATGTACAAGAATATAACTACTACAATACTGCTCCTATGTACAAGAATATAACTGCTATAATACTGCCCCCTATGTACAAGAATATAACTACTACAATACTGCTCCTATGTACAAGAATATAACTACTATAATACTGCCCCCTATGTACAAGAATATAACTACTATAATACTGCCCCTATGTACAAGAATATAACTACTATAATACTGCCCCTATGTACTGGAATATAACTACTATAATACTGCCCCCTATGTACAAGAAAATAACTACTATAATACTGCCCCTATGTACAAGAATATAACTACTATAATACTGCTCCTATGTACAAGAATATAACTACTATAATACTGCCCCTATGTACAAGAATATAACTACTATAATACTGCCCCCTATGTACAATAAATATAACTACTATAATACTGCCCCTATGTACAAGAATATAACTACTATAATACTGCCCCTATGTACTGGAATATAACTACTATAATACTGCCCCCTATGTACAAGAATATATCTACTATAATACTGCTCCTATGTACAAGAAAATAACTACTATAATACTGCCCCTATGTACAAGAATATAACTACTACAATACTGCTCCTATGTACAAGAATATAACTGCTATAATACTGCCCCTATGTACAAGAAAATAACTACTATAATACTGCCCCTATGTACAAGAATATAACTACTATAATACTGCCCCTATGTACAAGAAAATAACTACTATAATACTGCCCCTATGTACAAGAATATAACTACTATAATACTGCCCCTATGTACTGGAATATAACTACTATAATACTGCCCCCTATGTACAAGAATATATCTACTATAATACTGCTCCTATGTACAAGAAAATAACTACTATAATACTGCCCCTATGTACAAGAATATAACTACTATAATACTGCCCCTATGCACAAGAATATAACTACTATAATACTGCTCCTATGTACAAGAATATAACTACTATAATACTGTTCGTATATACAAGAATATAACTACTATAATACTGCCCCCTATGTACAAGAATATAACTACTATAATACTGCCCCCTATGTACAAGAATATAACTACTATAATACTTCTCCTATGTACAAGAATATAACTACTATAATACTGCCCCCTACGTACAAGAATATAACTACTATAATACTGCTCCTATGTACAAGAAAATAACTACTATAATACTGCCCCTATGTACAAGAATATAACTACTATAATACTGCTGCTATGTACAAGAATATAACTACTATAATACTGCTGCTATGTACAGGAATATAACTACTATAATACTGCCTCCTATGTACAAGAATATAACTACTATAATACTGCTCCTATGTACAAGAATATAACTACTATAATACTGCCCCTATGTACAAGAATATAACTACTATAATACTGCCCCTATGTACAAGAATATAACTACTATAATACTGCCCCCTATGTACAAGAATATAACTACTATAATACTGCCCCCTATATACAGGAATATAACTATTATAATACTGCCTCTTATAGTGTAGAATATGGAGTTGAATTAACCCCTTTTTTTATTAACTCTCTTAATTTTCATTACAGTTGGAAAGCCCATCCGTGTTCCGCACTGTCCGGTGCCGTCAGAGAGTGAAGTGGAGCAGTATCACGCACTCTACATACAGGGCCTTAAGGAGCTGTTTGACGAGTACAAGGTGTCCTGTGGACTTTCCGCATCTGATAGTCTAAAAGTCATTTGACTTTTCAGTTTTTTGGAAGAAAAAACGGAAAAATCCATAAAACGGATGAACTTTAAACCCAGAGATCAGGTGGACGTCTACCAGAACTTTAGGTTAAGATATGAGCGTTAATCTTCTTGTGGACTTTCTAGCTGTGAGATTTCGTACAATGAGTTCTGCCCTTAATTCCTGTCTGTGTAAACCATAAAAAAACACGAGTGATTGAGCCAGAGGTCGTTCTCAATTTACCTAAATGAAGCCCAGGAACGAGTACGATCTTCTTCAAAACCTTCCTCCATGTGTCAATGTGGAGAATAACTTTGAATCACTATTATTTAGGTCCGGTTTTCCATTTTTGAAGAGGTTAACGATCCTAAAAACCATATAGAAAAATCATTTCTTCTGGCAAAAATTTGAAATGGTTGAACATGAACAGGAACCATCTTTGAAAATCTTTGAAGACAATTTGTCACCAAGCAAGAGTGAATAGTTTTTACCCTTATTATGTTCCAGTTGTTCTCCTGAGTATTTTGTTTTTTGTTTTTCGTAAATCGGACAAACGGTTCAAAAGATATGAGACTTTTTAATTATGTCTACATTTTACTGGCTCCTCTGGGGCGGGTTTTAGGCTGCTTTGCATTATTAGCCACGCCCTCTTGCAAAGTCCATAAAAATTTGCACTAAATAAAAAGGCCCATATCTCTGGAACCGTATGGTGGATTTCCAAAAAACAAAAAGTGTCTGACTCAGGGAACCAGCGGGAATCCTATAGGAGTAAAATTAGTCACTTTTGAGTTTGTTGACAGAGTCCCATTAAAAGGTGTTTTTCTAAAAAATTTTTGGTATGTCATGAGAGTCACTGTTTCCTCATTATAGATGGTCACCTCTTACTCAAGACAGAAATTACCTTTGTTGGTATCAGTAAGGTCTGGTAACCTTCAACCAATACCATCACACTTTTTTGGCTTGTCTGTGGCTTAAAAATGGCCGTACATTTTACGACTTAGATCAATGGTTGAACACCCGTTAAATGATCACATGGTGACTGTAGTTGACCAATACATGTTAGGTGACATCTGACGAAGGACGAACAATCTATAAGGAAACATCTTTGGCCAACAAAATATCTTTCCCGTTGATGATGGTTTGCCTTTAACAAACGATTATTTTAGCCTATCAATTTTTCCCTCAACAAACTATCGTTTAGGTTGAAATTGTTTTTGTTTTTTTTATATCAATTTTAGTGTGAGGTCAGTGGTAGGAATGGATGAAAGATCTAGACTTAATGTGATGCCTATGGGCTAAACAGAAGTTCTCGAATGGAGGATGGCATTGTCCTCGCGTCTTGTTGGGCTTTCTAGATCTACAATTTTACAGAAGGCTTGTGACAAACTAAATTCTGATTCAGCATTTTTATGGTGACATCACAATTTTGAAAAACATAAAGTGTTAGATCGTCAATAAAAATATATCCAAAAAGCTTATAAAGTGACATCACTGGGGAAACGTTAACTGTGCATCAAAAAGTGGGCTTCATTTAGAAGATTGAATTTGAGGTCTGTATTGTTCCTCACAAACCTTGACTGGCCTGGAACATGCTGCTGGTCAAGTCCTGACACCAAGCACCAAAATCAGAAAAGAAATAGTCAACTTTTTCATCAATGGAGGAAAAGTTGAAGTCTAGGCCAAGACCTTCATCTACTTTAGGTTTTTGTAGCCAAGTCAATTTTGGTTAATGGACCTCAAAGACACCAACCCATTGTTTCCTGCGTATACTACTCTTCCTCTAAAAATTTATTATAAATGGTTACACTTTTAAGTCACATTAGATGGAAAAATCAAGATTATGGTTAGCTTTACGGGAGAGGGGTGAGGGATGACATCGATAAGGTCAGTTTTGGTCTTTGAGAATAACTCTACCAAGGTCTACCACCAGAGTGGTTCAACCAGTTCTGTGGTCAGAAATCCAAGATGATGAGTTGGAGAAAAGGACCACACTCAACATTGAGTTGTTTACTGATACCAACTGGTGACCACACACTGCTCAGTTACACATATGCCTTATACCCAATAAAAAAATTGACCATGTGTAGTCCATTAATTGAATTTGAGGTTGGTATTGTTCTTCTCAAACCTTGACTGGAACATGCTTCTGGTCAAGTCCTGACACCAAGAGGTGGTCAACTTTTAAATCAACGGAGGGAAAGTTGAAGCCCAGGCCAAGATCTTTATATAGTTTGGATTTTGGAAGCCAAGTCAACTTTGGTTAATGGACCTCAAAGATACCAACTCATTCTTTCCTGTATATACTACTATTCCTCTGAAAACATATCATAAATGGTTACCTTTTTAAGTTCTGTTAGATGGAAACATCAAGATTAGGTTTAGATTTACAGAAGAGGGCTGAGGGATGACATTGATAAGGTCAGATTTGGTCTTCGAAGATGACTCTACTAGGGTCTAAAAATCAGAGCAGTTCAGCCAGTTCTGTAGTCGAAAATCCAAGACGATGAGTTAGAAAAAAGGACCACACTCAACTTTGAGTTGCCCACGAATACCCACCGGTCACCACACAGTGCTCAGTTAGTCATATGCATACTACCCATTAAATTAAGTCAACAGTTATTCTTCTGTCTCAAGGGAGTCTCAAAATAAATTATATAAATCGAAGAAGGTTCTTTCAGCCCAAATTATCCTTTTCTCCAGTCTGTCCATGTGGCCCCACAGATTTAGCCACTACGCATGGAAAGGGACGTTGCAGGACCTTTATGATTCCTGATAAAGAACTAATCCGTCTTCCTAAAACATGAACCCTCAGAAGTTATCAGATTTTTGTTAGTTGAGGTGGGTAGTTTCCTTCCAAATCCTTGATTGGATCATACTGAAGGTCCAGTCCAAACATCTCAAGACTCTAATCATCAAAAACTAAGAGGAGCTAGTCATTTTATTTTTGTTCCAATATAATGGGATAATCCTCACGAATCCAAGTCAAGACCTACTTCTAACTTTGTTTTGGTGGCCAAGTCAACTGGGGTAACCTACCAAAAAGATACCAACCCCTTCTTTCCTGCATATATTACTTGTTGACCACCATTTAACTAAAACAGTTTTGACCAATGTTATTACTAGAGGTTCTGCTGTACAATAGACTGCCTCGCTATTCAGTACAGACTTGTTTTAGGTCCCACAAAGAGGTGTCAAAGAGAAGAAAGCAGAAGAGTCATGGAGCTGTAAGATTGAAGACTATTTTTTTTGCGAGATTTGCATCATCTTTGTTCTGAGACTGGAGGAAAACCTTCTAGTAAAAGGAGGAAAGCTTTGTATCTAGGCCAAGGAAATATCTCAGGATCTTTAAGAAGGATTGACGAAAGGGCAAGGAGCAGCCAGGAGGTAAGGATTAAAGGTCCTCAATGATAAAGGGTGTAAAGGTGAGGGCACATCTGAGAGATTGTGATGTTTATTGGTAGAACTTTTGGAGATGATAATAGGGAACAGAATTTTTTTTTTTTCTAAAGGAATCAAATCCGATATAATGTTGAACTCATTCCAAGAGATAATTATAAGTGTTGCCTCCTCGTACAAAAAGTTTTCACACCAAGTGAGGTTTTCCACAGTTTTTTCACGTTCTATCCACAAACTTACATGTCTTTTATGTGATATACCAACACTAACTAGCAGGTATTTGTGAAGTGTAAAGGAAATAATACAAGGTTTTCTAAATATTTTAAATCTGAAAATTGTGATGTGCATTTGTATTCAGCCCCCTGTAATCTGATGGCCCTAAATCAAATCCTGAGTGACCAATTGTCTCCAGAAGTCGCCTAATTAGTAAATTGACTCCATCTGGGTGTACTTTCTTCTCAGTATAACTAAACCTGATCGATGAAGGCTTCACAGGTTTTTTTAAACATTAAAGATCAAACAGCATCATGAAAACCAAGGAACCCACCAGACAGGTCAGGGATAAAGTTGTGGAGAAGAGTAAAGCAGGGTTAGGTTATAACCAATAGCCCAAGCTCTGAACATCTCTTGGAGCACTTTTCAATCCATCAACCAAAAATGGAAGGGGTATGGTACAATGGCAAACCTACCAAGACATGACCGTCCACCGACATTGACATCCCAAGAAGGTGAGCAGTAATTAGAGAAGCAGCTAAAAGGCCATGGTCACTGGAGGAGCCGCACAGATCACAGCTCAGGGGGAGAATGTGTCCACAGGACGACTATTAGTCCTATACTCCACAAATCTGTCCTTTATGGAAGAGTGGCACTGGCAAGTAAAACATTTTTTAAACCAAAAAGCCATAAGAAGTACTGTTTGCTGTTTGCAAAAACCAATGGAGGAGACACAGAGAGCAGTGGAGAAAGGTGATTTGGTCAGATGGGACCAAACGACAACTTTTTCGGCTAAATGCAAAACACTATGTGTGGTGGAAAACTAAGCCTGCACAACACCCTGAAAACACCCTCCCCACCATCATACATAGTGGAAGTGTAGCGCCCCTGAATACATCAGGGTGCTACAGGGAACTGCATCCTTACCCAGGGTGCAGGGCCTACCCCCCATGGTTCCAGGTACCCAGGAAATCGGTGTCACTCCCATCTGCACCACAAATCCCAACCCACACCTCACATCATGACCTGTCAGACACACCAGTGGGTTGGTCCAGCTGAACAGGACCACCCACCTAGGGGTCAGGCAGACTGGGGAGGAAGAGAGAGCTCCCAAAGTGACAGGAGATGGAGTGTTAGCTCCCGGGGAGATACCGTAGTAAGGAGACGTTGGGTCGCAAGCAGTGATCCGGGACCAGAGGTGTTGGTGACCAGGTTCAGGGACTGACAGAACTGACCGGTACCGAGCACGACGAGGTACAGGACTCTAGGTCAGGAGCCGATTCAATGTCCTGGCAATTAACCTGCAGAGGAAGGGGTGCTTCAGGGACCTTCCAAGGAGCTCAAAGATTGAGGGCATCAGCACAACGAGGGGGACAGGTTTTCCAGACTAAGCAACCCACTGAGGTCCCAAGCGCCAGCCCTTAAGAGCACGGTTACACTACACATAGTGAGCAGGGCCCCCAACAGCTTCAAGCCACGGGGACCATCAACGGACAACAAATTGTGCATGGAGGCAGGCTCCGAATCACTACGTGACACCGGTGGGACCGGGTACACGGACGGGCTCCCGACAGCGTCAGCTGTACACAGAGACTTGGTTAAGAACAGTGTGTGACTCAGTTTATCTCTGCCGTACAGTGCATCAACCACCACAGTGAGTACACCTGCCCCTGCACCCTGCCTCCCTTCACCTGAACACCGGGGCCTTCCCTACCTGCGGAGGGACTGTCACCTTGCTGCTTCACACCATCTGCCCCGGTCCTCCCTCCAGCAGCGGTGGTACTCCCATTACTGCAACCCGCAGGTGGCATCACAAACATTACTCCCTTGTAATTACCCTCTTCATTGACTGGCCGCTGAGCCCCGGGTCCGGAAACCCTCGAACCACATCGATCCCGGATCGGAGCAGTTCGCCTGCTTAGGGGCAGCACAGAGGCAGCATCCTGCTGTGCGGAGGCTTTTCTTCAGCAGAGGCAGGGAAGCTGGTCAGAGGTGATGGGAAGATGGATGGAGCTAAATACAGGACAATCCTGGAGAAAAACCTGTTAGAGGCTGCAAAAGACTTGAGACTCAGGTGTACGTTCACCTTCCAGCAGGACAATGACCATAAACATCCTGCCGGAGATTAAATGGATGGATTAGGTGGATTAGGTCAGAGCATATTCCTCTGTGTGAGCGGCCCAGTCATAGTCCAGAATGAAATCCCACTGAGAATCTGTGACGAGACATGAAAATTGCTGATCACAGACGTCTCCATCCAATCTCACTGGAGAACTCAAGTGCAAAGAAGAAGGAAAAATGTCACCTGTAGATGTGCAAAGCTGGTAGAGACATCCCCCAAAAGACAGAAAGGTGGTCCTACAAAGAATCGATGAATAAACCTCACACAGGAAATTTTAGACAGGGTTTGTCACAATGGAGTGATCCCCAAAAAAGTGATGGATGGTTACTGGTTAAACATCCGAAGGCACCAACATTTTTTTGATGTCCAAAGTCTACAAGGATGCCACCAATCCCCCAGGACATCCCATTGTCTTGGGGATTGGTGGCATCTGTGATCCCATTTGCAAATTTATCAACTTTTCTCTCAAACCCCTGGTGCACAATTTGCCATTGTATGTTCGAGATACTACAGATGTGCTGACTCCACATTGATCATGATACGTGGTCGGTGATGGCCAATGTGGAGTCCCTCTATACAGGATGGTTTGGAGGTGGCTCACCTTTTCCTTGAAGCCAGTAGTTGGGATGGCCCTATCTGTGGACTAGTTATTGAATTACTGGAATTTACTTGAACTTCTAATGTTTTCTTATTTAAAGATAGATTCTTCCTGCAGAGATGTGGCACCGCAATGGGCGCAGCACGTACGCCACCGTATGCTAATTTATTTCTTGGTCTGTGGGAAAGAGGATTATTTGATAAAAACTCCCACTTTCTCAAACATGTGGTAATTTGGCTTACATATATTGACGACGTGCTGCTCCTGCGGCAGGGTGCCAGGTCTGGGATGGAGGAAATTATGAAACAAATAAATCAGAATAATTATAAATATCAAACTGATTTATATTGCACATCAGAAACGGATTGAGTTTTTAGATATTTGTTTTGAAGTGGGGGATGATGGCGTCAGATGGATATTCGCAGGAAGGAAACTTCTGTGAACCCTCTCCAGCCAATACACGATCCATCATTAGGGCAGTTTTTGGGGGTCAGACATGCCTGCTCCACAGATCAGAAATGTGAAGCACAGGCTCAGGACCAGAAGGAACGATTCCAACAAAGGGGATACAGTAATCGTAATATAAAAAAGAGGTATCTTAGGGCGTAGCGAACCCCATGGGAGCACCTTGTCTTCAAATCGAGTCTCCCCAAAAGTCAGGAATGGGAAGTCAGATTTATCTGTGGAATCAGATGAGGGATTCATGGTCCAAACATTGTTGGAATGTCCTAAAAACTGACACCTGATATCTCTGACTTTCCTCTAATGACACCCTGAAAAGTGAGAAATGTTTGTCTTGGTAGATAAACCCTACGTGACAAAAATAACCGATTTATAGGGAGAATGAGGGCAGGGTGTGTCCCATGTGGGGATTTCTTGGCTTGTGGTGACAAAAACATAATTAGAGAAGTGAGATTTGATTCCGATGACAAGTGACATTTTAAGATCTTCAGATATATTGCTCGCAGTAGCGTATATGTCATCTATCCTGCTACGTGTTCTTGTCATAAAGTAAATATTGGGCTGACGTGGAGCTAGCTCCGGATCAGAACAAGGGATTCATTCTAGCCCCGGGTCTAGTGACACATGGTGCCATTGCCCTTACACTGTTTGACTTGAGGGAAACGTTTTAGATATCCGTCCACAATCTTCTCACAATAATTGGTGGAATTTGGGCTGATTCCTCCTGACAGAAATGGTGTAGCTGAGTCATATTTGTAGGTCACTGCTCACACATACATTTTCTATAGGATTGAGATCAGGGCTTTATGATGGCCACTCCAAATCATTGAGTTTGTTATCCTTAAGCCACTTTGTAACCAGTTTCGCAGTAGCTTCGTGTCACTTCCCATTTGGAAGACCCATTTCTGCCCAAGCTTTAAGTTCCTGGCTGATGTCTTGAGATGTTGCTTTAGTATTGTTGGTATATGCAACAGATGAGGACTTCTTTGTATGTGTGAAGGAGGCCTTTATGCTAATCTAACAGTAGATGGCGATGTTGTGTAAAGTTTCCTTACTCACTGTATTGTAAAAAAGTATTTTGTTTTTCGTTCTGGTTTTGGTTTCTTTTCCTGATACAATGCTGTATGACTGTGCATATTTTTACCTCGTGCTCTGAGAAGTAAAGATCTTGTTGTCCCATGTAATCTGCTCTGTGAACTTTGTTCTGCAACTGGGAAGCTAGAAGATGTGCAACAAGTATTGCCACATGATCTTCTTTCCTCATTATGCCATCTATTTTGTGAAGTGCACCAGTCCCTCCTGCAGCAAAACAACCCCAACAACATGATGCTGCCGCCCCCGTGTTTTATAGTTGAGATGATGTTCTTAGACTTCAAAGCTTCTCCTTTTTTCCTCCAAATGTAACAATGGTCATTATGGCCAAACAGTTTGTCAGACCACAGGACATGTCTCAAAAATTTCAGCTCTTTGTTCCTGTGTGCATTTGCAATCATTAATCTGTCTTTTTTCTGTTTCTTTTGGAGTAATGGCTTCTTCCTGGCAGAGAGGCTTTCAGCCCATGTTAATACAGTGCTCGTTTCACTGTGGATAATGACACAATCTTACCAGCTTCCTCCAGTATCTTCACAAGGTCTTTTGCTTTTGTTCTTGGGTTGATGCACATGTCTGACCAAAGCATGTTCATCTCTAGCACACAGAACATGTCTCCTTCCTGAGCGGTATGATGGATGGACATTCCCATCTTCTTTGTACTTGCGTATAATTGTTTGTACAGATGAATGAGGCACCTTCAGGTCTCTGGAAATTGCATGTAAGGGTGAACCAGACTTATGCAAGTCCACAAATCTCTTCCTGAGATCTTGGCTGATTTCTTTTGTGTGTTTTCAGGTGTGCATTACAATACACCCACAGGTGTGTCTCTAACTAACTCAGATGTTGCCAATAAACCTATCAGAAGCTTCCAAAGACATGACATCATCATATGGGCGGTCCCATATTGTTTAAAGGCATAGTGCTCTTAGTGTATGTAAACTCTTGACTTTGCAGAAAGTAATAAAGATGTCTTAAAACATTCTCTCTCTCTCATTATTCTGGAATTTTGCAAATAGAAATATTTTTGGTTCCTAATTGACCGAAAACGGGAAAGGTTTATTCTGATATCATGTCACGTTGTGAGAAAAATCTGTAGATGTGTCTGTCTGTATAGACAGCCGAGGAAAAAACCTGCAGATGTGTCTGTATAGACAGCCGAGGAAAAAACCTGCAGATGTGTCTTTTTAGAGAGCAGAGGGAAAAACCTACAGATGTGTCTGTATAGAGAGTGGAGGGAAAAACCTGCAGATGTGTCTGTATAGAGAGCGGAGGGAAAAAGCTGAAGATGTGTCTGTATAGAGAGGAGGGAAAAACCTGCAGATGTGTCTGTATAGAGAGCGGAGGGAAAAAGTTGCAGATGTGTCTTTATAGAGTGAAGGGAAAAACCTGCAGATGTGTCTGTATAGAGAGCGGAGGGAAAAAGCTGCAGATGTGTCTTTATAGAGTGAAAGGAAAAACTTGCAGATGTGTCTGTATAGAAAGCGGAGGGAAAAACCTGCAGATGTGTCTGTATAGAGAGCGGAGAGAAAAACCTGCATATGTGTCTGTATAGAAAGCGGAGGGAAAAAGCTGCAGATGTGTCTGTATAGAGAGTGGAGGGGAAAAACCTACAGATGTGTCTGTAAAAAGAGCGGGGAGAAAAACCTGTAGATGTGTCTGTATAGAGAGCGGAGGGAAGAACCTGCAGATGTGTCTGTATAGTGTGTGAGGGAAAAACCTGCAGATGTGTCTGTATAGAGAGCGGAGGGAAAAACCTGAAGATGTGTCTGTATAGAGAGCGGAGGGAAAAACCTGCAGATGTGTCTGTATAGAGAGTGGAGGAAAAAACCTACAGATGTGTCTGTATAGAGAGCGGAGGGAAAAACCTGCAGATGTGTCTGTATGGACACCGGAGGGAGAAACCTGCAGATGTGTCTGTATAGAGAGCGGAGGGAAGAACCTGCAGATGTGTCTGTATAGTGTGCGAGGGAAAAACCTGCAGATGTGTTTGTATAGAGAGCGGAGGGAAAAACCTGCAGATGTGTCTGTATAGAGAGCGGAGGGAAAAACCTGCAGATGTGTCTGTATAGAGAGCGGAGGGAAAAACCTGCAGATGTGTCTGTATAGAGAGTGGAGGAAAAAACCTACAGATGTGTCTGTATAGAGAGCGGAGGGAAAAACCTGCAGATGTGTCTGTATAGAGAGTGGAGGAAAAAACCTACAGATGTGTCTGTATAGAGAGCGGAGGGAAAAACCTGCAGATGTGTCTGTATAGAGAGCGGAGGGAGAAACCTGCAGATGTGTCTGTATAGAGAGCGGAGAGAAAAAGCTGCAGATGTGTCTGTATAGAGAGTGGGGGGAAACTTCTGGTTTCAACTGTATCTGCTCTGGACCACCAGGGATGATTACATTGCCACTTCATTACCCTAGACCACCATGAATGCTTGCCGTAATACCTCACCCTGACCACTAGGGGAGTCTAATGTTAACCCACAAAGAACACTAGACCACCAGGAATGCTTCCTTCCCTGCCAACCATTATGGAGTGTTATATTATCAAATTTCTGCCCATACTGTCACTCGCTTTCCTAGCAAGGCTTTTGACCCTAATTAACCTTTACCTTAGTCAACAAGAGATATTGATATTAATCTCATTACCACTCTAGACCACCAGGGACACTTACATTAACCTCTCAGTGCCCTAAGCCACTAGGGATATTGATATGAATCCATTAAGAGACCTGAACCACAGGGTATGCTGAGATTGATCCCTTAATTTCACTTGACAGCCACGGATGATTACATTTATCTTATTCCCCTAGACCAGCAGGACGTCTGACCATAACCAATAAGTGGTCAAGGATATTAACATTAGACCAACCGATATATTCATAATTACGCCTTATTGCAATAGACCTCTTGAGATGTTGACATGGATCATTTTAACCACATTAGACCACCAGGGAAGCTTACATTAATATGACCCTAGACTACCAGAGATGCTTACATTAATATGACCCTAGACCACCAGGGACGCTTACATTAATATGACCCTAGACCACCAGGGACGCTTACATTAATATGACCCTAGACCACCAGGGACGCTTACATTAATATGACCCTAGACTACCAGGGACGATTACATTAATATGCCCTAGACCACCAGGGACGCTTACATTAATATGACCCTAGACCACCAGGGACGATTACATTAATATGACCCTAGACCACCAGGGACGATTACATTAATATGACCCTAGACCACCAGGGACGATTACATTAATATGACCCTAGACCACCAGGGACGATTACATTAATATGACCCTAGACCACCAGGGACGCTTACATTAATATGACCTTAGACCACCAGGGACGCTTACATTAATATGACCCAGACCACCAGGGACCCTTACATTAATATGACCCTAGACCACCAGGGACGATTACATCAATATGACCTTAGACCACCAGGGACGATTACATTAATATGACCCTAGACTACCAGGGACGCTTACATTAATAAGACCCTAGACCACCAGGGATGCTTACATTAATATGACCCTAGACCACCAGGGACCCTTACATTAATGTCTTTTTGACATTAGACAACCAGGGACGCTTACATTAATATGACCCTAGACCACCAGGGACCCTTACATTAATATGACCCTAGGCCACCATGGACGATTACATTAATATGACCCTAGACCACCAGGGACCCTTACATTAATATGACCCTAGACCACCAGGGACCCTTACATTAATGTCTTTTTGACCCTAGACCACCAGGGATTTTTCGATATTTGATCAATGAAGGGTGTTGTATTAACCCTAACAGTATAGATCATATAAGGCGTGGACTGTGGATCATTATATGTGTATTATATGACCCTGGTGATGGCCCCGGGGAGACCCCCGTACTCACAGAAGCGCCTGGCCCCCGGTGACCCCTATACGGGGGGATCTGTGTATACGTCCAGGGAAACGCCGGTGACAGCAGCGGCCATTACTCATTAATAAGATTCACTTTCCAAATCCATTATTGAAAAGCGGAAAGAGACTCAGACGGAGCGAGTGTCATATTCCGAGGACGGAGCCGAGCGCCAGGAATTAACACACCGCGTGCCAGTGACCTGACCGGGGGGGGGGGGGCAGTCACCTGCTGGCGCTCTGCACACAGGGGTGGGGGTCTTTCAATATAATGGCTGACATTTCCAGAAAAATAGCAAGTTTCCCGGCCTCTCCTGGCTCCAGGGTTCTGATCTGACCCCTCAGTTATTACCGTCAGATCCCTGCAATAAACTACACCGATATAATATCACAATATAAAGCATCATGAGGCTCTACAGTCTGGAGTCCAGTAGTCCAGAACACCTGATGGTCCGGCAGCCAGGATGGGGCACCAGCACTAATGATCAGCGAGGACTACTACACCACTGGAGATTACAGGGTTCAAAAGAGGATATGTACAAGTGGGAGGAGTCAGGACAATATGACAAGTGGGAGGTGTCAAGGCTCAGTCACAAGTGGGAGGTGTCAGGGGGTGGGGGAAATATTACAAGTGGGAGGTGTTAGGGGATTCATGTTAAAAATGGTAGGTGGCAGGGGTTAATGTAACAAGTGGGAGGTGTCAGGGGTGTCAATGTCACAAGTGGGAGGTGTCAAGGCTCAGTCACAAGTGGGAGGTGTCAGGGGGTGGGGGAAATGTTACAAGTGGGAGTTGTTAGGGGATTCATGTTAAAAATGGTAGGTGGCAGGGGTTAATGTAACAAGTGGGAGGTGTCAGGGGTGTCAATGTCACAAGTGGGAGGTGTCAACAGGTCAATGTTACAAGTGGGAGGTGTCAGGGGGGTCAATGTTAAAAGTGGGAGGGGTCAATGTTAAAAGTGGGAGGTGTCAGGGGTTAATGTAACACGTGGGAGGTGTCAGGGGGGTCAATGTCACAAGTGGGAGGTGTCAGCAGGTCAATGTTACAAGTGGGAGGTGTCAGCAGGTCAATGTTTCAAGTGGGAGGTGTCAGGGGAGTCAATCTGACAAGTGGGAGGTGTCAGGGAGTCAATGTTAAAAGTGGGGGGTGTCAGCAGGTCAATGTTACAAGTGGGAGGTGTCAGGGGTCAATGTTAAAAGTGGGGGGTGTCAGTGGTCAATGTTACAAGTATGTTTAAAAAGTGTTTATACCAAGTGCATGACACTTCACTAGATGATCTACCCCATCCCCAGGGTACGTAATTAATCCCTGGGTACAAAGAGATTGTATTTAAAAGTTATATCTTTATTAAGGCTTAAATATAAAAACAGATGAATAGGTTAATAACCAGCCATGTGCAGAACGTCCCTCTGATCCAAGTTGTGTTTCGCCCAGCTTCTTCTGGGGGTGAAACACGTGTCAGTGTGGAGGGAATCTCTGCCTGCGACCCCATATGCAGTCTATCACCTATTAAGGTAGCATGACCTATTTATTGTATTTTGTTACTGCACATGGGTGTTTATGAACCTATTGGCGTGTAAGAGCCTACCTTCCGTGGAGATATCTACTCTCTATTATTGGCATGTTTGTACTCTATCCATTACACCATATAGTTGCTGCTTCCATCCCTTTTTACCTAGGGATTCATTTCATACCATGGGGTTGTGGTATAACAATTCATTTTTTGCAGCCTAGAGCCATCATCTACGATTCTGAAAGTGGCATCAGTGGAGGACGGTGGTGCTGGGGCAGTGAGATCAGAGATGGTTGAAGCCCATTAGGTTCTGGCGGGGTTCCGCCACTAATATGGAACCTCAGGCGAGTGCCGGAACAAACAGGCTACACCGGGGACACAATACAACAGTGGGTCCTGGGAGAGGGGAGTAAGGTCACCACCTGCACTCCTTAACATCCATATATGAGTCCTTCCCCTCATTGCCGATATGTGTGTTGGCCCTCACTTGCCCTCAACTCACCCTGGCTAGTGAGAAGGCTGGTGAGAGCACTAGTCTCACCACAGCAACCATACAACACAGGGGAAGGGACACAGACAATGGGAAATGGAAGTGCTGCTGGGAGTGATATCAGTGATGGTTGAATCCCATTAGGTCCGGGTGGGGTTCCGCCAGGAATAAGGGAACCTCAGGCGAGCACTGGAACAAATGGTTCACTGGGAACACGATACAACAGTGGGTCCTGGTGCTAGGGAGAGGGGAGCGGGGTTATCTCCTGCACTCCCTAACGTCCTTATATGAGTCCTTCCCCTCGTCGCTGATCATGTGTCTAGGCCCTCGTTTGCCCTGAACTCACCATGGCTAGTGAGAAGGCTTGTGAGAACACTAGTCTCACCACTGCAATAATACAACACGGGAAAGGAGACAGACAGGGGGAAATGGAAGTGCCACTGGGAGTGATATCAGTGATGGTTGACTCCCATTAGGTCCTGACAGGGTTTTGCCAGGAATAAGGGAACCTCAGACGAGCGCCGCAACAAATGGTTCACCGGGAACACGATACAACAGTGGGCCCTGGTGCTAGAGTGAGGGGAGTGGGGTCACCTCCAGCACTCCCTAATGTCGTATTAGTTCTTCCCCAAATCACCGATCATGTGCCTAGGCCCTGACCTGCCCTGAACTCACCCTGGCTAGTGAGAAGGCCAGTGAGAGCACTAGTCTCACCACTGTAGTAATACAACAAAAGGGTAGGAAGAGAGATGGGGCAGAAATAGACACAAAAAGGAAAACACTCCACCTCCTCCAATGCAGCTAATGTGGCGCCCTGGACAAGCCAGGTCGTCACAGGTACTACACCAACACACCCCACACCCCGGTTAGGCACACCGAAGCCAAACACAAAACCCTTGTTGCCTTCCTCCAGGGGCTGATGTCCACACCAGGGCGTGGGCCAGGCGGTTGGTCCCACCCACCGAGGAGTTCACAGTCCTGGAGGCGGGAAAAGGAGAGCAGATTAGATTAGTTTGGAAGTGGAGAAGTGAGGTGGTGAAAGAGCAGTCTGACAGCGTCCGGGTGTGTGGCCCGGACGAAACAGCAAGGTTGGCAGACGGTGGTGATCGTCTGCAGGAGAGGTATATTGGAGCAACCCGTAAGGACTGTGGACGGGCGGTGGCCCGGCAGTACCGGACCGGTGAGCAAAGAGAAGCCAGCACCATCCGGCAGGGCTTACGGACCCCGACAAAGCTAGGAGTCGCCGTTGAAATTGTCAAATCCGTTAGCGAAGGGAACCTCCGGGGTTTCCCAGCAGCCAAGTCCCGACAGAAGGCGACAGCTCAAACCGTGAAGGGAAACACAGTCACCGCCAAGGCTACAGTTCCCAGGGCCAGAGCCTGCGGGCAAAAGGGGCTCCTTCAACACCCATCCAAGCTGGGGAGCGGGTTACCGGTGGGAACCCATTGGAACCATACACTCTACTCAGGTGCAGGGAAAGGCAGTCACCATCAACCTGCCGGGAGAAGAAACAACACCGCAGCCGTCTGTGGGACCCGTCCATCCAGCCGTTTGTTTTACCGGAGACTGTGTATTCGCTTCTGGCTGAGTGAGTACAACCGTGCCGTGCGGCACAGCGCTGCCCCCGCGACCCTGCACCTCACCAGGCCCCGTAACCCGCCAGCCATCACTCCCTCACCGGGCACCGGGACAATCAACCCCCCTACCCACGGAGGGGAGAAAACAACATCCAAGCTGCTCCCTGTCACCGCTCCCGGGATCCCGGTCCAGAGCAGCGGTGGTGTCACAACCTCACCACAACCGTGGGTGGCGTCACAGACAATAAATCCCCAAAACCAAACCCCTTTTCACTCATGGGCGAGGAACGCCGCTCGAGTCCCCAGTATCCGGCCCACCGCTCGAGCCACCACCGAGCAGCAGTAGCAGCAGCAGCCGGACCCGAGCAGTGGGAGAGCGCAGCGTCCCCTCGTCCCCTCGCTGCTGAACAGCACCCCAGGCCATGACACAGCGGGACTTTCCCCCCAGAATGCCAGTCCTGGGCAGTGTGAAGGAGGTCTCGCGGGGCCCGACCCGTGTGCCGGGGCCTGCAGCAGCCCCCTACTGGAATAGAGGACAGACCCCGCTGGGCCAGGAGATCGCAGGAAGGGAGCAAAGGAAGGCAGAGCTGGTGGCCCACACAATCCGTGAAAAGCGACCTTCAGAGTCCGGGGCCCCTGAAAGGGACAGAACCCGCTCGAGCAATTTGGTGCTGGACTGGGGTCAAGGGGTGCTGCCCATTTGCTTAGGGGCAGCCTCAGGGCCAGGTTGCTTGGGTGGGAGAGAGCGGAAGCCTTAACCGTTATTTATTAAAATGTTGGTAACGTTTAAGAAATGTACCTCCCATTATGGGAAGATTGAAAATGCTTGTTTTACCATTTCTTTATCTTTTTACAGTTAAAATAAAACCGGTGATGGACGGGCAGCCCGCGGACGGTCTGCATTTTACTAAGGGGGAATGTGGCGCCCTGGACAAGCCAGGTCGTCACAGGTACTACACCAACTCACCCCGATTAGGCACACCGAAGCCAAACACAAAACCCTTGTTGCCTTCCTCCAGGGGCTGATGTCCACACCAGGGGGTGGGCCAGGCAGTTGGTCCCGCCCACCGAGGAGTTCACAGTCCTGGAGGCGGGAAAAGCAGATTAGTTTGAGATTAGTTTTGAAGTGAAGTGGTAAAGGAGCAGACTGACTGCGTCCGGGTTTGTGGCCCGGACGGAACAGCAAGGTTGGCAGACGGTGGTGACCGTCTGCAGGAGAGGCCTATTGGAGCAACCCGTAAGGACCATGGACGGGCGGTGGCCCGGCGGTACCGGACCGGTGAGCAAAGAGAAGCCAGCACAATCCGGCAGGGCTTACGGACCCCGACAAGGCTAGGAGTCGCCGTTGAAATTGTCAAATCCGTTAGCGAAGGGAACCTCCAGGGTTTCCCAGCAGCCAAGTCCCGATTGAAGGCAACAGCTCACACCATAGAGGGAAACACAGTCACCGCCAAGGCTAAAGTTCCCAGGGCCAGAGCCTGCGGGCAAAAGGAGCTCCTTCAGCACCCATCCAAGCTGGGGAGCGGGTTATCGGTGGGAACCCATTGGAACCGTACACACTACTCAGGTGCAGGGAAAGGCAGTCACCATCAACCTGCCGGGAGGAGAAACACCGCAGCCATCTGTGGGACCCGTCCATCCAGCCGTTTGTTTTACCGGAGACTGTATATTCGTTACTGGCTGAGTGAGTACCACCGTGCCGTGCGGCACAGTGCTGCCCCCGCGACCCTGCACCTCACCAGGCCCTGTAACCCGCCTGCCATCCATCCCTACCCCTCACCGAGCCCCGGGACAACCGACCCCCCTACCCACGGAGGGGAGAACCAACATCCAAGCTGCTCCCTGTCACCGCTCCCGGGATCCCTGTCCAGAGCAGCGGTGGTGTCACAACCTCACCACAACCGTGGGTGGCGTCACGGACAATATATCCCCAAAACCAAACCCCTTTTCACTCACGGGCGAGGAACGCCGCTCGAGTCCCCGGGATCTGGCCAACCGCTCGAGCCACCATCGAGCAGCAGTAGCAGCAGCAGCCGGACCCGAGCAGTGGGAGAGCGCAGCGTCCCCTCCTCCGCCCGCGACACTAACATCACAGCTGCAATTGTCACAACTCCTCAGCTTCTTCCAGAGACGTGAATGATAAGATTCCATAGTTGGCATCAGATGGTAAGAAGAAGGGGGTGGTCACAAACAGCTGTACCTGAGATTAAAGCTCCAAAGGACAGCCAGATAGGAAAGTGTCCTTAAACCCCTACAACACCATTAAGAACTTCAGGTTCAAGACTTACCAAAGGTCCCCCCCCCACATGGAGCACACCCATGACACTGTCTCATGGACATCCACCGACATCATCTTCCACTTATAACTTTAGATGGATTTCCCCTTTAAAAATGTTTTCCTTTTTTCTGAACTTATCGCAGATTTGTCATGTTCTCCGCCATGACGCCTCGGGTTTGACATCTTCTGACTGGAAGGTATGTAAAGCCACTTGAGCGTGTAGACATTTCTTTACTGTCAAGGTCAGGAGGGCGGCCAGCGAGGGACAGGATTCAGCCGAGACATGAGAAGAGTGACAAGTTCCAGATCATCCGAGTGACAGGGATTTCTCCGAATCAGTAGAAGTGACATCGGTGCCACCAGAGGAGACTGTGATATCCGCTTCTGTTCTGATGGTCATAGTGAGGTCTACACATGTAGATGTCCCGTGAAATCTGAGGCTGGATGGCTGGAGATGCAATACTGGAATAATATTCACCGCACTGATATACTTACATGGTGCCCAGTGTATTGAGTCCGGACTTAGTGGAGAATCCTCTGGTAGACCAACGAGAAGGAGAAGTCATCAATACTTTTGAGATAGTCAAGATGGTCCATGACCCTTGGATGACAAATATCACATGTGGTCATTTTTCCACCATCATTTCCGATGGTTTTGGTAGCTTCCATGCTGAATGAAGGTGACTTTTTTGATGCATACGTTTTGAAACTTACAAGAAGGTTTTCAAAAGGACAATAAAAAAAGTAGTAGGATATCATGTCACCTACCAAAACCAAACCAAGGTCAACATTTGGGCAAGATTTTTGAAGGCCTTTAGGTTGTAGCTCACATATTACAACTGCTCATCTAGTTCCACCATTCTCCCCAAAGCGGTACCACCATGTTAGGGGAGTACAACGATCTCACGGGGCCCAGTAGCAAAATTTTTCACTTCACCCCACAACACCCCCAAATAAAAATATAACACATCTCGCAATGTTTCATGCCCTTACAAAGTAATTTTCCTCCTACTGAAGTGCCCCCCAAACACTGTATGATGCCCCAATACTGAATGCCCCTCAACTACCCCGGCAAGATATGGTGATCCCAATACAGCTTTACCCTCAACTCTGACCCCCACATAGCCCTCCATACAATATAATAACCCCCACTAGCCCTCTATACGGAACAGTGGCCTCACATAGTCCTCCATACAGAATAATGTGCTCCACATATCCCTCCATACAGAATAATGACCCCTCATAGCCCACCATACAGAATAATGACCCCACATAGCCCTCCATACAGAATAATGACTCCACATAGCCCTCCATACAGAATAATGGGCCCACATAGCCCTCCATACAGAATAATGACCCCTCATAGCCCACCATACAGAATAATGACCCCACATAGCCCTCCATACAGAATAATGAGCTCCACATACCCCTCCATACAGAATAATGGACCCAACATAGTCCTCCATACAGAATAATGGACCTCACATAGCTCTCCATACAGAATAATGGGCCCACATAGCCCTCCATACAGAATAATGGCCCCACATAGCCCTCCATACAGAATAATGTGCCCCACATAATCCTCCATACAGAATAATGGCCCCACATAGTCCTCCATACAGAATAATGTGCCCCACATAGCACTCCATACAGAATAATGGCCCCACATAGCCCTCCATACAGAATAATGGGCCCCACATAGCCCTCCCTACAGAATAATGGCCCCACATAGTCCTCCATACAGAATAATGCGCCCCACATAGCCCTCCATACAGAATAATGGCCCCACATATCCCTCCATACAGAATAATGGCACTACATAGTCCTCCATACAGAATAATGGGCTCCACATAGCCCTCCATACAGAATAATGACCCCACATAGCTCTCCATAGAGAATAATGAGCCCCACATAGCTCTCCATACAGAATAATGGGCCCCACATAGCCCTCCATACAGAATAATGGCCCCACATAGCCCTCCATACAGAATAATGGGCCCCACATAGTCCTCCATACAGAATAATGGGCCCCACATAGTCCTCCATACAAAATAATGGCCCCACATAGCCCTCCATACAGAATAATGTGCCCCACATAGCCCTCCATACAGAATAATGGCCCCACATAGTCCTCCATACAGAATAATGGCCCCACATAGCCCTCCATACAGAATAATGGGCCCAACATAGCCCTCCATACAGAATAATGACCCCACATAGCTCTCCATAGAGAATAATGAGCCCCACATAGCTCTCCATACAGAATAATGGGCCCCACATAGTCCTCCATACAAAATAATGGCCCCACATAGCCCTCCATACAGAATAATGTGCCCCACATAGCCCTCCATACAGAATAATGGCCCCACATAGCCCCCCATACAGAATAATGGGCTCCACATAGCCCTCCATACAGAATAATGGGCCCCACATAGTCCTCCATACAGAATAATGGACCCCACATAGCCCTCCATACAGAATAATGGCCCCACATAGCCCTCCATACAGAATAATGGGCCCCACATAGCCCTCCATACAGAATAATGGGCACACATAGCCCTCCATACAGAATAATGGGCACATGTCACGGGTGGGGAGGGGACGCTGCACTCACCCACTACTCGGGTCCGGCTTCTGCTGCTGCTGCTTGGTGGCTCGAGCGGTGGGCCGGATCCCGGGGACTCAAGCGGCGCTCCTCACCCGTGAGTGAAAGGGGGTGGTTTGGTTTAGGGATATTGTCCGTGACGCCACCCACCGTTGTGGTGAGGTTGTGGCACCACCGCTGCTCTGGACGGGGATCCCGGGAGCGGTGACAGGGAGCAGCTTGGATGTTGTTTTCTCCCCTCCTCCACTACCACCTCACTCTCCTCCTCAAACTCCAAACTCAACTTTTCTGACTTCCTTTTCCCGCCTCCAGGACTGTGAACTCCTCGGTGGGTGGGGCCAACCACCTGGCTCCACCCCCTGGTGTGGACATCAGCCCCTGGAGGGAGGCAACAAGGATTTTTGTTTGACTTCGGTGTGCCTAGCCGGGGTGTGGGGTGTGTTGTTGTAGTACCTGTGACGTCCTGGCTTGTCCAGGGCGCCACATTCCCCCTTAGTAAAATGCAGACCGTCTGCGGGCTGCCCGTCCATCACCGGTTTTATTTTTGTTAACTGTAGAAAAAGGGATAAAAACATATAAACATTAAAACAAGCATTGCTGTATAAACTTCCCTTAATCGGAGGTATGGTTCTTAAACGTTGCAAAAGGTAACGGCTTCCGCTCTTCTCCCACCCAAACAACCTGGCCCTGATGCTGCCCCTAAGAAGTGGGCAGCACCCCTTGCCCCAGTCCATCACCAGGCTGCCCGAGCGGGTACTGTCTCTTTCAGGGGACCGACGTCCATGGGGAACCCCTGAACCCCCGGAGGATCGCCACCGGTTTTGGTAGTGGCGGGCCTGGGCCATCCCTTTCCTCCAGGCCCATCCTCCCAAATTAGCCTCTCTGGAGGCGGTAACGGTATCAAGCCAAACATTTTTATTTACATCCCACTAGTTTGTGGTTGCCCTGCCAGTTCTCGGGCTTGTCCGTAAGAAGTCCCTTACGCAACGGTTGCAGGAAGTCCCTACGGGGACAACAGTGCTTCGTAGCCAATGGGCTACCACAAACAAAACTGTAGGGTCCTAACGGAGACATGCCGTAGGGTCCCAACGGGGACTGTTAGCTGGGTCCCAGGGGCCATCCACAACACCTGGCTCCGGTACAGCTTCCTCCCGCAGCTTTCCCACAGTCCACCATCGAACAGCACGAGGCCCCAACGCCACCCTCACACAGGGGTGACACTGTCCCACAGGACTCCATTTTCAGCTGCCGATGATGCGGGTACGACTGCTCCTCCAACCGGACTCCTTAGCCTTGATGGCCGTCTGGAACGTCAGCAGAGTCCCAATGGGGACCGACAGCAAGGTAACCGAGAACCGCTACCATGCTCTAACTTTTCTTACGTCAAGGCCGTACATTTGCAGGGCACTGACCTGCAAAGTGCCCCAGTTGCCGGCAGTACCTGCAGCACGCCACCCACGTGTCTCCGAAGGCGCGAATGACGAGGGGGGTCTCATCTTCCGACAGGGACTCCGTATCTTCCCCTGAGCTACCTCCATCTGTCGTCTCCTGTCCCGAGCTGGCGCCCCCCGGGTCTTCCGCGCCGGCCGCCACTCCTGTCACGGTCGGGCGGATTGCCGGGGCAGACATCCTCCCTGCGGCAGGCGGGCCGCTGTCAGCTGCCGCCCGGGGAATTACTGCCGCATTCTCGGGGCCTGCTGCTCCTGCGACCGGAGTAGGGGCTACAGCCATCTCACCATCCTCTGCCCCCGCGAGTGCCACCGCTCCATCAGTTGGCGTGGGGTTAGCATCAAACTCGGGAGCCGACATCTTCCATCCCGTTCCCCCTTAGTCTTTCTCTGGCTCCTCCTCTACAGGGGCGGGGTTTCGGCTTTCGCGCCTCCACTACTCGGGAAGACGCTCGAGCGGGGACTTTTCGCGCCCAACATGGCGGCTTCTCAAAATTTTCATCCGGACACCTCCGGCGGTCACAAGGCGCACCTCTACCAGACGGCAGAGCGGTAAGATCCTGTTCGTGATGCCAAGTTGTCGCGTGCGGGGAGGGGACGCTGCGCTCACCCACTGCTCGGGTCCGGCTGCTGCTGCTCGGTGGCTCGAGCAGTGAGCCGGATCCCGGGGACTCGAGCGGCGCTCCTCGCCCGTGAATGAAAGGGGGTGGTTTGGTTTAGGGATATTGTCCGTGATGCCACCCACGGTTGTGGTGAGGTTGTGGCACTACCGCTGCTCTGGACGGGGATCCCGGGAGCGGTGACAGGGAGCAGCTTGGATGTTGTTTTCTCCCCTCCGTGGGTAGGGGGGTTGGTTGTCCCGGGGCCCGGTGAGGGAGGGATGGCAGGCGGGCTACGGGGCCTTGTGAGGTGCAGGGTCGCAGGGGCAGCGCGGTGCCGCACGGCACGGTGGTACTCACTCAGCCAATGATGAATGCAAAGTCTGCGGTAAAACAAACGGCTGGATGGACGGGTCCCACAGACGGCTGCGGTAGTTCTTCTCCCGGTAGGTTGGCGGTGACTGCCTTTCCCTGCACCTGTGTTATGTTCACGGTTCCAATGGCTTCCCACCAGTAACCCGCTCCCCAGCTTGGATGAAGGCTGAGAGAGCCCCTTTTGCCCGCAGGCTCTGGCCCTGAGAACTGTAGCCTTGGCGGTGACTGTGTTTCCCTTCACGGTTTGAGCGGTTGCCTTCAATCGGGTCTTGACTGCTGAGAAACCCCGGAGGTTCCCTTCGCTAACGGATTTGACCGGTTTTACGGCGACTCTAGCCTGGTCGGGGTCCGTAGGCCCTGCCGAATGGTGCTGGCTTCTCTTCGCTCCCCGATCCGGTACCGGCGGGCTACCGCCCGTCCCCAGTCCTTACGGTTCACTTCAATCAGCCTCTCCTGCAGGCGGTCACCACCGTCTGCCAACCTTGCTGTATGTGCCCGGGAAACACACCTGGACACGGTCAGTCTCCTCCACTACCACCTCACTCTCCTCTTCAAACTCCAAACTCAACTTTTTTGACTTCCTTTTCCCGCCTCCAGGACTGTGAACTCCTCGGTGGGTGGAACCAACCGCCTGGCTCCACCCCCTGGTGTGGACATCAGCCCCTGGAGGGAGGCAACAAGGATTTTTGATTGACTTCGGTGTGCCTAGCCGGGGTGTGGGGTGTGTTGTTGTAGTACCTGTGACGTCCTGGCTTGTCCAGGGCGCCACATACACATAGCTCTCCATACAGAATAATGGCCCCACATAGCCCTCCATACAGAATAATGAGCCCCACATAGTCCTCCTTACAGAATAATGGGCCCCACATATCCCTCCATACAGAATAATGGGCCCCACATAGTCCTCCATACAGAATAATGGTCCCACATAGTCCTCCATACAGAATAATGGTCCCACATAGTCCTCCATACAGAATAATGGCCCCACATAGCCCTCCATACAGAATAATGGGCCCCACAGAGCCCTCCATACAGAATAATGGGCCCCACATAGCCCTCCATACAGTATAATGTGCCCCACATAGCCCTCCATACAGAATAATGGGCCCCACATAGCCCTCCATACAGAATAATGGGATCCACATAGCCCTCCATACAGAATAATGGCCCCACATAGCCCTCCATACAGAATAATGGGCCCCACAGAGCCCTCCATACAGAATAATGGGCCCCACATAGCCCTCCATATAGAATAATGGGCCCCACATAGCCCTCCATACAGAATAATGGGCCCCACATAGCCCTCCATACAGAATAATGGCCCCACATAACCCTCCATACAGAATAATGGCCCCACATAACCCTCCATACAGAATAATGGGCCCCACATAGCCCTCCATACAGAATAATGGGCCCCACATAGCCCTCCATATAGAATAATGGGCCCCACATAGCCCTCCATACAGAATAATGAGCCCCACATAGCCCTCCATACAGAATAATGGGCCCCACATAGCCCTCCATACAGAATAATGGCCCCCACATAGCCCTCCATACAGAATAATGGGCCCCACATAACCCTCCATACAGAATAATGGGCCCCACATAGCTCTCCATACAGAATAATGGACCCCACATAGCTCTCCATATAGAATAATACGCCCCACATAGCCCTCCATACAGAATAATGGGCCCCACATAGCCCTCCATACAGAATAATGAGCCCCACATAGCTCTCCATACAGAATAATGGGCCCCACATAGCCCTCCATACAGAATAATGGGCCCCACATAGCTCTCAATACAGAATAATGGGCCCCACATAGCCCTCCATACAGAATAATGGCCCCACATAGCCCTCCATACAGAATAATGGGCCCCACATAGCCCTCCATACAGAATAATGGCCCCACATAGCCCTCCATACAGAATAATGAGCCCCACATAGCTCTCCATACAGAATAATGGGCCCCACATAGCCCTCCATACAGAATAATGGACCCCACATAGCCCTCCATACAGAATAATGGGCCCCACATAGCCCTCCATACAGAATAATGGGCCCCACATAGTCCTCCATACAGAATAATGGGCCCCACATAGCCCTCCATACAGAATAATGGACCCCACATAGCCCTCCATACAGAATAATGGGCCCCACATAGTCCTCCATACAGAATAATGGGCCCCACATAGCCCTCCATACAGAATAATGGCCCCACATAGCCCTCCATACAGAATAATGGTCCCCACATAGCCCTCCATATAGAATAATGGGCCCCACATAGCCCTCCATACAGAATAATGGCCCCACATAGCCCTCCATACAGAATAATGAGCCCCACATAGCCCTCCATACAGAATAATGGGCCCCACATAGCCCTCCATACAGAATAATGGACCCCACATAGCCCTCCATACAGAATAATGGGCCCCACATAGCCCTCCATACAGAATAATGGGCCCCACATAGCCCTCCATACAGAATAATGGGCCCCACATAGCCCTCCATACAGAATAATGGGCCCCACATAGCCCTCCATACAGAATAATGGGCCCCACATAGCCCTCCATACAGAATAATGGCCCCACATAGCCCTCCATACAGAATAATAGGCCCCACATAGCCCTCCATACAGAATAATGAGCCCCACATAGCCCTCCATACAGAATAATGGGCCCCACATAGCCCTCCATACAGAATAATGGACCCCACATAGTCCTCCATACAGAATAATGGGCCCCACATAGCCCTCCATACAGAATAATGGGCCCCACATAGCCCTCCATACAGAATAATGGGCCCCACATAGTCCTCCATACAGAATAATGGGCCCCACATAGCCCTCCATACAGAATAATGGACCCCACATAGCCCTCCATACAGAATAATGGGCCCCACATAGTCCTCCATACAGAATAATGGGCCCCACATAGCCCTCCATACAGAATAATGGGCCCACATAGCCCTCCATACAGAATAATGAGCCTCACATAGCCCTCCACACAGAATAATGGGCCCCACATAGCCCTCCATACAGAATAATGGGCCCCACATAGCCCTCCATACAGAATAATGAGCCTCACATAGCCCTCCATACAGAATAATGGGCCCCACATAGCCCTCCATACAGAATAATGGGCCCCACATAGCCCTCCATACAGAATAATGGGCCCCACATAGCCCTCCATACAGAATAATGGGCCCTACATAGCCCTCCATACAGAATAATGAGCCCCACATAGTCCTCCATACAGAATAATGGCCCCACATAGCCCTCCATACAGAATAATGGACCCCACATAGCCCTCCATACAGAATAATGGGCCCCACATAGTCCTCCATACAGAATAATGGCCCCACATAGTCCTCCATACAGAATAATGGGCCCCACATAGTCCTCCATACAGAATAATGGCCCCACATAGTCCTCCATACAGAATAATGTGCCCCACATAGCCCTCCATACAGAATAATGGGCCCCACATAGCCCTCCATACAGAATAATGGGCCCCACATAGCCCTCCATACAGAATAATGGACCCCACATAGTCCTCCATACAGAATAATGGGCCCCACATAGCCCTCCATACAGAATAATGGGCCCCACATAGCCCTCCATACAGAATAATGGGCCCCACATAGTCCTCCATACAGAATAATGGGCCCCACATAGCCCTCCATACAGAATAATGGACCCCACATAGCCCTCCATACAGAATAATGGGCCCCACATAGTCCTCCATACAGAATAATGGGCCCCACATAGCCCTCCATACAGAATAATGGGCCCACATAGCCCTCCATACAGAATAATGAGCCTCACATAGCCCTCCACACAGAATAATGGGCCCCACATAGCCCTCCATACAGAATAATGGGCCCCACATAGCCCTCCATACAGAATAATGAGCCTCACATAGCCCTCCATACAGAATAATGGGCCCCACATAGCCCTCCATACAGAATAATGGGCCCCACATAGCCCTCCATACAGAATAATGGGCCCCACATAGCCCTCCATACAGAATAATGGGCCCTACATAGCCCTCCATACAGAATAATGAGCCCCACATAGTCCTCCATACAGAATAATGGCCCCACATAGTCCTCCATACAGAATAATGGGCCCCACATAGCCCTCCATACAGAATAATGGGCTCCACATAGCCCTCCATACAGAATAATGGGCTCCACATAGCCCTCCATACAGAATAATGGGCCCCACATAGCCCTCCATACAGAATAATGGGCCCCACATAGCCCTCCATACAGAATAATGGGCCCTACATAGCCCTCCATACAGAATAATGAGCCCCACATAGTCCTCCATACAGAATAATGGCCCCACATAGCCCTCCATACAGAATAATGGGCCCCACATAGCCCTCCATACAGAATAATGGGCCCCACATAGCCCTCCATACAGAATAATGGGCCCCACATAGCCCTCCATACAGAATAATGGGCCCCACATAGCCCTCCATACAGAATAATGGGCCCCACATAGCCCTCCATACAGAATAATGGCCCCACATAGTCCTCCATACAGAATAATGGCCCCACATAGTCCTCCATACAGAATAATGGACCCCACATAGCCCTCCATACAGAATAATGGGCCCCACATAGTCCTCCATACAGAATAATGGCCCCACATAGTCCTCCATACAGAATAATGGGCCCCACATAGTCCTCCATACAGAATAATGGCCCCACATAGTCCTCCATACAGAATAATGTGCCCCACATAGTCCTCCATACAGAATAATGGGCCCCACATAGCCCTCCATACAGAATAATGGGCCCGACATAGTCCTCCATACAGAATAATGGGCCCCACATAGCCCTCCATACAGAATAATGGGCCCGACATAGTCCTCCATACAGAATAATGGGCCCCACATAGTCCTCCATACAGAATAATGGGCCCCACATAGCCCTCCATACAGAATAATGGGCCCCACATAGTCCTCCATACAGAATAATGGCCCCACATAGTCCTCCATACAGAATAATGGGCCCCACATAGTCCTCCATACAGAATAATGGCCCCACATAGTCCTCCATACAGAATAATGTGCCCCACATAGTCCTCCATACAGAATAATGGGCCCCACATAGCCCTCCATACAGAATAATGGCCCCACATAGTCCTCCATACAGAATAATGGGCCCCACATAGCCCTCCATACAGAATAATGGCCCCACATAGTCCTCCATACAGAATAATGTGCCCCACATAGCCCTCCATACAGAATAATGGGCCCCACATAGCCCTCCATACAGAATAATGGGCCCCACATAGCCCTCCATACAGAATAATGAGCCCCACATAGCCCTCCATACAGAATAATGGGCCCACATAGTCCTCCATACAGAATAATGGGCCCCACATAGCCCTCCATACAGAATAATGGGCCCCACATAGCCCTCCATACAGTACTGTACAATAGACCAATCACAATCCTTTGCACTGTATAATTGCTTGTGTACCACCCCCATGTCAGCGGCCGAGCCGCTCGGATCCGGAGCCGCGGTGGCTCGAGGGGTCTCCAGACCCGGGTGGGGTTCGCGTGGACACTCGAATTTAAAAAGGGGGGAATATATACAGGGGGATTAGAAGTTTGTGATGCCACCCTTGGTGCGTGGTAAGATGGAGTACCACCGCTGCTGTTGTGGTGCCGTGGGTAGGGGGTTTTGCACTGGGAGCCTGGTGATGGTAGTGAAGGGGGGCCGTTGGGGAGGAAAGGGTTTCTGCGTACTCGCTCAGTCCAAGAATACTGACACCGACAACTTGTAAACCAGAATTCTGAGCACCGCTGCAGCAGGCAGGGAGCACGCGTGGATCTGTGCCCCTTGGTGTTGCTTGTTAGCCTGTGGCCTTTTCCGTGGCACTTTCTTCACAATTTGGCCCCTGTAATGTGGAACTAGTCGGGTTCCGCTCCCCCGTATGGCTAACGGAGTGAGCTTGTGTGAAGCCCCACAGGTGTAGTGTCGGTGCATACCTTCAGGGACTCCACGTAGCTGGTTCTGGTCACAGGTAGGGAATCTTCGGTTTTGATCGTGACGCCACTCTCAGTATTGCGGCCAGTAGGGACCGCCACTGCAGGTTGAGGGTCGCCTGGGGCTGATGGTGTGTGCAGTTAGATGTAGGAGCCTCCTGAGAGTGAGGCAAGCCCCAGGGCCCTGTGTAGGTTTGTAGTACCACAAGTCGCAGAATGACCACACAGGCAGGATGTCTTTCAGGGTTTTTACTCACTTCAGGTGGCAGGGTGAGTAACCCGGGCGTAGCTGAGATGAACCAGGTAGGAACCAGGTATCCTTCAGGCTGACTTTATGAGGGTGACTACTGACTCGCCTTCCTTAGCCCTTGGTGGTTTGGGGTGACCCCGACTTTGAGTCCCTATGGGGGTCACCCAGGGAAGATGCTGAAGCCTCTCTCCCCTTCGTTTGCCGTGTGCTTGTTCCCCGGACCAGGCCACTCCAGCCTCTTGCCTCCTATGACCTATGGGCCCTAACTTGCGGTTACGTGGCTGCGGCTTTTGTAGTGTTGTGGTGTGGGCTTTAAGAGCCCCACACCGGCAGGTTTAGCAGAAGAAAGTTGAATCTATCCCCGCTTCGGGATCTGCCGCCCGGTTGGGCCTGGTGCTCTCTAGCAGTCTCCTTACTTCCCACTCCGTTGCACTCTCTAGCTGAAGCTGGCTTTCAGGCAGCACTCCTAGTTGACCGTTCTCCCCCGTCAATAGCCACTGCGCGGGCGCTGTTAGACAGCAACATCCCCACAGGTCTGCTCCTCACTGAGCCCTATGGAGTTCTGCCCTAACTGACTCACTGCCCCTCCTCTCCTGTTCTTGCCTACGCCACCTAGCAACCAGACTCTCTTACCACACCCCTTGAGAGGAGATGGAGGCTCTACCCCCTCCACTATTCCAGTGAAGGTGAAGGCTTGCCCCCTCCTGGGATCCCCAGGGGTCCTCTCATGGGTACATGTGTGAGACCTGATCACTATGCGCCTGTGTTCCACACCCCTGTCAGCCATCTGGATTACCTGTATTGTACTGTCCCCAGCATGGGTGCAGTACTCAGTGGTGCCTGACCAGGTCAGGGGCGCCACATTCCCCCTTAGTTATCACCAGCACGTCCTCGGGCTGCAAGACAACATTTTAAAATGCATAAAACATTAAAACATGTAAAACATTTTTAAAACCACCAGGTATCAGACATCACCACCCTCCACCCACAAGTCCGTTAACCCACCCAAAACCCTCTCAGGAGGCAGGTCACCGGTCCTGTTGGTAACCAGGTCTGGGCCATCCGTTTCCCCAGACCTTTCCTCCAGTCTTCCTCTCCCGTTGGCCGCGGCTTCAGCCACTTCTGGCAGGATGTAGAGGCGGCTTTCATGGGCTGGTGGTTTCAGGGTATACCTGGCCTGGTGGATCCGCGCCTTCAGCCTCTTCTGGCAGGATGCAGAGGCGGCCTCCACAGTTGGTGCTGACCAGGTACCCTCTTTGTGGTGGTGAGCCAAGGCCCCATAAACAGGCGTGCTCTCTGGTCGCAGGTGAGCCAAGGCCCTTTTCTACGGACGGGCCCCCCCTGGTTGCAGACGAGCCAAGCCCCTAAACAGGCTGGCCCTGGTGGTGGTGCCACTGGTGTAACTATTTACACTGCGAGAGTTTGTGGCTATAGCAAGTTCATAGCCTTAAGGTTTATGGTTTTCTCACAATAGTTTTTGTGGGCGCATTTCTTAAACGTTGCAAACAAAACTTGTCAAAACTTCAACTGGTAACTTGCTGTATTTCTTTACTTCTTTCTACTCTACTCCTCCATTTCACCAGGGCGTGGGCATGTAGGGCACCGGCACCTGTGACTTTCTTGCTCTCCGTCGTCGTCCGTGGTTGTTTCATCTGTAGGATCTTTGTCTGTGGTTGTTTCATCTGTAGGTTCTTTATCTTTCCTTTCTTGGTCTTCGTCTGTTTCTACTTCTGGTTCTTTATCTCTGTCTTTTCTTTCTTGTCTTTCTTGTCTTTCTTGTCTGGGACATGGTGCTACGTCTAAGGCATAGTAGCCCCTTTCTCCTTGATGCAAGGTGAACTGTACTAAGTCCCCAATTTTCAAATTTCTGCCTGAATGTCCTCTGGGCAGGTGGGCTTGAACATCTCTCCGATTCACAAATATGCCCTCTTTTATTCCTTTTACTACAATGAAGCCGTATCCGCTTTTCAAGTTGAAGTCCTCTACTATTCCTCTGTAAAGGGGTCCTCTAGCCTGGGCTTTGGACCTTCTTAGGCACCTTTTCTCCTCCAGGTCTCTGGCTGTGACCTCTCTCTGCTCTGGAGACTGTGGTGTTGGAGGATACTTTGTTCTGCTGCGCCGTGTCTTGCGGGCTGGGTTCATGCCTGCGGGCTCCCAGGTGAGGTCTTTGGGCTGATCTTCATCTGCTGACGGTGTCAAGTCTTCCTCCTCCCAGCGGGAATAGGGCAGCATCTCCGGCTCTGGGTATGGGTCCACTGCTGGTGGCACTGGAGTCAGCTCCTCAGCTTCCTGGCCTCCTCTCCCCCTTAGTTCTTCTTGGCACTCCTTTGGTGGCAGTGCTGGGGATGGGCTTTCTTCAGCTGGGCTGGACGGTGGACTCTCTGGCGCGGCTGCAGGGGTTGCCGGAATCTCCTTGGGGGTATGCGGAGGGAGCAGATACCGATCCACCATCTCCTGCGGGAACTGGGCCTCTAGGTCAGCCTTCAGCTTCCAGTATTCAGGGTCCTCTCCTATCAGGGTCTTCCTAGCAGGGACCTCTCTGGACTGGGGAGCGGTGTCTGCTCTGGCCTTGCAGGCCGGGGAAAATGATGAGGTAGTCTTCTCTTCTTGGCGGGCCGCGCCTGGCATGGCGGCGGCCTGGTCTTGGCGGGCCGCGCCCGACATGGCGGCGGCCTGGTCTTGGCGGGCCGCGCCTTGTATGGCGGCGGCCTGGTCTTGGCGGGCCGCGCCTGGCATGGCGGCGGCCTGGTCTTGGCGGGCCGCGCCTGGCATGGCGGCGGCCTGGTCTTGGCGGGCCGCGCCTGGCATGGCGGCGGCCTGGTCTTGGTGGGCCGCGCCCTGTATGGCGGCGGCCTGAATTGGCGTTTCTGTCACGGCCGGTTCCTGGCGGGCCGGACTGGACACTGCAGCCACGGTCTCACTTGGCGTCGCAGCCTCGATGGGGTCCGTGCAGGCTGAGTCGGGCGTCGCTGCAGTGATCGGAGCTTGGCGGGCCGCACCCGGCGGGGCTGCGGCCTGGTTCAGCATATCACTTGCGGCGCGGACGAGCGTCGCTGCTGCGTTGGGGTCTTGGCGGACCGGGTTCAGCAGGGTGGCAGCCTGGGTCAGCGTCACACCTGCAGCACGGATGAGCACTGCCGTGGTGGTCGGAGCCCTGCGGGACAGGCGGGGCATCGCTGCGGCGGCCTGGGCTTGGCGGGCCGCACCTAGCGTGGCTGCGGCCTCACTCAGCATCGCCGCACCGGGCGCCTCCTCTGGGACCGCGGTCGTAGCAGCTAGGGTCGGGGCTCTTGTTCTAGCCGGGGCAACACCGGACTCACCCATCGGGGTCTGAATCGTCGTCGCCGCTCGATCCGGCAGGCTCCGCGCGGCTCCCTCCTCGTAGGTCCGCACCGCCGCAGCCATCTCCAGGAGCTCCGTGCGTTCTTCCCTGAGCTGTCGCACAATCCTGGCCTCCAGCTGGTCGCAGAAAATAGCGAGCTCCCGGCACCACCAGGCAGCAGTGCCTGGTTCTGGGTATCCACGTCTGGACTCCATTTTCTCTAGCACGCTACTGGCTTCTTCTCTGCTCCGCCGTCTCTGGACGCTTCCGCTTTCTTCACAAGCGAGGTCAG
This sequence comes from Anomaloglossus baeobatrachus, assembly GCF_048569485.1. Classification (NCBI taxonomy): domain Eukaryota; kingdom Metazoa; phylum Chordata; class Amphibia; order Anura; family Aromobatidae; genus Anomaloglossus; species Anomaloglossus baeobatrachus. The sequence goes on along the minus strand of NC_134356.1, from coordinate 674,124,579 downwards.
AACTCTGCAGGGGATCTCTGGGTAGCCACACCTCTTCGTGGGCGGTAACTTCTTCCAGCGCGGGCTGCTGTTGTTTTTCAGCGCGCTTTTCATGGTGGCAATATGGCGGCGCTTCCAATTTTTCAAGCGGACCGCCCAGGCACATGGTCACCTGTCTGGACAGGTCTAGTCCTTATCCTGTTCGTGACGCCAGATGTGAAGCCCCGCAGGTGTTGTGTCGGTGCATACCTTCAGGGACTCCACGTAGCTGGTTCTGGTCACAGGTAGGGAATCTTCGGTTTTGATCGTGACGCCACTCTCAGTATTGCGGCCAGTAGGGACCGCCACTGCAGGTTGAGGGTCGCCTGGGGCTGATGGTGTGTGCAGTTAGATGTAGGAGCCTCCTGAGAGTGAGGCAAGCCCCAGGGCCCTGTGTAGGTTTGTAGTACCACAAGTCGCAGAATGACCACACAGGCAGGATGTCTTTCAGGGTTTTTACTCACTTCAGGTGGCAGGGTGAGTAACCCGGGCGTAGCTGAGATGAACCAGGTAGGAACCAGGTATCCTTCAGGCTGACTTTATGAGGGTGACTACTGACTCGCCTTCCTTAGCCCTTGGTGGTTTGGGGTGACCCCGACTTTGAGTCCCTATGGGGGTCACCCAGGGAAGATGCTGAAGCCTCTCTCCCCTTCGTTTGCCGTGTGCTTGTTCCCCGGACCAGGCCACTCCAGCCTCTTGCCTCCTATGACCTATGGGCCCTAACTTGCGGTTACGTGGCTGCGGCTTTTGTGGTGTTGTGGTGTGGGCTTTGAGAGCCCCACACCGGCAGGTTTAGCAGAAGAAAGTTGAATCTATCCCCGCTTCGGGATCTGCCGCCCGGTTGGGCCTGGTGCTCTCTAGCAGTCTCCTTACTTCCCACTCCGTGCTTTCTCTCTAGCTGAAGCTGGCTTTCAGGCAGCACTCCTAGTTGACCGTTCTCCCCCGTCAATAGCCACTGCGCGGGCGCTGTTAGACAGCAACATCCCCACAGGTCTGCTCCTCACTGAGCCCTATGGAGTTCTGCCCTAACTGACTCACTGCTCCTCCTCTCCTGTTCTTGCCTACGCCACCTAGCAACCAGACTCTCTTACCACACCCCTTGAGAGGAGATGGAGGCTCTACCCCCTCCACTATTCCAGTGAAGGTGAAGGCTTGCCCCCTCCTGGGATCCCCAGGGGTCCTCTCATGGGTACATGTGTGAGACCTGATCACTATGCGCCTGTGTTCCACACCCCTGTCAGCCATCTGGATTACCTGTATTGTACTGCCCCCAGCATGGGTGCAGTACTCAGTGGTGCCTGACCAGGTCAGGGGCGCCACACTTGCTCTCAGGGTTCACGCTTGGGATTCTCTGGACTATGTAGTGGGAAAGTCCTATCCCCCTCGTTGCGCTAGTACCCTGATTTTGGAGCAGGTGGAGGATGAATCTTGAAGACTTCCCCCTCGTTGGGTAAATTACCGGGACACGTGAAGCTATTTCCCAGCCTAGGGTCCGCGTACCCCGTCGTGCCCTGGCCCCTGCCTGGAGATGGCTCAAGGCCGCCGACTGCCCTCCTTGGCAGATCCGTTCCCCTTGACACGATCCCCTGCGACCGGGGTTCCAGCTCCTACTAGGCCAAGACCAACGTCTGCCACCTAGTAGTCTCAAGGAGTCCAGCTCCTGACCTCCTCTCTCCTCTCCTCTCCTCACACTTGTCTCCTCTAACACTTCTGACTCTCCCCTACCAACCCCCCAAGTGTCCAGCCCTATTCCCTTCAGGCCCCCCCAACGGTGTGTCTGGTGGGTGTGGTGCAAAGTGTTCCTAGGGTTTTGACTGGCTCTGCTCTTAGCAACACCGAAGGCCAGGGATCCGTAACCAAGGAGGATGGATACTGTGCAGAAGGGGACATGGCACAATACCCTGTGACCACCTGATAGGCCAGGCGTCACACATACATACAGTATAATGGCCATCACGTAGCTATGCCCAGCACACTATGAGGGGTGTATACAGCCCCGGGCACGGATGCTCCATATACACACTGATCTATAGCTCTAGGTGGCTTCACATTATATTCCTCCTCCTAAACTCTAAATAGTCAGTCAGGGCCTTACAGCCTTTATAATACCCTGCTCACTATCTATTCTTTAAAAATAGGACACTTAAGATAAGACACTTCCATATCGTCTGACGGCACATAGGAGCGTACACAGCCGAGCGCCAGCCACATGGCGGTATATACACAACAACCCCCTGAACATGGGAAAGACAGCAACAACATAGGGGCGGTATATACACAACAACCACCAGCAGAACATGGGAAAGAGACCAAGAACATAGGGCAGTATTATAGTAGTTATATTCTTGTACATAGGAGCAGTATTATAGTAGTTATATTCTTGTATATAGGAGCAGTATTATAGTAGTTATATTCTTGTACATAGGAGCAGTATTATAGTAGTTATATTCCTGTACATAAGGGCAGTATTATAGTAGTTATATTCTTGTACATAGGGGGCAGTATTATAGTAGTTATATTCTTGTACATAGGGGGCAGTATTATAGTAGTTATATTCTTGTATATAGGAGCAGTATTATAGTAGTTATATTCTTGTACATAGGGGGCAGTATTATAGTAGTTATATTCTTGTACATAGGGGGCAGTATTATAGTAGTTATATTCTTGTATATAGGGGGCAGTATTATAGTAGTTATATTCTTGTACATAGGAGCAGTATTATAGTAGTTATATTCTTGTACATAGGGGCAGTATTATAGTAGTTATATTCTTGTATATAGGGGCAGTATTATAGTAGTTATATTCTTGTACATAGGGGCAGTATTATAGTAGTTATATTCTTGTATATAGGGGCAGTATTATAGTAGTTATATTCTTGTACATAAGGGCAGTATTATAGTAGTTATATTCTTGTACATAGGGGGCAGTATTATAGTAGTTATATTCTTGTGCATAGGGGGCAGTATTATAGTAGTTATATTCTTGTACATAGGGGGCAGTATTATAGTAGTTATATTCTTGTACATAGGGGCAGTACTATAGTAGATATATTCTTGTACATAGGGGCAGTATTATAGTAGTTATATTCTTGTACATAGGGGCAGTATTATAGTAGTTATATTCTTGTACATAGGGGCAGTATTATAGTAGTTATATTCTTGTATATAGGAGGCAGTATTATAGTAGTTATATTCTTGTACATAGGAAGCAGTATTATAGTAGTTATATTCTTGTACATAGGAGGCAGTATTATAGTAGTTATATTCTTGTACATAGGGGCAGTATTATAGTAGTTATATTCTTGTACATAGGGGCAGTATTATAGTAGTTATATTCTTGTACATAGGGGCAGTATTATAGTAGTTATATTCTTGTATATAGGGGCAGTATTATTGTAGATATATTCTTGTACATAGGAGGCAGTATTATAGTAGTTATATTCTTGTACATAGGAGGCAGTATTATAGTAGTTATATTCTTGTACATAGGGGCAGTATTATAGTAGTTATATTCTTGTATATAGGGGCAGTATTATAGTAGATATATTCTTGTACATAGGAGGCAGTATTATAGTAGTTATATTCTTGTACATAGGAGGCAGTATTATAGTAGTTATATTCTTGTACATAGGGGCAGTATTATAGTAGTTATATTCTTGTACATAGGGGCAGTATTATAGTAGTTATATTCTTGTACATAGGGGCAGTATTATAGTAGTTATATTCTTGTACATAGGGGCAGTATTATAGTAGTTATATTCTTGTACATAGGGGCAGTATTATAGTAGTTATATTCTTGTACATAGGAGGCAGTATTATAGTAGCTATATTCTTGTACATAGGAGGCAGTATTATAGTAGTTATATTCTTGTATATAGGGGCAGTATTATAGTAGTTATATTCTTGTACATAGGGGCAGTATTATAGTAGTCATATTCTTGTACATAGGGGCAGTATTATAGTAGTTATATTCTTGTACATAGGGGCAGTATTATAGTAGTTATATTCTTGTACATAGGGGCAGTATTATAGTAGTTATATTCTTGTACATAGGAGCAGTATTATAGTAGTTATATTCTTGTACATAGGGGCAGTATTATAGTAGTTATATTCTTGTAAATCTCATGATAACATTGGCTGGAAGCTTCTGGAAAGTTTTACAATTTTTGTCATGACTCTGAATTGTAATTAGAGTTTTGGTTCTTTTCTCCTTTTTTGCTATTTATACAATGAGCAGTAATGGGGGGAATATTTCTGAGGATTAATGGGATTTTCTCAAGTTTAAACTTTTCCAATTGCTGAGGGTCTAGTGATGAGGAGCACAACAATGCTATGAGTTCCGAGTACAAAGCCTCCGAAGTTGCTCATCACTAGTTACCAGTACTGAGCACCGAGCATGGTAGTGCCCGCTCATCACTAGTTACCAGTACTGAGCACCGAGCATGGTAGTGCCCGCTCATCACTAGTTACCAGTACTGAGCACCTGAGCATGGTAGTGCCCGCTCATCACTAGTTACCAGTACTGAGCACCGAGCATGGTAGTGCCCGCTCATCACTAGTTACCAGTACTGAGCACCTGAGCATGGTAGTGCCCGCTCATCACTAGTTACCAGTACTGAGCACCGAGCATGGTAGTGCCCACTCATCACTAGTTACCAGTACTGAGCACCGAGCATGGTAGTGCCCGCTCATCACTAGTTACCAGTACAGAGCACCTGAGCATGGTAGTGCTCGCTCATCACTAATTACCAGTACTGAGCACCCGAGCATGGTAGTGCCCGCTCATCACTAGTTACCAGTACTGAGCACCCGAGCATGGTAGTGCCCGCTCATCACTAGTTACCAGTACTGAGCACCCGAGCATGGTAGAGCCCGCTCATCACTAGTTACCAGTACTGAGCACCCGAGCATGGTAGTGCCCGCTCATCACTAGTTACCAGTACTGAGCACCCGAGCATGGTAGTGCCCGCTCATCACTAGTTACCAGTACTGAGCACCGAGCATGGTAGTGCCCGCTCATCACTAGTTACCAGTACTGAGCACCGAGCATGGTAGTGCCCGCTCATCACTAGTTACCAGTACTGAGCACCGAGCATGGTAGTGCCCGCTCATCACTAGTTACCAGTACTGAGCACCTGAGCATGGTAGTGCCCGCTCATCACTAGTTACCAGTACTGAGCACCGAGCATGGTAGTGCCCGCTCATCACTAGTTACCAGTACTGAGCACCGAGCATGGTAGTGCCCGCTCATCACTAGTTACCAGTACTGAGCACCGAGCATGGTAGTGCCCGCTCATCACTAGTTACCAGTACTGAGCACCGAGCATGGTAGTGCCCGCTCATCACTAGTTACCAGTACTGAGCACCTGAGCATGGTAGTGCCCGCTCATCACTAGTTACCAGTACTGAGCACCGAGCATGGTAGTGCCCGCTCATCACTAGTTACCAGTACTGAGCACCTGAGCATGGTAGTGCCCGCTCATCACTAGTTACCAGTACTGAGCACCGAGCATGGTAGTGCCCACTCATCACTAGTTACCAGTACTGAGCACCGAGCATGGTAGTGCCCGCTCATCACTAGTTACCAGTACAGAGCACCTGAGCATGGTAGTGCTCGCTCATCACTAATTACCAGTACTGAGCACCCGAGCATGGTAGTGCCCGCTCATCACTAGTTACCAGTACTGAGCACCCGAGCATGGTAGTGCCCGCTCATCACTAGTTACCAGTACTGAGCACCCGAGCATGGTAGAGCCCGCTCATCACTAGTTACCAGTACTGAGCACCCGAGCATGGTAGTGCCCGCTCATCACTAGTTACCAGTACTGAGCACCCGAGCATGGTAGTGCCCGCTCATCACTAGTTACCAGTACTGAGCACCGAGCATGGTAGTGCCCGCTCATCACTAGTTACCAGTACTGAGCACCGAGCATGGTAGTGCCCGCTCATCACTAGTTACCAGTACTGAGCACCGAGCATGGTAGTGCCCGCTCATCACTAGTTACCAGTACTGAGCACCTGAGCATGGTAGTGCCCGCTCATCACTAGTTACCAGTACTGAGCACCGAGCATGGTAGTGCCCACTCATCACTAGTTACCAGTACTGAGCACCGAGCATGGTAGTGCCCGCTCATCACTAGTTACCAGTACAGAGCACCTGAGCATGGTAGTGCTCGCTCATCACTAATTACCAGTACTGAGCACCCGAGCATGGTAGTGCCCGCTCATCACTAGTTACCAGTACTGAGCACCCGAGCATGGTAGTGCCCGCTCATCACTAGTTACCAGTACTGAGCACCCGAGCATGGTAGAGCCCGCTCATCACTAGTTACCAGTACTGAGCACCCGAGCATGGTAGTGCCCGCTCATCACTAGTTACCAGTACTGAGCACCCGAGCATGGTAGTGCCCGCTCATCACTAGTTACCAGTACTGAGCACCTGAGCATGGTAGTGCCCGCTCATCACTAGTTACCAGTACTGAGCACCCGAGCATGGTAGTGCCCGCTCATCACTAGTTACCAGTACTGAGCACCTGAGCATGGTAGTGCCCGCTCATCACTAGTTACCAGTACTGAGCAGCCGAGCATGGTAGTGCCCGCTCATCACTAGTTACCAGTACTGAGCACCTGAGCATGGTAGTGCCCGCTCATCACTAGTTACCAGTACTGAGCACCTGAGCATGGTAGTGCCCACTCATCACTAGTTACCAGTACTGAGCACCCGAGCATGGTAGTGCTCGCTCATCACTAGTTACCAGTACTGAGCACCCGAGCATGGTAGTGCCCGCTCATCACTAGTTACCAGTACTGAGCACCTGAGCATGGTAGTGCTCACTCATCACTAGTTACCAGTACTGAGCACCCGAGCATGGTAGTGCTCACTCATCACTTGTTACGAGTACTGAGCACCTGAGCATTGTAGTGCCCGCTCATCACTAGTTACCAGTACTGAGCACCCGAGCATGGTAGTGCCCGCTCATCACTAGTTACCAGTACTGAGCACCCGAGCATGGTAGTGCCCGCTCATCACTAGTTACCAGTACTGAGCACCCGAGCATAGTAGTGCCCGCTCATCACTAGTTACGAGTACTGAGCACCCGAGCATGGTAGTGCCCGCTCATCACTAGTTACCAGTACTGAGCACCCGAGCATGGTAGTGCCCGCTCATCACTAGTTACCAGTACTGAGCAGCCGAGCATGGTAGTGCCCGCTCATCACTAGTTACCAGTACTGAGCACCTGAGCATGGTAGTGCCCGCTCATCACTAGTTACCAGTACTGAGCACCTGAGCATGGTAGTGCCCGCTCATCACTAGTTACCAGTACTGAGCACCTGAGCATGGTAGTGCCCGCTCATCACTAGTTACCAGTACTTAGCACCCGAGCATGGTAGTGTCCGCTCATCACTAGTTACCAGTACTGAGAACCCGAGCATGGTAGTGCCCACTCATCACTAGTTACCAGTACTGAACACCCGAGCATGGTAGTGCCCGCTCATCACTAGTTATGAGTACTGAGCACCCGAGCATGGTAGTGCCCGCTCATCACTAGTTACGAGTACTGAGCACCTGAGCATGGTAGTGCCCGCTCATCACTAGTTACCAGTACTGAGCACCCGAGCATGGTAGTGCCTGCTCATCACTAGTTACCAGTACTGAGCACCTGAGCATGGTAGTGCCCGCTCATCACTAGTTACCAGTACTGAGCACCTGAGCATGGTAGTGCCCGCTCATCACTAGTTACCAGTACTGAGCACCTGAGCATGGTAGTGCCCGCTCATCACTAGTTACGAGTACTGAGTACCCGAGCATGGTAGTGCCCGCTCATCACTAGTTACCAGTACTGAGCACCCGAGCATGGTAGTGCCCGCTCATCACTAGTTACCAGTACTGAGCACCCGAGCATGGTAGTGCCTGCTCATCACTAGTTACCAGTACTGAGCACCTGAGCATGGTAGTGCCCGCTCATCACTAGTTACCAGTACTGAGCACCCGAGCATGGTAGTGCCCGCTCATCACTAGTTACCAGTACTGAGCACCCGAGCATGGTAGTGCCCGCTCATCACTAGTTATTAGAACTAAGCACCCGAGCATGGTAGTGCCCGCTCATCACTAGTTACCAGTACTGAGCACCTGAGCATGGTAGTGCCCGCTCATCACTAGTTACCAGTACTGAGCACCCGAGCATGGTAGTGCCCGCTCATCACTAGTTACCAGTACTGAGCACCTGAGCATGGTAGTGCCCGCTCATCACTAGTTACCAGTACTGAGCACCTGAGCATGGTAGTGCCCGCTCATCACTAGTTACCAGTACTGAGCACCCGAGCATGGTAGTGCCCGCTCATCACTAGTAATATGTAATCTGCCGCAGTGATATCATTAGTAGATGGCGCCCTTCTTTCGGTGCCCCCTGCAGATGGTGACTTTGTGCCCTTCTTCCAGGAGTGAGATGGAAGTGCAGCATCACCTCTTTTCCTGCAGGATAATGTATTCTCAGCGTCTCCTTCTGTCTGTGTTGCTATTTTTTCTCTTGTCACATTCGTCACTTTGTGCTTTGCAGATTTCTCGCCCTTGTCTATTCCCTGCGCAGTCACTCGCCCCCTCCTGTCGCTTTCTCTATGGATTTGTCCATATAGCTGACATCTTCCAGCCATTGTGCACTTTTCCTCCTCTGCACCCACAAACCTTCCCAATCTGCCCTGCACCCCCAGCCCCCCCTGGCAGTGTCCTCCGCGGAGGGTGGGGGTCCTCGTGTGCCCGCTCCTCGCCGTCCTGTACCTGGCGAGCGTCACATCTGCTGACATTATGCAAATTCTATATTTGCATCGTTAACATCTGTTTCTAAAACTGTAAAGCCGCGAGGACGTCACCGCCAAATCCTGGAAAAGTACCAGGGCTATGGGACGAGCAAATATAGATCACCAGGAGAGCGCGGAGGGGTAACCCCAAATATGCTGCGGGAACAGTATACCCATACATAACATTCATCCAAAGAATATTCAAGCTTCAGTCACAATGTATCAGTGTGCGGAGAGCCGAGGACGCTGCCTGACCACCATCTTATATAGAGTCATTACACACAGAGGGATCTATTCCTATATATTATATAGAGTCATTACACAGAGGGATCTATTCCTATATATTATATATTGTCATTACACACAGAGGGATCTATTCCTATATATTATTTAGAGTCATTACACACAGAGGGATCTATTCCTATATATTATATAGAGTCATTACACACAGAGGGATCTATTCCTATATATTATATAGAGTCATTACACACAGAGGGAGCTATTCCTATATATTATATAGAGTCATTACACACAGAGGGATCTATTCCTATATATTATAGAGTCATTACACACAGAGGGATCTATTTCTATATATTATATAGAGTCATTACACACAGAGGGATCTATTTCTATATATTATATAGAGTCATTACACACAGAGGGATTTATTCCTATATATTATATAGAGTCATTACACACAGAGGGATCTATTCCTATATATTATATAGAGTCATTACACACAGAGGGATCTATTCCTATATATTATATAGAGTCATTACACACAGAGGATCTATTCCTATATATTATATACAGTCATTACACACAGAGGGATCTATTCCTATATATTATATAGAGTCATTACACACAGAGGGATCTATTCCTATATATTATATAGAGTCATTACACACAGAGGGATCTATTCCTATATATTATATAGAGTCATTACACACAGAGGGATCTATTCCTATATATTATATAGAGTCATTACACACAGAGGGATCTATTCCTATATATTATATAGAGTCATTACACACAGAGGGATCTATTCCTATATATTATATAGAGGCATTACACACAGAGGGATCTATTCCTATATATTATATAGAGTCATTACACACAGAGGGATCTATTCCTATATATTATATAGAGTCATTACACACAGAGAGATCTATTCCTATATATTATATAGAGGCATTACACACAGAGGGATCTATTCCTATATATTATATAGAGTCATTACACACAGAAGGATCTATTCCTATATATTATAGAGTCATTACACACAGAGGGATCTATTCCTATATATTATATAGAGTCATTACACACAGAGGGATCTATTCCTTTATATTATATAGAGTCATTACACACAGAGGGATCTATTCCTATATATTATATAGAGTCATTACACACAGAGAGATCTATTACTATATATTATATAGAGTCATTACACACAGAGGGATCTATTCCTATATATTATATAGAATCATTACACACAGAGAGATCTATTCCTATATATTATATAGAGTCATTACACACAGAGGGATCTATTCCTATATATTATATCGAGTCATTACACACAGAGGGATCTATTCCTATATATTATATAGAGTCATTACACAGAGAGGGATCTATTCCTATATATTATATAGAGTCATTACACACAGAGGGATCTATTCCTATATATTATATAGAGGCATTACACACAGAGGGATCTATTCCTATATATTATATAGTCATTACACACAGAGGGATCTATTTCTATATGTTAAATAGAGTCATTAATTGGACAGGTACTACTTGCACAGAGCCACTGATTGGCTGCAGCGCTCCATTCCCAGTATGACAGTCTCCTGAGTGCACAGCAGCCCCTGCTTGATCAGCATTGTGTCTTTTTGCCTCCTGTAATGTGTTGCTGTGACTGATCTTATACTGTATCTTTGGCTGCAGATCTTTACGTCTCGCTGCAGCCTCTGCTGGTTCAGTGTCTGCACAGATCACGTCTCTGGTTTGTGGGTAGATCCTGCGCTGTTTTTTAGGGCAGGTCGGTCTTCTGAGTCCTGAATCATTTGAAGTTACAAATGACTCTACATTCCCGGCTATATCTGGCTGCTCACACTTTTTTGCTGATTCGGTGGCTCCGTTCTCCCATGGTATATATAGGGGTCTGATATAGAAAAAATAATAATTCATGTCCTTTTTATTTTTTTTACATACACTTAAAGTCAAAAATTCAACTCTAGTTTCTAGTTCTAGTTCTAGTTAAGACAATCCTTGCTGCCTGAAGCCACCACTAGAGGGAGCTTCACATACTACGGTCATTGTGTAAGTCATATGCCTTCAGCTCCCTCTAGTGGTGGCTGCAGGAAGTTACTCTTTTATTGTATAATTCTATCCCTAGAGCTCCCTCTAGTGGTGGCTGCAGGAAGTTACTCTTTTATTGTATAATTCTATCTCTAGAGCTCCCTCTAGTGGTGGCTGCAGGAAGTTACACTTTTATTGTATAATTCTATCCCTAGAGCTCCCTCTAGTGGTGGCTGCAGGAAGCTACACTTTTATTGTATATTTCTATCTCTAGAGCTCCCTCTAGTGGTGGCTGCAGGAAGTTACACTTTTATTGTATAATTCTATCCCTAGAGCCCCCTCTAGTGGTGGCTGCAGGAAGTTACACTTTTATAGTATAATTCTATCCCTAGAGCTCCCTCTAGTGGTGGCTGCAGGAAGTTACCCTTTTATTGTATAATTCTATCCCTAGAGCTCCCTCTAGTGGTGGCTGCAGGAAGTTACACTTTTATTGTATAATTCTATCTCTAGAGCTCCCTCTAGTGGTGGCTGCAGGAAGTTACACTTTTATTGTATAATTCTATCTCTAGAGCTCCCTCTAGTGGTGGCTGCAGGAAGTTACCCTTTTATTGTATATTTCTATCTCTAGAGCTCCCTCTAGTGGTGGCTGCAGGAAGTTACTCTTTTATTGTATAATTCTATCCCTAGAGCTCCCTCTAGTGGTGGCTGCAGGAAGTTACCCTTTTATTGTATATTTCTATCTCTAGAGCTCCCTCTAGTGGTGGCTGCAGGAAGTTACACTTTTATTGTATAATTCTATCCCTAGAGCTCCCTCTAGTGGTGGCTGCAGGAAGTTACACTTTTATTGTATAATTCTATCTCTAGAGCTCCCTCTAGTGGTGGCTGCAGGAAGTTACACTTTTATTGTATAATTCTATCTCTAGAGCTCCCTCTAGTGGTGGCTGCAGGAAGTTACACTTTTATTGTATAATTCTATCCCTGGAGCTCCCTCTAGTGGTGGCTGCAGGAAGTTACACTTTTATTGTATAATTCTATCCCTAGAGCTCCCTCTAGTGGTGGCTGCAGGAAGTTACACTTTTATTGTATAATTCTATCTCTAGAGCTCCCTCTAGTGGTGGCTGCAGGAAGTTACACTTTTATTGTAGAATTCTATCCCTAGAGCTCCCTCTAGTGGTGGCTGCTGGAAGTTACCCTTTTATTGTATAATTCTATCCCTAGAGCTCCCTCTAGTGGTGGCTGCAGGAAGTTACCCTTTTATTGTATAATTCTATCCCTAGAGCTCCCTCTAGTGGTGGCTGCAGGAAGTTACACTTTTATTGTATAATTCTATCTCTAGAGCTCCCTCTAGTGGTGGCTGCAGGAAGTTACACTTTTATTGTATAATTCTATCTCTAGAGCTCCCTCTAGTGGTGGCTGCAGGAAGTTACACTTTTATTGTATAATTCTATCTCTAGAGCTCCCTCTAGTGGTGGCTGCAGGAAGTTACACTTTTATTGTATAATTCTATCTCTAGAGCTCCCTCTAGTGGTGGCTGCAGGAAGTTACCCTTTTATTGTATAATTCTATCTCTAGAGCTCCCTCTAGTGGTGGCTGCAGGAAGTTACACTTTTATTGTATAATTCTATCTCTAGAGCTCCCTCTAGTGGTGGCTGCAGGAAGTTACCCTTTTATTGTATAATTCTATCTCTAGAGCTCCCTCTAGTGGTGGCTGCAGGAAGTTACACTTTTATTGTATAATTCTATCTCTAGAGCTCCCTCTAGTGGTGGCTGCTGGAAGTTACACTTTTATTGTATAATTCTATCTCTAGAGCTCCCTCTAGTGGTGGCTGCAGGAAGTTACACTTTTATTGTATAATTCTATCTCTAGAGCTCCCTCTAGTGGTGGCTGCAGGAAGTTACACTTTAATTGTATAATTCTATCCCTAGAGCTCCCTCTAGTGGTGGCTGCAGGAAGTTACACTTTTATTGTATAATTCTATCTCTAGAGCTCCCTCTAGTGGTGGCTGCTGGAAGTTACACTTTTATTGTATAATTCTATCTCTAGAGCTCCCTCTAGTGGTGGCTGCACTAAGTTACACTTTTATTGTATAATTCTATCTCTAGAGCTCCCTCTAGTGGTGGCTGCAGGAAGTTACACTTTTATTGTATAATTCTATCTCTAGAGCTCCCTCTAGTGGTGGCTGCAGGAAGTTACACTTTTATAGTATAATTCTATCCCTAGAGCTCCCTCTAGTGGTGGCTGCAGGAAGTTACTCTTCTATTGTATAATTCTATCTCTAGAGCTCCCTCTAGTGGTGGCTGCACTAAGTTACACTTTTATAGTAGAATTCTATCCCTAGAGCTCCCTCTAGTGGTGGCTGCAGGAAGTTACATTTTTGTTTTATAATTCTATCCCTAGAGCTCCCTCTAGTGGTGGCTGCAGGAAGTTACACTTTTATTGTATAATTCTATCTCTAGAGCTCCCTCTAGTGGTGGCTGCAGGAAGTTACACTTTTATTGTAGAATTCTATCCCTAGAGCTCCCTCTAGTGGTGGCTGCTGGAAGTTACCCTTTTATTGTATAATTCTATCCCTAGAGCTCCCTCTAGTGGTGGCTGCAGGAAGTTACCCTTTTATTGTATAATTCTATCCCTAGAGCTCCCTCTAGTGGTGGCTGCAGGAAGTTACACTTTTATTGTATAATTCTATCTCTAGAGCTCCCTCTAGTGGTGGCTGCAGGAAGTTACACTTTTATTGTATAATTCTATCTCTAGAGCTCCCTCTAGTGGTGGCTGCAGGAAGTTACACTTTTATTGTATAATTCTATCTCTAGAGCTCCCTCTAGTGGTGGCTGCAGGAAGTTACACTTTTATTGTATAATTCTATCTCTAGAGCTCCCTCTAGTGGTGGCTGCAGGAAGTTACCCTTTTATTGTATAATTCTATCTCTAGAGCTCCCTCTAGTGGTGGCTGCAGGAAGTTACACTTTTATTGTATAATTCTATCTCTAGAGCTCCCTCTAGTGGTGGCTGCAGGAAGTTACCCTTTTATTGTATAATTCTATCTCTAGAGCTCCCTCTAGTGGTGGCTGCAGGAAGTTACACTTTTATTGTATAATTCTATCTCTAGAGCTCCCTCTAGTGGTGGCTGCTGGAAGTTACACTTTTATTGTATAATTCTATCTCTAGAGCTCCCTCTAGTGGTGGCTGCAGGAAGTTACACTTTTATTGTATAATTCTATCTCTAGAGCTCCCTCTAGTGGTGGCTGCAGGAAGTTACACTTTAATTGTATAATTCTATCCCTAGAGCTCCCTCTAGTGGTGGCTGCAGGAAGTTACACTTTTATTGTATAATTCTATCTCTAGAGCTCCCTCTAGTGGTGGCTGCTGGAAGTTACACTTTTATTGTATAATTCTATCTCTAGAGCTCCCTCTAGTGGTGGCTGCACTAAGTTACACTTTTATTGTATAATTCTATCTCTAGAGCTCCCTCTAGTGGTGGCTGCAGGAAGTTACACTTTTATTGTATAATTCTATCTCTAGAGCTCCCTCTAGTGGTGGCTGCAGGAAGTTACACTTTTATAGTATAATTCTATCCCTAGAGCTCCCTCTAGTGGTGGCTGCAGGAAGTTACTCTTCTATTGTATAATTCTATCTCTAGAGCTCCCTCTAGTGGTGGCTGCACTAAGTTACACTTTTATAGTAGAATTCTATCCCTAGAGCTCCCTCTAGTGGTGGCTGCAGGAAGTTACATTTTTGTTTTATAATTCTATCTCTCTGTAGAGGGTTTGGTGCTTTGTATCTGTACAATATCTTTACAATGTAAATGGTTTAATACAATATATGCTTTTGTTTTTCTTCCCTTTGCCTCAGGTTCACGTTGATATGTTTTATGGCGGTGGTTGCCTGTCATATTCTCTGCCTTTCTGGCTGGCACTGTGTACTGGAATGCTCACCTTGAGTGCCCTGTCGCTGTGCCAGCCTCCGGGTTATTCCCTAGCTGCTCGTGTCTCTGCGCCAGGCTAGACTGATGCCATCGTATCTGCCCCTTCCTCACTCTGTTCCCAAGAGCATAAGTGGGGGTCTATTATATGTACGGGTGGATGAGGCATGGTGTTGTCTGACCTCCGGTCCCCCAAAATCTTCTACCATTGGACTTTTTACTTAGTCACTGTCCTATCAGCAAACTTTGCATAAATCAACAGTACTGGAACAAATCTGCTTCTTTCCCCACTTATGAGCCGCTTTTCCCCTCATCCTCCGGCCTCCTGAACCCATCGTTAACTAGAAAATACTGTCATGTCCTGCTGAAAACAAGATGGACTGCGGCTCCCTGAGGGATCGGATCCCAGTTTCCTATTGAAGTTTATAGAGTGAGAAAGAAGAGGAGCAGAAGAGGCAGAAACACACTTAGACCAGGGATGCTGCTTTTTATAGTTACGTGTTTTAGGGTTTTATCTCATCCCAGACCTGGATTCACAGCTACTCTGCTCAGTACTAGAAGCCGAAGCTTTCTAGTATGTGTTTTATCTCACCCCAGACCTGGATTCACAGCTACTATGCTGAGTACTAGAAGCCGAAGCTTTCTAGTATGTGTTTTATCTCATCCCAGACCTTGATTCACAGCTACTCTGCTCAGTAGTAGAAGCCGAAGCTTTCTAGTATGTGTTATATCTCATCCCAGACCTGGATTCACAGCTACTCTGCTCAGTACTAGAAGCTGAATCTTTCTAGTATGTGTTTTATCTCATCCCAGACCTGGATTCACAGCTCCTCTGCTCAGCACTAGAAGCCGAAGCTTTCTAGTATGTGTTTTATCTCATCCCGGACCTGGATTCACAGCTACTCTGCTCAGCACTAGAAGCCGAAGCTTTCTAGTATGTGTTTTATCTCATCCTAGACCTGGATTCACAGCTACTCTGCTCAATACTAGGAGCCGAAGCTTTCTAGTATGTGTTTTATCTCATCCAAGACTTGGATTCAGAGCTTCACTACTCTTTAATGTTCACAATGCTGAAGCTTTCTAGTGACACAATCAGACTGCGCTCTAGCACCCCCCTTGTTTGCAGGTCAATTTTGGTACTGCTGGACAATAAGAGAATGAGACTGCTTAGTTACTAATGCTAAATATTGAAGGTCTCCCAGCATGGGTAATGTATATATCACCGATTCCTGCTAATGAATATATAAATAAATATATATATATATATATATATATATACATATATACACCACGGTATCCATATGGGTAGCATCGCAATAAATCTGCACAACAATAACTTCGCTGCCACCACCGGACCATTCACAGGTCGTCCGGACACCTGTAACAGATAGCAAAAGGCTCTTCGGGCTCGGATTCGTATATAGAGCAGGAGGAACGGAGCGATTAAATTTTATATATTTAATCCAAAAATAGGCAGTGTTTATAAAATACACAAGATGTTACAAAAGGGAACCATACAAATACAGTGTAGACAGTTACATAAAACTAAAAGGGATAAACATGAAACTTACTGAACTCGTGCCATAGATGTGACGTCCGAATTTATGGAGGGAGGGTCTCCAGTAGAAGATGGTAAAGGAACGGCCAGCACCACAGCTTAGGTATGCCCTCCAGTGCTGACAACCTCCAAAAATGGGCTTCTGACTTTTGTGCCCTCAGGTCGCCCTCCCATCTGTGACCTCATTTTATGATATCTTGTGGGCTGTGCCGAGGGGTTCAGAAAAGTCAGTCTAGTTTTTCGCATATCTTTGCCCCTGGGCCACACAGGTGAGAGGTATTAGCGTCATATTTTATTTCTCGATTTTTCATTCGCATAGATACGAAACAACACATCTCGCATGATTTTATTGGCCAATACCCATTTGTCGTGATACCAGCGATCACCTGGCAAAGCCAAACGGTGCGCTGCGTTCAGCGCTTTGCTGGGATCCCGACAGTATGCTTAGCATTTTTCTAGTATTAACGTAGCACCTAAAACTGTGTTAATAGCTTTTCTACTTAAAAGAACAAAGACATGTCTTTCTCTGTACATTTTCCCTCCAGATGCTTCCATCCGCCTGGTCGTAAATACCACAATCTCAGTGTGCTAATGCTGGGGTGGGGGGTCGTATAAGGGACCTTAAGAGTTTTACCATGACATCTAGTATGTGTTTTATCTCATCTCAGAGTTGGATTCACAGCTACACTGCTCAGTATTGCTGTATAATGTTCCCAATGCTGAAGCTTTCTAGTATGTGTTTTATCTCATTCCAGAGTGGGATTCACAGCTACACTACTCAGTACTAGAAGCTGAAGCTTTCTAGTATGTGTTTTATCTCATTCCAGAGTGGGATTCACAGCTACACTGCTCAGTACTAGAAGCTGAAGCTTTCTAGTATGTGTTTTATCTCATTCCAGAGTGGCATTCACAGCTACACTGCTCAGTACTAGAAGCTGAAGCTTTCTAGTATGTGTTTTATCTCATTCCAGAGTGGGATTCACAGCTACACTACTCAGTACTAGAAGCTGAAGCTTTCTAGTATGTGTTTTATCTCATTCCAGAGTGGGATTCACAGCTACACTACTCAGTACTAAAAGCTGAAGCTTTATAGTATGTGTTTTATCTCATTCCAGAGCCCAATTCACAGCTACACTGCTCAGTACTGCTCTAAAATATTCTCAATGATGAAGATTTCTGGTACTTGTTACATCTCATCCCAGAGCTCAGGTTTACAGCTACATTTCTCAGTACTGCTCCAAAATATTCTCAATGGTGATGTTTTCTATTATGTGTTTTATTTAATCCCAAAGCTCAATTCACAGCTACACTTTCTTGTACTTGTTATATCTCATCTCTGAGCTCAATTTACAGCTACACTGCTGAGTATTGCTCTATAATATTCTCAATGATATAGCTTTCTAGTACATGTTTTATCTCAGCCCAGAGGTCAATTCACAGCTACACTGCTCAGTACTTGTCTATAATGTTCTCTATGCTGAAGTTTTATAGTAAGTGTTTATCTCATCCCACAGCTGGATTCACAGCTACACTGCTCAGTACTGTGCTATACTATTCTCTTGCTGAAACTTCATAGTAAGTGTTGTAGCTCATCTTAGAGCTGGATTCACAGCCACACTGCTCAGTATTGTTCTATAATGTTCTCCATTCTTAAGCTTTCTAGTACATGTTCTATCTCATCCCAAAGCTGGATTCACAGCAATACTGCTCAGTACTGTGTTATAATATTCTCTTACTGAAATTTCATAGTAAGTGTTTTATTTTAGCAACGAGATGGAATCACCATACTACACTGCTCAGTATTGCTCTATGATGCTCTCCATTCTGAAGCTTCATAGTAGGTGTTTTATCTCATCCCAGTGCTGGATTCTTAGCCACACTGCTCAGTGCTCTTCCATAATGTCCTCCTTGCTGAAGCTTTCTAGTATGTGTTTTATCTCATCCCAGACCTGGATTCACAGCTACTCTGCTCAGTACTAGAAGCTGAAGCTTTCTAGTATGTGTTTTATCTCATCCCAGACCTGGATTCACAGCTACTCTGCTCAGTACTAGAAGCTGAAGCTTTCTAGTATGTGTTTTATCTCATCCCAGAGCTGGATCCACAGCTACACTGCTCAGTACTGCTCTATAATGTGCTTCATAGTAAGTGTTTTATCTCATTCCAGAGATGGCTTCACTGCCACACTGCTCAGTGCTCTTCCATAATGTTCCCCTTGCTGAAGCTTTCTAGTAAGTGTTTTATCTCATCCCAGAGCTGGATTCATAGCTCCACTGCTCAGTGTATAATGTCCTCCATGCTGCTCCTGAGCATGTGCTGATAGACAGGACACAAGACCCCTCCTGTGTGTTGCAGTGGATGGAAAATCCCCCTGCAGCCGGTCTGTGACAAGCCGCTGACACACTGTGACTTGTCCCTTGGGTGCTCGTCTCCTCTCTTCTTATGTCCAGTCATCTCCATATTTGTATTCGTTTTGGAAGCATCAAATCATAAATGAATCCCTCATTAGGATGTGAGCGTCAGTCTCGCTGAATGTCTCCCATTTGACTCCTTTCCGGCTGTTATTGTTTTATCCTGATAATAAAAGGTCAGCGCCACCTTTGTGTGACCGGGGATCGCAGCCCTCACCTGTGCGGGGTCAGAAGACGCCGAGATACAGAGGAAAGTGACGCAGCTCAGGGGTTTAAAGAAATATTTTTTATATATATATTTATTTTACTCACTTATATAGCGCCATTATTTCCAGAGCGGTTTACATCATCACTGCACCGGGGCTCACGGTATAGATTCCCTGTGTATGTCTATGGAGCACGGGAGGAAACTGGAGAACCCGGAGGAAACGACCACAAACACGGGGAGAACATACAAACTCCATACAGAGGCTGGCCTTAATGGGATTTAAGCTCAGGATTCCAGCGCTGCAAGACTGCAGCGCTAACCACTGAGACCACATGAACAATGCTAACCACTGAGCCACCATGTACAATGCTAACCACTAAGCCCACATGTACAATGCTAACCACTAAGCCCACATGTACAATGCTAACCATTGAGCCACCGCATACAATGCTAGCTACTGTGTACAATGCTAACCACTGAGCCACTGTGAGGCAATGCTAACCACTGAGCCACCGTGTACAATACTAACCACTAAGACATTGTGTACAGTGTCACCCACTGAGTCAACATGTACAATGCTAACCACTGAGACACTGTGTTCAATGATACCCACTGAACCACCATGTACAATGATAACTTCTGAGCTACCATGTACAATGCTAACCACTGATCCCCCGTATACAATGCTAACCACTGATCCACCGTGTACTATGCTAACAATTGAGTCACCGTTTACAATGCTAAATCCTGAGCCACTATGTACAATGCTAACCACTGAGCCACCTTGTACAATACTAACCATTGAGTCACCTTGTATGATGATAAGCACTGAGCTACGTGTACAGTGCTAACCACTGAGCCACCATGCACAATGTTAACCACTAAACCACTGTGTACAATGCTAAGTCCTGAGCCACCATGTACAATGCTAACCACTGAGCTACTGTGTACAATGCAAACCACTGAGCCAACATGTACAATGCTAACCTCTGAGACCCTTTTTACAGTGCTAACCACTGAGACACCATAAACAATGCTAACCACTGAGTCACCATCTACACTGCTAACCACTGTGTACAATGCTAACCACTGAACCATTGTGTACAATGCTAACCACTGAGCCACTGTATACAATGCTAACCACTGAGCCACCGTGTACAGTGCTAACCACTGAGCCACCTGTACAATACTAACCACTGAGCCACCTGTACAATACTAACCACTGAGCCACCTGTAAAATACTAACCACTGAGCTGCCCATCTTTATAAAATGGGAGATTTATCAGCTTTGGTTAATGGTTGAAATGAGAAGTTTATACAGGTTTGGGGCCCTGTATTTTATCCTTGGCTCCTCTGAATTTCATTGTGATTTAATGATACATTAGAGTTTCTTCCCTTAATCCTCTCCACTTTCTCCCCCTTTATCCTCTTCTCCTTCTTCTTACTTTTCCCCGCTGGTGGATGCAGACAGAAGAGGGCCCCTGTGCAAGAACAATACAGGGCCCTCTGCAGCCCAAGAGCTCCCAAAAAGCAAAAGGTCACCTTGTGGAGTCAGTAATGGACGGACCCCTTATCACTGGGCCCTGTGTGGAGGCACAGGATGAATGTCCGCTGCTCCCTCCATCTTTCTTCTCTTTCTCCAGCACTTGCTTTCCCTCGTCCGGTGACCTTCATACCGGGAGAAGATGGTGGGCTGGAGCCGGCACAGAGCGGCCATACTGGGCATTATTGCAGCGCATTCATTACACGGGAGAGCGTTAATGTACGTCCTGTAGCCTCGGTCCTTCCGCTCTTCTGCTCGGACTCTTCCTCCTTATTTCTCTTTATTCTTACATTTATTTTATGTATTGAAGATCATTTTCCAATAAAAGCAGATTAAACACAACCCACTGATGAGCCCGGAGCTGCTGTCCCCCTCCAGTGCTCGGGCTGGGGTGACACGTCACGCGTGGCTGTTACATTGTGCGCTGTGTGCTGATAACCCTGTATCCACAGCTCCTGCTACATTGTATCACTCAGCGCCGATCATTAACCCCTTCCCTCACAGAGAGTGATTCAGCCGACACCTGCAGCAATCACAGATCTGACAGCACCCCCCCCCCCCCCCACGATCACAGATGGGTTGCCATGGCAACATGATGCCTGCTGAAAGGGTTTTTATTCCTAAAATACCTAAGGGATAGAGAATAACTTGCTGGGTGTCTAATTACTGAACCCCCACCCCACCCCCACCACCAGTGATCCTGAATCCAGGGCTCTGGAAAATTAAAATTGGCTCTACATCACATGTGAATAAAGCGGAGGTGCTTATTGGCTCAGTGAGACCCCCAGAAAAAGGACAAATGGGACTTCTGGAAGTCCTAGAGACAAAAAAAGGAACCAGATTTGCTCGGTTAAGGGTGAGAGCTGCAGAGCCCAATTTTTTGCTTTCCAGAGCCCAATACTTGAGTTTCTAGAGCCCAATTGTTAGACTTCCAGAGCCCAAGTCTTAGGTTTCCAGAGCCCAATTCTTTGGTTTCCAGAGCCCAATTCTTAGGTTTCCAGAGCCCAATTCCTAGATTTCTAGAGCCCAATTGTTAGGCTTCCAGGGCCCAATCCTTAGATTTCCAGAGCCCAAGTCTTAGGTTTCCAGAGCTCAATCCTTAGGTTTCTAGAGCCCAATTCTTAGGTTTCCAGAGCCCAAGTATTAGGTTTCCAGAGCCCAATTCTTAGGTTTCCAGAGCCCAATTCTTAGGTTTCTAGAGCCCAATTCTTAGGTTTCCAGAGCCCAAGTATTAGGTTTCCAGAGCCCAAGTCTTAGGTTTCCAGAGCCCAATTCTTAGGTTTCCAGAGCTCAATCCTTAGGTTTCTAGAGCCCAATTGTTAGGTTTCCAGAGCCCAATTCTTAGGTTTCTAGAGCCCAATCCTTAGGTTTCCAGAGCCCAATTCTTAGGTTTCTAGAGCCCTATTCTTAGGTTTCCAAAACCCAATTCTTAGGTTTCTAGAGCCCAATTCTTAGGTTTCCAAAACCCAATTCTTAGGTTTCCAAAGCCCAATTCATAAGTTTCTAGAGCCCCCAATCGCAGTATCACTGGGAATTCAACAGTCAGTAAATTCCCCTACCCTATACAAAGGGATATTGTGGAGTTTATTTTTTTGATGAAGGGGTAATAAGCCCAGAAGTCCCCATGGCTGCCATATTAGCATCTGTCAAGTCCACTTACTATCTGAGCTTCATTGCATTCATTAGCCACTTATATTAGTGGTGATGAACAAGAGATCAGATCATCACAGGACTAAATAAAAAACCTTGAATCAATAAATGCTGCAAAGCAAAATAAAATATAAAAAAATAATAAAAAAGATAAATATATATATATATATATATATATATATATATATATATATATATACTGTATAATATACTGTATATACAGTATGTATATAATGAAAAGGAAGAATTACAAATTTTTCGCACTGCTATTAGAAAAAATGCATTACAAAAACAATCAAGCCACCAGTGATGTAAAAAAGAAGAAAAAAAAGCAAAATAAAATATAAAATATAATAAAGAACATAAATAAATAAATATATATGTACTGTATATATGCATATAATGAAATGAAGAATTACACATTTTTCGCACTTCCATTACAAAAAAATGCATTGCAAAAACAATGAAAACACCAATGATGTAAAAAAGAAAAAAACCCATAATAAAATATAAAAAATAATAAAATAATAAAAAAGAGAGGTGCATATATATTTATATATATATATATATATATATATGTATATATATATATATATATATACACACATACAGACACACACACACACATGCACACACGCACACACACACACACACACATACTACATATATGTATATAATGAAAAGGAAGAATTACAAATTTTTCACGCTTCCATTAAAAAAAATGCATTAAACACAATGAAAACACCAATGATGTAAAAAAGAAGAAACAAAAACAAAATAAAATAAAAAATAATAAAGAAGACAAATACATATATATATATATATATATATAATATATATATAATACTGTATATATGTATAAAATGAAAATGAAAAATGTCACATTTTTTGCACTTCCGCTAAAAATCAAAGCACCAATGATGTAAAAAAGAAAGGAAGCCCAAAATAAAATATAAAAATGATAACTATAAATATATATATATCTTTGTTATTACTTATAATATTTTATTTTGGGGTTTTTTTTTTCTTCTTTACATCATTGTAGTTTTGATTGATTTTGTAATACTTTGTCTAAATGAAAGGGCGAAAAATGTGTAATTCTTCCTATATAGATATAGTATAGATGTATAGAATGAAAAGGAAGAATTCCACATTTTTCACACTTCCATTAAAAAAAATGCATTACAAAATCAAATCAAAAGTACAATGAATGTAAAAAAAAAGAAAGAAGAAACCTGTAAAGCAAACAAAACACAAAACAAGTAAAAAATGGACAAATTAGAGGAGAAAAAAAGGGGCAAAAACCCAAAACAGTCTGCGCCAGGAAGGGGTTAATGTATGCAGCGCCCGTGGTGTGATATGGGCCGGGTGTTACATGGTATGGATAGGTGATTGATGGTTTATGTCGTTATTTGGTTTTTTTTAGTCTCTTTCCTCTTTTTTTCCTCTTTTTCTTGCTTTGCCCTTCATCTTTCCCCTTCATGGTGGGTACCAGAGGACACAGCCCCTCCAGGCCCCGGCCCCCCATTGCTGCCTGGTACAGACATCCCCCTTTATCTCTGGCTCTGCAGTGGGGGGCAGATGATGAGTGCCCCCCCGTCCTCTCCTCCATCTCTCGCCATCCTGTGCCCATTTCATGCCTGGCCTGTGAATGGAGGCTGCTGTGGGAGGGGATGGAGGGATGGGGGAGCTGGAGGGAGGGGGGGACAGAGATGGAGGGAGGGGGGGAGAGATGGAGGGAGGGGGACAGAGCTGGAGGGAGGGGGGCAGAGATGGAGGGGAGGGGGACAGAGATGGAGGGAGGGGGGGCAGAGATGGAGGGAGGGGGGACAGAGATGGAGGGGAGGGGGACAGAGATGGAGGGAGGGGTGGCAGAGATGGAGGGAGGGGGGACAGAGATGGAGGGAGGGGGGACAGAGATGGAGGGAGGGGGGACAGAGATGGAGGGAGGGGGGACAGAGATGGAGGGAGGGGGACAGAGCTGGAGGGAGGGGGGGCAGAGATGGAGGGAGGGGGGACAGAGATGGAGGGAGGGGGGCAGAGATGGAGGGAGGGGGACAGAGATGGGAGGGAGGGGGACAGAGGATGGAGGGGGCGCTTTCCTTTCTTCCATAGAGGGGGGAGGGGAGCAGAGAAGGGTTTCAGATTGGGGGAGGGCGCACAGATGATATAGACAGAAGCCCACAGCCCCAGCAGAGAGGAAGACATAGGAAGGATCCCAAGGACGACCACCCTCGCCCATCGGTAACACTGCCTATATCTTATGTATCCTGCTCTGTGTATAGGGGGGCTGCGCATAGGGACAACAGGGGGTGCACGACACCTGCAGAGAGGAGGGGAAAAAGGGTGCTAATATGGAGGCATCCAGAGCCTGGGGAAATAGGAGGAGGAAAGGGAGAAAGCGGAGGACCGGCGAAAGGAGGACAGGTGGCCAGATATAAGGTGACAGCGAGGATAGAGGATCTGTGTATAAGGAGGTCTATGTGTCCTGATGTCTGTGTATTAGGAGGAGGAGAGGTCTGTGTGTCCTGATATCTGTGTATTAGGGAGGAGGGAGAGGTCTGTGTGTCCTGATGTCTGTGTATTAGGAGGAGGAGAGGTCTGTGTGTCCTTGATGTCTGTGTATTAGGAGGAGGAGGAGAGGTCTGTGTGTCCAGATGTCTGTGTATTAGGAGTAGGAGGAGAGGTCTGTGTGTCCTGATGTCTGTGTATTAGGAGGAGGAGAGGTCTGTGTGTCCTGATATCTGTGTATTAGGAGGAGGAGAGGTCTGTGTGTCCTGATGTCCTGTGTATTAGGAGGAGGAGAGGTCTGTGTGTCCTGATGTCTGTGTATTAGGAGGAGGAGGAGAGGTCTCTGTGTCCTGATGTCTGTGTATTAGGAGGAGGAGGAGAGGGTCTGTGTGTCCTGATGTCTGTGTATTAGGAGGAGAGGTCTCTGTGTCCTGATATCTGTGTATAAGGAGAGGTCTGTGTGTCCTGATATCTGTGTATAAGGAGAGGTCTGTGTGTCCTGATGTCTGTGTATTAGGAGAAGGAGGAGAGGTCTGTGTGTCCTGATGTCTGTGTATTAGGAGTTGGGAGGAGAGGTCTGTGTGTCCTGATGTCTGTGTATTAGGAGGAGGAGAGGTCTCTGTGTCCTGATATCTGTGTATTAGGAGGAGGAGGAGAGGTCTGTGTGTCCTGATGTCTGTGTATAAGGAGAGGTCTGTGTGTCCTATGTCTGTGTATTAGGAGGAGAGGTCTGTGTCTCCTGATGTCTGTGTATTAGGAGGAGGAGGAGAGGTCTGTGTGTCCTGATGTCTGTGTATAAGGAGAGGTCCTGTGTGTCCTATGTCTGTGTATTAGGAGGAGAGGTCTGTGTCTCCTGATGTCTGTGTATTAGGAGGAGGAGGAGAGGTCTGTGTGTCCTGATGTCTGTGTATTAGGAGGAGGAGAGATCTGTGTGTCCTGATATCTGTGTATTAGGAGGAGAGGGTCTGTGTATCCTGATATCTGTGTATTAGAAGGGAGAGAGGTCTGTGTGTCCTGATGTCTGTGTATTAGGAGGAGGAGAGGTCTGTGTGTCCTGATATCTGTGTATTAGGAGGAGGAGAGGTCTGTGTGTCCTGATATCTGTGTATTAGAAGGAGGAGAGGTCTGTGTGTCCCTGATATCTGTGTATTAGAAGGAGGAGAGGTCTGTGTGTCCTGATATCTGTGTATTAGGAGTAGGAGGAGGAGGAGAGGTCTGTGTGTCCTGATGTCTGTGTATTAGGAGGAGGAGAGGTCTCTGTGTCCTGATATCTGTGTATTAGGAGGAGGAGGAGAGGTCTGTGTGTCCTGATATCTGTGTATAAGGAGAGGTCTCTGTGTCCTGATATCTGTGTATTAGGAGGAGGAGAGGTCTGTGTGTCCTGATATCTGTGTATAAGGAGAGGTCTGTGTGTCCTGATGTCTGTGTATTAGGAGGAGGAGAGGTCTCTGTGTCCTGATATCTGTGTATTAGGAGGAGGAGGAGAGGTCTGTGTGTCCTGATGTCTGTGTATAAGGAGAGGTCTGTGTGTCCTATGTCTGTGTATTAGGAGGAGAGGTCTGTGTCTCCTGATGTCTGTGTATTAGGAGGAGGAGGAGAGGTCTGTGTGTCCTGATGTCTGTGTATAAGGAGAGGTCTGTGTGTCCTATGTCTGTGTATTAGGAGGAGAGGTCTGTGTCTCCTGATGTCTGTGTATTAGGAGGAGGAGGAGAGGTCTGTGTGTCCTGATGTCTGTGTATTAGGAGGAGGAGAGATCTGTGTGTCCTGATATCTGTGTATTAGGAGGAGAGGTCTGTGTATCCTGATATCTGTGTATTAGAAGGAGGAGAGGTCTGTGTGTCCTGATGTCTGTGTATTAGGAGGAGGAGAGGTCTGTGTGTCCTGATATCTGTGTATTAGGAGGAGAGGTCTGTGTGTCCTGATATCTGTGTATTAGAAGGAGGAGAGGTCTGTGTGTCCTGATATCTGTGTATTAGGAGGAGGAGGAGAGGTCTGTGTGTCCTGATATCTGTGTATTAGAAGGAGGAGAGGTCTGTGTGTCCTGATGTCTGTGTATTAGAAGGAGGAGAGGTCTGTGTGTCCTGATGTCTGTGTATTAGAAGGAGGAGAGGTCTGTGTGTCCTGATATCTGTGTATTAGAAGGAGGAGAGGTCTGTGTGTCCTGATGTCTGTGTATTAGGAGGAGGAGAGGTCTGTGTGTCCTGATGTCTGTGTATTAGAAGGAGGAGAGGTCTGTGTGTCCTGATGTCTGTGTATTAGGAGGAGGAGAGGTCTGTGTGTCCTGATATCTGTGTATTAGAAGGAGGAGAGGTCTGTGTGTCCTGATGTCTGTGTATTAGGAGGAGGAGAGGTCTGTGTGTCCTGATGTCTGTGTATTAGGAGGAGGAGAGGTCTGTGTCTCCTGATGTCTGTGTATTAGAAGGAGGAGAGGTCTGTGTGTCCTGATATCTGTGTATTAGAAGGAGGAGAAGTCTGTGTGTCCTGATATCTGTGTATTAGAAGGAGGAGAGGTCTGTGTGTCCTGATATCTGTGTATTAGAAGGAGGAGAGGTCTGTGTGTCCTGATGTCTGTGTATTAGAAGGAGGAGAGATCTGTGTGTCCTGATGTCTGTGTATTAGGAGGAGGAGAGGTCTGTGTGTCCTGATGTCTGTGTATTAGGAGGAGGAGAGGTCTGTGTGTCCTGATATCTGTGTATTAGAAGGAGGAGAGGTCTGTGTGTCCTGATGTCTGTGTATTAGGAGGAGGAGGAGAGGTCTGTGTGTCCTGATGTCTGTGTATTAGGAGGAGGAGGAGAGGTCTGTGTGTCCTGATGTCTGTGTATTAGGAGGAGGAGGAGAGGTCTGTGTGTCCTGATATCTGTGTATTAGAAGGAGGAGAGGTCTGTGTGTCCTGATATCTGTGTATTAGAAGGAGGAGAGGTCTGTGTGTCCTGATGTCTGTGTATTAGGAGGAGGAGAGGTCTGTGTGTCCTGATATCTGTGTATTAGAAGGAGGAGAGGTCTGTGTGTCCTGATGTCTGTGTATTAGGAGGAGGAGGAGAGGTCTGTGTGTCCTGATGTCTGTGTATTAGGAGGAGGAGGAGAGGTCTGTGTGTCCTGATGTCTGTGTATTAGGAGGAGGAGAGGTCTGTGTGTCCTGATGTCTGTGTATTAGGAGGAGGAGAGGTCTGTGTGTCCTGATATCTGTGTATTAGGAGGAGGAGAGGTCTGTGTGTCCTGATGTCTGTGTATTAGGAGGAGGAGGAGAGGTCTGTGTGTCCTGATGTCTGTGTATTAGGAGGAGGAGGAGAGGTCTGTGTGTCCTGATGTCTGTGTATTAGGAGGAGGAGAGGTCTGTGTGTCCTGATGTCTGTGTATTAGGAGGAGGAGAGGTCTGTGTGTCCTGATATCTGTGTATTAGGAGGAGGAGAGGTCTGTGTGTCCTGATGTCTGTGTATTAGGAGGAGGAGGAGAGGTCTGTGTGTCCTGATGTCTGTGTATAAGGAGAGGTCTGTGTGTCCTGATATCTCTGTATTAGGAGGAGGAGGAGAGGTCTGTGTGTCCTGATATCTCTGTATTAGGAGGAGGAGGAGAGGTCTGTGTGTCCTGATATCTGTGTATAAGGAGAGGTCTGTGTGTCCTGATGTCTGTGTATTAGAAGGAGGAGAGGTCTGTGTGTCCTGATGTCTGTGTATAAGGAGAGGTCTATGTGTCCTGATATCTGTGTATAAGGAGAGGTCTGTGTGTCCTGATATCTGTGTATAAGGAGAGGTCTGTGTGTCCTGATATCTGTGTATAAGGAGAGGTCTGTGTGTCCTATGTCTGTGTATTAGGAGGAGAGGTCTGTGTGTCCTGATATGTGTGTATTAGGAGGAGGAGAGGTCTGTGTGTCCTGATGTCTGTGTATTAGGAGTTGGAGGAGAGGTCTGTGTGTCCTGATATCTGTGTATTAGGAGGAGGAGAGGTCTGTGTGTCCTGATGTCTGTGTATTAGGAGGAGAGGTCTGTGTGTCCTGATATCTGTGTATTAGAAGGAGGAGAGGTCTGTGTGTCCTGATGTCTGTGTATAAGGAGAGGTCTATGTGTCCTGATGTCTGTGTATTAGGAGGAGGAGGAGAGGTCTGTGTGTCCTGATGTCTGTGTATAAGGAGAGGTCTGTGTGTCCTGATATCTGTGTATAAGGAGAGGTCTGTGTGTCCTGATGTCTGTGTATTAGGAGGAGAGGTCTGTGTGTCCTGATATCTGTGTATTAGGAGGAGGAGGAGAGGTCTGTGTGTCCTGATATCTGTGTATAAGGAGAGGTCTGTGTGTCCTGATGTCTGTGTATTAGGAGGAGGAGAGGTCTGTGTGTCCTGATGTCTGTGTATTAGGAGGAGGAGTGGTCTGTGTGTCCTGATATCTGTGTATTAGGAGGAGGAGAGGTCTGTGTGTCCTGATATCTGTGTATTAGGAGGAGGAGAGGTCTGTGTGTCCTGATATCTGTGTATTAGGAGGAGGAGGAGAGGTCTGTGTGTCCTGATGTCTGTGTATTAGGAGGAGGAGAGGTCTGTGTGTCCTGATATCTGTGTATTAGGAGGAGGAGGAGAGGTCTGTGTGTCCTGATGTCTGTGTATTAGGAGGAGGAGGAGAGGTCTGTGTGTCCTGATGTCTGTGTATTAGGAGGAGGAGAGGTCTGTGTGTCCTGATGTCTGTGTATTAGGAGGAGGAGGAAAGGTCTGTGTGTCCTGATGTCTGTGTATTAGGAGTTGGAGGAGAGGTCTGTGTGTCCTGATATCTGTGTATTAGGAGGAGGAGAGGTCTGTGTGTCCTGATGTCTGTGTATTAGGAGGAGGAGGAAAGGTCTGTGTGTCCTGATGTCTGTGTATTAGGAGTTGGAGGAGAGGTCTGTGTGTCCTGATATCTGTGTATTAGGAGGAGGAGATGTCTGTGTGTCCTGATGTCTGTGTATTAGGAGGAGGAGAGGTCTGTGTGTCCTGATATCTGTGTATTAGGAGGAGGAGAGGTCTGTGTGTCCTGATGTCTGTGTATTAGGAGGAGGAGGAAAGGTCTGTGTGTCCTGATGTCTGTGTATTAGGAGTTGGAGGAGAGGTCTGTGTGTCCTGATATCTGTGTATTAGGAGGAGGAGGAGAGGTCTGTGTGTCCTGATGTCTGTGTATTAGGAGGAGGAGGAGAGGTCTGTGTGTCCTGATGTCTGTGTATTAGGAGGAGGAGGAGAGGTCTGTGTGTCCTGATGTCTGTGTATTAGGAGGAGGAGAGGTCTGTGTGTCCTGATGTCTGTGTATTAGGAGGAGGAGGAGAGGTCTGTGTGTCCTGATATCTGTGTATTAGGAGGAGGAGGAGAGGTCTGTGTGTCCTGATGTCTGTGTATTAGGAGGAGGAGGAGAGATCTGTGTGTCCTGATGTCTGTGTATTAGGAGGAGGAGAGGTCTGTGTGTCCTGATATCTGTGTATTAGGAGAAGGAGAGGTCTGTGTGTCCTAATGTCTGTGTATTAGGAGAAGGAGGAGAGGTCTGTGTGTCCTGATGTCTGTGTATTAGGAGAAGGAGGAGAGGTCTGTGTGTCCTGATATCTGTGTATTAGGAGAAGGAGAGGTCTGTGTGTCCTGATATCTGTGTATTAGGAGAAGGAGAGGTCTGTGTGTCCTGATGTCTGTGTATTAGGAGGAGGAGAGGTCTGTGTGTCCTGATGTCTGTGTATTAGGAGGAGGAGGAAAGGTCTGTGTGTCCTGATGTCTGTGTATTAGGAGTTGGAGGAGAGGTCTGTGTGTCCTGATATCTGTGTATTAGGAGGAGGAGGAGAGGTCTGTGTGTCCTGATGTCTGTGTATTAGGAGGAGGAGGAGAGATCTGTGTGTCCTGATGTCTGTGTATTAGGAGGAGGAGAGGTCTGTGTGTCCTGATGTCTGTGTATTAGGAGGAGGAGGAGAGGTCTGTGTGTCCTGATGTCTGTGTATTAGGAGGAGGAGGAGAGATCTGTGTGTCCTGATGTCTGTGTATTAGGAGGAGGAGGAGAGATCTGTGTGTCCTGATGTCTGTGTATTAGGAGGAGGAGAGGTCTGTGTGTCCTGATGTCTGTGTATTAGGAGGAGGAGGAGAGGTCTGTGTGTCCTGATATCTGTGTATTAGGAGAAGGAGAGGTCTGTGTGTCCTAATGTCTGTGTATTAGGAGAAGGAGGAGAGGTCTGTGTGTCCTGATGTCTGTGTATTAGGAGAAGGAGGAGAGGTCTGTGTGTCCTGATATCTGTGTATTAGGAGAAGGAGAGGTCTGTGTGTCCTGATATCTGTGTATTAGGAGAAGGAGAGGTCTGTGTGTCCTGATGTCTGTGTATTAGGAGGAGGAGAGGTCTGTGTGTCCTGATGTCTGTGTATTAGGAGGAGGAGGAAAGGTCTGTGTGTCCTGATGTCTGTGTATTAGGAGTTGGAGGAGAGGTCTGTGTGTCCTGATATCTGTGTATTAGGAGGAGGAGGAGAGGTCTGTGTGTCCTGATGTCTGTGTATTAGGAGGAGGAGGAGAGATCTGTGTGTCCTGATGTCTGTGTATTAGGAGGAGGAGAGGTCTGTGTGTCCTGATATCTGTGTATTAGGAGAAGGAGAGGTCTGTGTGTCCTAATGTCTGTGTATTAGGAGAAGGAGGAGAGGTCTGTGTGTCCTGATGTCTGTGTATTAGGAGAAGGAGGAGAGGTCTGTGTGTCCTGATATCTGTGTATTAGGAGAAGGAGAGGTCTGTGTGTCCTGATGTCTGTGTATTAGGAGGAGGAGAGGTCTGTGTGTCCTAATGTCTGTGTATTAGGAGAAGGAGGAGAGGTCTGTGTGTCCTGATGTCTGTGTATTAGGAGAAGGAGGAGAGGTCTGTGTGTCCTGATATCTGTGTATTAGGAGAAGGAGAGGTCTGTGTGTCCTGATATCTGTGTATTAGGAGAAGGAGAGGTCTGTGTGTCCTGATGTCTGTGTATTAGGAGAAGGAGAGGTCTGTGTGTCCTGATGTCTGTGTATTAGGAGGAGGAGGAGAGGTCTGTGTGTCCTGATGTCTGTGTATTAGGAGGAGGAGGAAAGGTCTGTGTGTCCTGATGTCTGTGTATTAGGAGTTGGAGGAGAGGTCTGTGTGTCCTGATGTCTGTGTATTAGGAGAAGGAGGAGAGGTCTGTGTGTCCTGATGTCTGTGTATTAGGAGAAGGAGGAGAGGTCTGTGTGTCCTGATATCTGTGTATTAGGAGAAGGAGAGGTCTGTGTGTCCTGATATCTGTGTATTAGGAGGAGGAGGAGAGGTCTGTGTGTCCTGATGTCTGTGTATTAGGAGGAGGAGGAGAGGTCTGTGTGTCCTGATGTCTGTGTATTAGGAGGAGGAGGAAAGGTCTGTGTGTCCTGATGTCTGTGTATTAGGAGTTGGAGGAGAGGTCTGTGTGTCCTGATATCTGTGTATTAGGAGGAGGAGGAGAGGTCTGTGTGTCCTGATGTCTGTGTATTAGGAGTTGGAGGAGAGGTCTGTGTGTCCTGATATCTGTGTATTAGGAGAAGGAGAGGTCTGTGTGTCCTGATATCTGTGTATTAGGAGAAGGAGAGGTCTGTGTGTCCTGATGTCTGTGTATTAGGAGGAGGAGAGGTCTGTGTGTCCTGATGTCTGTGTATTAGGAGGAGGAGGAAAGGTCTGTGTGTCCTGATGTCTGTGTATTAGGAGTTGGAGGAGAGGTCTGTGTGTCCTGATATCTGTGTATTAGGAGGAGGAGGAGAGGTCTGTGTGTCCTGATGTCTGTGTATTAGGAGAAGGAGGAGAGGTCTGTGTGTCCTGATGTCTGTGTATTAAGAGGAGGAGAGGTCTGTGTGTCCTGATGTCTGTGTATTAGGAGAAGGAGGAGAGGTCTGTGTGTCCTGATATCTGTGTATTAGGAGGAGGAGAGGTCTGTGTGTCCTGATGTCTGTGTATAAGGAGAGGTCTGTGCGTCCTGATGTCTGTGTATTAGGAGGAGGAGAGGTCTGTGTGTCCTGATGTCTGTGTATTAGGAGGAGGAGGAGAGGTCTGTGTGTCCTGATGTCTGTGTATAAGGAGAGGTCTGTGCGTCCTGATGTCTGTGTATTAGGAGGAGGAGAGGTCTGTGTGTCCTGATGTCTGTGTATTAGGAGGAGGAGGAGAGGTCTGTGTGTCCTGATGTCTGTGTATTAGGAGGAGGAGAGGTCTGTGTGTCCTGATGTCTGTGTATTAGGAGGAGGAGAGGTCTGTGTGTCCTGATGTCTGTGTATTAGGAGTTGGAGGAGAGGTCTGTGTGTCCTGATGTCTGTGTATTAGGAGGAGGAGAGGTCTGTGTGTCCTGATGTCTGTGTATTAAGAGGAGGAGAGGTCTGTGTGTCCTGGTTTCCATGAAATCTTCAGCTATTGCCATATTACACTGTCAGTGTGCTGCCCCCTATTGGTGGTTGCTAAAAGGTAGAATATTAGCTGTTTTTTACTGATTTATTAAATAGAGTACATCAGAAAAGTTAGTACACCCTTCTCACTTTTGTGAATATTTTATTATATCTTTTCCTGGGACAGCGCTACAGATCTGCCCCTGTGATACAATGTGCAGTGTCAGTGTGCAGCTTGTATATAATGTGCAGTGTCAGTTTGCAGCTTGTATAACAGGGTTAATAAGTCAGCACAAAACCATTAAAGTGTAAACCGCTGGCAAAAAGTGAGTACACCCTAAGTGAAAATGGCCAAATTGTGGCCTTGGTGTGAATATTTTGTGGGGGGCCATTATTTTCTAGCAATGGCTTCGCACTCTTGGGCCTATAGGTCATTAAAGCTGCAGAAGAGCCGCGGATCCTCTTCCATTCACCAAGACGATGTCTCGGAGCTGGTGGATGTTACAGACTTTGCGATCCTCCACCTTCTGTATTAGGAGGCCCCAGAGGTTCTCCATAGGGTTTAGGTCTGGAGACGCTCAGCAGCACCTCAGTTTCTGTAGCGAAGCAGTGGTTGTCTTGGAGGTGTTTGGGGTCATTATCATGTTGGAATATGACGGGAGGGGATCCTGCTCAGCTTCAATGTGTCTCAGGACATGTTGGCATTCATGGTTCCCTCAATGAACTGTAGCTCCCCACAGCCGCCAGCACTTATGCACCGCAAACCATGACACTCCCACCACCATGCCTGACTGTAGGCATGACACACTTGTCTTTGTCCTCCCCACCTGATTGCCCATGTGCACTCAACTTCTGTGGTCAAGGCATGTCCTGAGTGGATCCTGTCTTGTTATACCGCTGTATGGGCTTGGCCACCGTGCTGCAGCTCAGTGTCAGGGTGGTGACAATCTTATAGCCTCGGCCATCTTTATGTAGAGCAACAATTCTTTTTTTCAGCTCCTCAGAGAATTCTTTGCCATGAGGAGCCATGGTGACCTTCCAGTGACCAGTATGAGAGAGTGTGTGAGGGATAACACCGAATGTATAACCCCTGCTCCTTCAGTCACACCTGAGACCTTATAACACTAATGAGTCACATGACACCGGGGAGAGAGAATTTCTAAGTGGGCACAATTTAGCCGTTTTCACTTAGGGGTGTACTCACTTTTGTTGCTAGCGGTTTTGACATTAATGGCTGCGTGCTGAGTTATTTACACTGTTACACAAGCTGCGCACTGACACTGCACATTATATCACAGGGTCAGATCTGCAACGCTGTCCCAGGAAAAGATGTAAACAATTTTTTGATAAAAATGTGAGGGGTGTACTCACTTTTGTAATATACTGTAGATATATGTCTTCTGTTGTGTCCCTGACTTTGATGTGGGCCTTGGTTGCAGCTCTGCCTGTGTCTGTTAACCTGTTAATTGCTGCTGTCAGGCTCTGGCACCGGGTTTTAGCAGGCGTCGGCAGTGGGGGGCAATGTGATCTCAGTGAGGCGATGGTTTGCCATGACACCTGGGGGTCTGCTGAAGCCCCTGGTGCTTGTCATGATGATTCTCCTGTGAAAACCAGCGTTTAGCTGCTGTTCCTAGGAGATTGTGATTTTTACTATACATAGCAGTGCATCAGCACTATAATGTATAGCAAAAGGGATCGGATGAAAAAATAAATACATTAAAAGAAATTAAAAATACACATATTTGGTATCGCTGCGTTTGTAAATGTCTCACGTATCAAAATATAAAATAAGTTAATGCAATCAATAAATAGATTAAGAAAAAAAAAATATTACCTTTTTTGGCCCCGGCAAC
This sequence comes from Anomaloglossus baeobatrachus, assembly GCF_048569485.1. Lineage (NCBI taxonomy): Eukaryota > Metazoa > Chordata > Amphibia > Anura > Aromobatidae > Anomaloglossus > Anomaloglossus baeobatrachus. The sequence continues at coordinate 674,089,497 of NC_134356.1, read as the reverse complement.
ATTGCAATCAAATGCGATAATAGACGATCCAATCAGGATATCTACAATATGGTGGTGTCACCGGCGGGTAATGTCTGCACACACAGCACTGCACATACTATAGGTTTCCCGGGTTGTGATGTGTTGGCTTTTACCCAATTTCTAATATCGTTTCCTGAGGATTACGGTGGTCGGTGTTCTGGAGGTCACAGCCGCGGGGGAGTCACAGGGAGCGGTGCCGGGAGGAGAGGTGCCGGTGTTCTGGAGGTCACAGCCGCGGGGGGAGCACAGGGAGCAGTGATGGGAGGAGAGGTGCCGGTGTTCTGGAGGTCACAGCCGCGGGGGGAGCACAGGGAGCGGTGACGGGAGGAGAGGTGCCGGTGTTCTGGAGGTCACAGCCGCGGGGGGAGCACAGGGAGCGGTGACGGGAGGAGAGGTGCCGGTGTTCTGGAGGTCACAGCCGCGGGGGAGTCACAGGGAGCGGTGCCGGGAGGAGAGGTGCCGGTGTTCTGGAGGTCACAGCCGCGGGGGGAGCACAGGGAGCAGTGATGGGAGGAGAGGTGCCGGTGTTCTGGAGGTCACAGCCGCGGGGGGAGCACAGGGAGCGGTGACGGGAGGAGAGGTGCCGGTGTTCTGGAGGTCACAGCCGCGGGGGGAGCACAGGGAGCGGTGACGGGAGGAGAGGTGCCGGTGTTCTGGAGGTCACAGCCGCGGGGGGAGCACAGGGAGCGGTGACGGGAGGAGAAGTGCCGGTGTTCTGGAGGTCACAGCCGCGGGGGAGAGCACAGGGAGCGGTGACGGGAGGAGAGGTGCCGGTGTTCTGGAGGTCACAGCCGCGGGGGGAGCACAGGGAGCAGTGACGGGAGGAGAGGTGCTGGTGTTCTGGAGGTCACAGCCGCGGGGGAGTCACAGGGAGCGGTGCCGGGAGGAGAGGTGCCGGTGTTCTGGAGGTCACAGCCGCGGGGGGAGCACAGGGAGCAGTGATGGGAGGAGAGGTGCCGGTGTTCTGGAGGTCACAGCCGCGGGGGGAGCACAGGGAGCGGTGACGGGAGGAGAGGTGCCGGTGTTCTGGAGGTCACAGCCGCGGGGGGAGCACAGGGAGCGGTGACGGGAGGAGAGGTGCCGGTGTTCTGGAGGTCACAGCCGCGGGGGGAGCACAGGGAGCGGTGACGGGAGGAGAAGTGCCGGTGTTCTGGAGGTCACAGCCGCGGGGGAGAGCACAGGGAGCGGTGACGGGAGGAGAGGTGCCGGTGTTCTGGAGGTCACAGCCGCGGGGGGAGCACAGGGAGCAGTGACGGGAGGAGAGGTGCCGGTGTTCTGGAGGTCACAGCCGCGGGGGGAGCACAGGGAGCGGTGACGGGAGGAGAGGTGCCGGTGTTCTGGAGGTCACAGCCGTGGGGGGGCCACAGGGAGCGGTGACGGGAGGAGAGGTGCCGGTGTTCTGGAGGTCACAGCCGCGGGGGGAGCACAGGGAGCGGTGACGGGAGGAGAGGTGCCGGTGTTCTGGAGGTCACAGCCGCGGGGGGAGCACAGGGAGCGGTGCCGGGAGGAGAGGTGCCGGTGTTCTGGAGGTCACAGCCGCGGGGGGGGGTCACAGGGAGCAGTGATGGGAGGAGAGGTGCAGGTGTTCTGGAGGTCACAGCCGCGGGGATCACAGGGTGCGGTGACGGGAGGAGAGGTGCTGGTGTTCTGGAGGTCACAGCCGCGGGGGGATCACAGGGAACGGTGACGGGAGGAGAGGTGCCGGTGTTCTGGAGGTCACAGCCGCGGGGGGATCACAGGGAACGGTGACGGGAGGAGAGGTGCCGGTGTTCTGGAGGTCACAGCCGCGTATGGGGCGACACTTATCTCTGGGCTTATGGCTTAATCAGGATATATTTATAGTGTCCTGTATGTAGTGTCCTGTCCAGATGCTGCGGGGGACGCCGGGGGCTCAACTAACACTGTATACACTGCACAGGATTCACTCCTCCCTCCATATCACTCCTTCTACATCACTCCTGCTCTACTTCTATATCCATCCATCCATCTATCCATATATTCATCCATCCATTCATCCATGCATCCAAACATCCATCCATTCCTCCCTCCATCCATATATTCATCCATCCATTCATCCATCCATCTATCCATATATTCATCCATCCATCCATCTATCCATATATTCATCCATCCATTCATCCATCCATCTATCCATATATTCATCCATCCATCCATCTATCCATATATTCATCCATCCATCCATCTATCCATATATTCATCCATCCATTCATCCATGCATCCAAACATCCATCCATTCCTCCCTCCATCCATATATTCATCCATCCATTCATCCATCCATCTATCCATATATTCATCCATCCATCCATCTATCCATATATTCATCCATCCATTCATCCATCCATCTATCCATATATTCATCCATCCATCCATCTATCCATATATTCATCCATCCATCCATCTATCCATACAGTGCCTACAAGTAGTATTCAACCCCCTGCAGATTTAGCAGGTTTACACATTCGGAATAACTTGGCATTGTGACATTTGGACTGTAGATCAGCCTGGAAGTGTGAAATGCAGCAAAAAAGAATGTTATTTCTTTTTTTTTTTTTTAAATTGTGAAAAGTTTATTCAGAGGGTCATTTATTATTCAACCCCTCAAACCACAAGAATTCTTTTTGGTTCCCCTAAAGTATTAAGAAGTATTTCAGGCACAAAGAACAATGAGCTTCACATGTTTGGATGAATTATCTCTTTTTCCAGCCTTTTCTGACTAATTAAGACCCTCCCCAAACTTGTGAACAGCACTCATACATGGTCAACATGGGAAAGACAAAGGAGCATTCCAAGGCCATCAGAGACAAGATCGTGGAGGGTCACAAGGCTGGCAAGGGGTACAAAACCCTTTCCAAGGAGTTGGGCCTACCTGTCTCCACTGTTGGGAGCATCATCCGGAAGTTGAAGGCTTATGGAACTACTGTTAGCCTTCCACGGCCTGGACAGCCTTTTAAAGTTTCCACCCGTGCCGAGGCCAGGCTTGTCCGAAGAGTCAAGACTAACCCAAGGACAACAAGGAAGGAGCTCCGGGAAGATCTCATGGCAGGGGGGACATTGGTTTCAGTCAATACCATAAGTAACGTACTCCACCGCAATGGTCTCCGTTCCAGACGAGCCCGTAAGGTACCTTTACTTTGAAAGCGTCATGTCAAGGCTCGTCTACAGTTTGCTCATGATCACTTGGAGGACTCTGAGACAGACTGGTTCAAGGTTCTCTGGTCTGATGAGACCAAGATCAAGATCTTTGGTGCCAACCACACACGTGACGTTTGGAGCCTGGATGGCACTGCATACGACCCCAAGAATACCATCCCTACAGTCAAGCATGGTGGTGGCAGCATCATGCTGTGGGGCTGTTTCTCAGCCAAGGGGCCTGGCCATCTGGTACGCATCCATGGGAAGATGGATAGCACGGCCTACCTGGAGATTTTGGCCAAGAACCTCCGCTCCTCCATCAAGGATCTTAAGATGGGTCGTCATTTCATCTTCCAACAAGACAACGACCCAAAGCACACAGCCAAGAAAACCAAGGCCTGGTTCAAGAGGGAAAAAAATCAAGGTGTTGCAGTGGCCTAGTCAGTCTCCTGACCTTAACCCAATTGAAAACTTGTGGAAGGCGCTCAAGATTAAAGTCCACATGAGACACCCAAAGAACCTAGATAACTTGGAGAAGATCTGCATGGAGGAGTGGGCCAAGATAACTCCAGAGACCTGTGCCGGCCTGATCAGGTCTTATAAAACACGATTATTAGCTGTAATTGCAAACAAGGGTTATTCCACAAAATATTAAACCTAGGGGTTGAATAATAATTGACCCACACTTTTATGTTGAAAATTTATTAAAATTTAACTGAGCAACATAACTTGTTGGTTTGTAAGATTTATGCATCTGTTAATAAATCCTGCTCTTGTTTGAAGTTTGCAGGCTCTAACTTATTTGCATCTTATCAAACCTGCTAAATCTGCAGGGAGTTGAATACTACTTGTAGGCACTGTATATTCATCCATCCATCCATCCATATATTAAGCCATCCCTCCCTCCATCCATCTATCCATCCATCTATCCATCCATCCAAATATCCATCCATCCATCCATCCATTCATCTATCCATCTATCCATCTATCCATGTATCCATCCATCCATCCATCTATCCATCCATCCATCTATCTATCTATCTATCTATCCCTCTATCTATCTATCTATCTATCCCTCTATCTATCTATCCCTCTATCTATCTATCCCTCTATCTATCTATCTATCTATCCCTCTATCCCTCTATCCATCTGTCATGAACAGCTGGGAAAGTCACTCAGAAATCCGCAGCTGTTCACTGATTTGTTACACACGACTACTTTCTAGCGCCCCCCTTGTCTGCAGGCCACTTTTGGTACTGCAGGACAATGCATAAGATGAGGCTGCTGTGCTAATAATGCCAAATATTGGAGGTCTCACAGCAAGGGTAAATGTATATATCACCGATTCCCGCTAATGGAATATATATATACCTTTGTACCCTTAATGATAGCACTCCAATAATTCTATGCAATAATCATTACGCTGCCACCACCCAGATTTTCCGGGATAGCTGGGGAACCGTTTCAGATAGCATAAGGCCCTTCAGGTTTATTGGATTCGTATATAAAGCATGAGGAAAGAAACTATTAAATTTTTTATATTTAATCCAAAAATAGGCAGTGTTTAAAAAATATACAAGAATTTACAAAAGGGAACAATACAAATACAGTATAGAAAGTTACATTAAAAATAAAAGGTATAAAACGTGAAACTTACTAAGCTTGTGCCATAGAAGTGGCGTCTACTTAGGGAGTGGAGGGAACTCCAAGATGGTAGAAGAACGGCCAGCATCACCCTTCATGATGCCCTCCAAGTACTGACTGAGCCCCCCAGACAGGAGCTGTCTCTTATGCCCTGGCTAGCCCCCCTTGCCTGTGACATCATTTTACAGTCTCTTGTGGGCTGGGCTTGAGATGTTCACAAAGTTTCGTAATTCTAGGGTTTCCCATATCTTTGCCCCTGGGCCACTCAGGTGCACGATTTTAGCGTCATATTTTATATCTCGATTTTACATTTACATTGATACCAAACACAACGCCTCTAGTACAATTTTACTGGCCAATACTATTGTGCCGTGATTCCGGCGATCTCCCAGTGGAACTAGACGGTGCGTTGGGTTCAGCACTCCACAGGGATTCTGGAAATATGTTTTTCATTTTTCTAGCATTAACGCAGCACTTAAAACCTGCTTTGGAAGTTTTCCCACCAATAGCACAAAGGATTGTCTTTCCCTGCATTTTATTTTCTGTAGATATACCATCACCCATGTCGTAAATACCTTAAGCTTCCAAGCAGATCAGATAATCGTCATGACGATCTGTGGCTGAGGGTGGAAATGAGGGGGGTGAAGAACCTTCAACAGTTTTGCATGACACCTCCCCCTTTTTGAGGTAGCATGGGAGATTGATTTGACGATCGTCTCCTAAGCCTACCTCGCTGGCATCCCCCTGCCGGGACAGCCCGTCAGCGTTGCCATGCTCAACACCCTTCCTGGGTTGAATGGTAAAATCATACTGCTGTAGTGCCAAGCTCCACCGCAGTAGCTTACCATTGTAGCCGGCCACACGGTGTAGTCAGCTGAGAGGGTTGTGGTCTGTTACTATGGTGAAGTTGCGTCCATATAGGTAGGGCTGCAGCTTCTGCAGGGCCCACACTATAGCGAGGCACTCCTTCTCCACAGTGGCGTAGGCCACTTCACGGGATAAGAGCTTACGGCTGAGAAACACCACCGGATGCTCTTCTCCCTTCCCATTTACCGGGCTGAGTACTGCACCCAGGCCAAATGCACTGGCATCTGTCTGAACTATGAACCGTCGGGTGAAGTCTGGGGCTTGTAGGATTGGGGAATTGGCGATGGCAGCTTTCAGTGCCCTGAAGGACCGTTCACAGTCATCTGTCCAGGTGACTACTTGCGGTAGCTTCTTTTTGGTGAGGTCCGTCAACGGCTTAGCAAGAGCACTATAGTTAGGAACGAACTTCCTATAGTACCCTGCCGTACCCAAGAAGGACATCACCTGCTTCTTTGACTTGGGGGTAGGCCAGGAGGTGATGGCATCAACCTTGCCTGGCTCTGGTTTCAGGGCTCCGCCACCCACTCGGTGTCCGAGGTACTGTACCTCCGTCATGCCGATCTGACACTTCCCTGGCTTTATAGTCAGACCAGCGCTTTGGATCCACCTGAGCACCTGCTCCAGGTGCCCCAGGTGTTCCTCCCAAGTGGGACTAAAGATGGCAATGTCATCCAGGTCACCAACAGCAAACCATCCTAGTTCATCGAGCACCTGGTCGACCAATCGCTGGAAAGTAGCAGGAGCATTTCTCATGCCAAAGGGCTTGACAAGGGATTCATACAGCCCGAATGGGGTGATGAAGGCAGACATTTCTTGTGCTTCCTTGGACATAGGAATCTGCCAGTATCCTCAACTCAGGTCCATGATCGTAAGGTACCGGGCCCCAGCTAGACAATCCAACAGCTCATCGATGCGTGGCATTGGGTATGCATCGGGTGCTGTGATTGCATTTAGCCTCCTGTAGTCCATGCAAAACCGGGTTGTCCGGTCCTTTTTTGGAACCAAGACTACCAGCGAAGCCCATGCATTTTTGGACTTCCGGATCACGCCAGGACTAGCATTTCATTGATCTCCCTTTTTATGTACTTTTGTACCTCTAGGGAGACATGGTAAGGGGTTTGACGGACTGGGGGATGACTCCCTGTCTCCACCTGGTAGATGGCTAGCAATATCTTCCCTGGGACATCTGTGAAGGTCGTCAGGTAGGGCCGGAATATCTCCCGCAGCTGGGACCTTTGGTCCATGGATAGCTATGGGTTGAATTCTGCCTCCTCAATAGACCCTCAATCCCGGACCAATGCGAGCAAGTCCACCAAGACTTCACTTTTGCCTTCCTCGGGAAGGCTACACACAGGAAAGGAGAAGGCTTCCTGATAATGATGAGCTTTCATCATGTTAACATGGAAGACCTTTTGCCTCTTCCTGGCATGGTCAATGGTGACTACGTAGTTCACATCATTGAGACGCTGATGCACAAGGTATGGACCCTCCCAGGCCACCTGAAGCTTGTTCTGGTTCATTGGGACTAGGACCCACACCTTCTGACCCACTTTGTACACCCACTCCCGAGCGTGTTGATTGTACCACAGCTTCTGGCTGGCCTTGGCCTCCATCATATTCTCATGCACCAGCTGTGTCATTGACTCCATTTTGTCACGGAGCCGCGTAACATACAGACACTTCTAGAATTCCCTTACCAGACCAAGAGGTCCCTGCCGTACAGGAGCTTGAAGGGGGAGAACCCCGTTGAGGCCTGTGGCACCACCCTGTAAGTAAAGAGTAGGTGTGGTAGATAGTGCTCCTAGTCGTGTCCATATGACTCAATCAGCATCGTAAGCACCTGCTTAAAGGGAACCTGTTACCAGATTTGGGGCCTATAAGCTGCGGCCTCCACCAGTGAGCTCTTATATACAGCATTCTGGGATGTTGTATAGAAGAGCCCAGGCCACTGTGTAGAACGTAAAAATCACTTTATAAAACTTACCTAAATGGTTGCTGCGGTGGAATTGGGTCATATGGGTGTCTCCGTTGTCCGGTGCCGGCGCCTCCTCTTTCGGCGATCTTCGTCCTCCTTCTGAAGCCTGTGTGCATGACGCGTCCTACGTCATACACACTCGCCGGTCCCGCGCAGGCGCACTACAATACATTGATCTGCCCAATTCAGGGCAGATCAAAGTGCGCTTGCGCAGGACCTCAATGCCTGCGAGTGTGGATGACGTAGAGTGCGTCATGCACCCCGGCTACAGAAGAAGGATGACAAATAAGTAAATAAGGCTGCTGACCTACCAATGCCAAATATTGAGTATATATTACTGATTCCCGATAATGGAATATATATATATACTGTAGGTATGGCCACCAGTAACATACCAAGTCCAAAAATTGGCTTCTGACTTATATGACCTCAGGTCGCCCTCCCATCTGGAAACTCATTTTATGATATCTTGTGGGCTGTGCCGAGAATTTCAGAATATTAGACAATTCTAGTTTTTCACGTATCTTTGCCCCGAGGTCACACAGGTATTAGTGTATTATTAGTAGATATTAGTGTCTGATTTTATATCTAGATTTTTCCCTCACATAGATACCAAACACAGCACATTTTTCATGCTTTTATTCGCCAATACCCATTTTTCGGGATACCAGTGATCGCCCAGCAAGGTAAGATGGGGATCTGCATTCAGCACCTTGCCCGGATTCCAACTATATGCTCTTTATTTTTCTAGTATTAATATGGCACTTAAAAACTGGGCTCACAGCATTTTTACTTGAAAGAACAAAAAAATGTCTTTCTGTGCACAACGTTTGCCTCCAGTTGCTCCATTCACCGATTGTAAATACCACACTCACCGTTGTTATATTCTTGTACATAGGGGCAGTATTATAGTAGTTATATTCTTGTACATAGGAGCAGTATTATAGTAGTTATATTCTTGTACATAGGGGCAGTATTATAGTACTTATATTCTTGTATATAGGGGCAGTATTATAGAAGTTATATTCTTGTACATAGGGGCAGTATTATAGTAGTTATATTCTTGTACATAGGAGCAGTATTATAGTAGTTATATTCTTGTACATAGGGGCAGTATTATAGTAGTTATATTCTTGTACATAGGGGGCAGTATTATAGTAGTTATATTCTTGTACATAGGGGCAGTATTATAGTAGTTATATTCTTGTACATAGGGGCAGTATTATAGTAGTTATATTCTTGTACATAGGGGGCAGTATTATAGTAGTTATATTCTTGTACATAGGGGCAGTATTATAGTAGTTATATTCTTGTACATAGGGGCAGTATTATAGTAGTTATATTCTTGTATATAGGGGCAGTATTATAGAAGTTATATTCTTGTACATAGGGGCAGTATTATAGTAGTTATATTCTTGTACATAGGAGCAGTATTATAGTAGTTATATTCTTGTACATAGGGGCAGTATTATAGTAGTTATATTCTTGTACATAGGGGGCAGTATTATAGTAGTTATATTCTTGTACATAGGGGCAGTATTATAGTAGTTATATTCTTGTACATAGGGGGCAGTATTATAGTAGTTATATTCTTGTACATAGGGGCAGTATTATAGTAGTTATATTCTTGTACATAGGGGCAGTATTATAGTAGTTATATTCTTGTACATAGGGGCAGTATTATAGTAGTTATATTCTTGTACATAGGGGCAGTATTATAGTAGTTATATTCTTGTACATAGGGGCAGTATTATAGTAGTTATATTCTTGTACATAGGGGCAGTATTATAGTAGTTATATTCTTGTACATAGGGGCAGTATTATAGTAGTTATATTCTTGTACATAGGGGCAGTATTATAGTAGTTATAATCTTGTACATAGGGGCAGTATTATAGCAGTTATATTCTTGTACATAGGGGCAGTATTATAGTAGATATATTCTTGTACATAGGGGCAGTATTATAGTAGTTATATTCTTGTACATAGGGGCAGTATTATAGTAGTTATATTCTTGTACATAGGGGCAGTATTATAGTAGTTATATTCTTGTACATAGGGGGCAGTATTATAGTAGTTATATTCTTGTACATAGGGGCAGTATTATAGTAGTTATATTCTTGTACATAGGGGCAGTATTATAGTAGCTATATTCCTGTACATAGGGGCAGTATTATAGTAGTTATATTCTTGTACATAGGGGGCAGTATTATAGTAGTTATATTCTTGTACATAGGAGCAGTATTATAGTAGTTATATTCTTGTATATAGGGGCAGTATTATAGTAGTTATATTCTTGTACATAGGAGCAGTATTATAGTAGTTATATTCTTGTACATAGGAGCAGTATTATAGTAGTTATATTCTTGTACATAGGAGCAGTATTATAGTAGTTATATTCTTGTACATAGGGGCAGTATTATAGTAGTTATATTCTTGTACATAGGGGCAGTATTATAGTAGTTATATTCTTGTACATAGGGAGCAGTATTATAGTAGTTATATTCTTGTACATAGGAGCAGTATTATAGTAGTTATATTCTTGTACATAGGGAGCAGTATTATAGTAGTTATATTCTTGTACATAGGGGGCAGTATTATAGTAGTTATATTCTTGTACATAGGGAGCAGTATTATAGTAGTTATATTCTTGTACATAGGAGCAGTATTATAGTAGTTATATTCTTGTACATAGGGGCAGTATTATAGTAGTTATATTCTTGTACATAGGGGCAGTATTATAGTAGTTATATTCTTGTACATAGGGGCAGTATTATAGTAGTTATATTCTTGTACATATGGGGCAGTATTATAGTAGTTATATTTTTGTACATAGGAGCAGTATTATAGTAGTTATATTCTTGTACATAGGGGCAGTATTATAGTAGTTATATTCTTGTACATAGGAGCAGTATTATAGTAGTTATATTCTTGTACATAGGGGCAGTATTATAGTAGTTATATTCTTGTACATAGGGGCAGTATTATAGTAGTTATATTCTTGTACATAGGGGCAGTATTATAGTAGTTATATTCTTGTACATAGGGGCAGTATTATAGTAGTTATATTCTTGTACATAGGGGGCAGTATTATAGTAGTTATATTCTTGTACATAGGGGGCAGTATTATAGTAGTTATATTCGTGTACATAGGGGCAGTATTATAGTAGTTATATTCTTGTACATAGGGGCAGTATTATAGTAGTTATATTCTTGTATATAGGGGCAGTATTATAGTAGTTATATTCTTGTACATAGGAGCAGTATTATAGTAGTTATATTATTCTACATAGGGGCAGTATTATAGTAGTTATATTCTTGTATGTAGGGGCAGTATTATAGTAGTTATATTCTTGTACATAGGCGCAGTATTATATTAGTTATAATCTTGTACATAGGGGCAGTATTATAGTAGTTATATTATTCTACATAGGGGCAGTATTATAGTAGTTATATTCTTGTACATAGGGGCAGTATTATAGTAGTTATATTCTTGTACATAGGGGCAGTATTATAGTAGTTATATTCTTGTACATAGGGGCAGTATTATAGTAGTTATATTCTTGTACATAGGGGGCAGTATTATAGTAGTTATATTCTTGTACATAGGGGGCAGTATTATAGTAGTTATATTCGTGTACATAGGGGCAGTATTATAGTAGTTATATTCTTGTACATAGGGGCAGTATTATAGTAGTTATATTCTTGTACATAGGGGACAGTATTATAGTAGTTATATTCTTGTATATAGGGGCAGTATTATAGTAGTTATATTCTTGTACATAGGAGCAGTATTATAGTAGTTATATTATTCTACATAGGGGCAGTATTATAGTAGTTATATTCTTGTATGTAGGGGCAGTATTATAGTAGTTATATTCTTGTACATAGGCGCAGTATTATAGTAGTTATATTCTTGTACATAGGGGGCAGTATTATAGTAGTTATATTCTTGTACATAGGGGCAGTATTATAGTAGTTATATTCTTGTACATAGGGGCAGTATTATAGTAGTTATATTCTTGTACATAGGGGCAGTATTATAGTAGTTATATTCTTGTACATAGGGGGCAGTATTATAGTAGTTATATTCTTGTACATAGGGGGCAGTATTATAGTAGTTATATTCTTGTACATAGAGGCAGTATTATAGTAGTTATATTCTTGTACATAGGGGCAGTATTATAGTAGTTATATTCTTGTATATAGGGGCAGCATTATAGTAGTTATATTCTTGTACATAGGGGCAGTATTATAGTAGTTATATTCTTGTACATAGGGGCAGTATTATATTAGTTATAATCTTGTACATAGGGGCAGTATTATAGTAGTTATATTATTCTACATAGGGGCAGTATTATAGTAGTTATATTCTTGTATGTCGGGGCAGTATTATAGTAGTTATATTCTTGTACATAGGGGCAGTATTATAGTAGTTATATTCTTGTACATAGGGGGCAGTATTATAGTAGTTATATTCTTGTACATAGAGGCAGTATTATAGTAGTTATATTCTTGTACATAGGGGCAGTATTATAGTAGTTATATTCTTGTATATAGGGGCAGCATTATAGTAGTTATATTCTTGTACATAGGGGCAGTATTATAGTAGTTATATTCTTGTACATAGGGGCAGTATTATATTAGTTATAATCTTGTACATAGGGGCAGTATTATAGTAGTTATATTATTCTACATAGGGGCAGTATTATAGTAGTTATATTCTTGTATGTCGGGGCAGTATTATAGTAGTTATATTCTTGTACATAGGGGGCAGTATTATAGTAGTTATATTATTCTACATAGGGGCAGTATTATAGTAGTTATATTCTTGTACATAGGGGCAGTATTATAGTAGTTATATTCTTGTACATAGGGGCAGTATTATAGTAGTTATATTCTTGTACATAGGGGGCAGTATTATAGTAGTTATATTCTTGTACATAGGGGGCAGTATTATAGTAGTTATATTCTTGTACATAGAGGCAGTATTATAGTAGTTATATTCTTGTACATAGGGGCAGTATTATAGTAGTTATATTCTTGTATATAGGGGCAGCATTATAGTAGTTATATTCTTGTACATAGGGGCAGTATTATAGTAGTTATATTCTTGTACATAGGGGCAGTATTATATTAGTTATAATCTTGTACATAGGGGCAGTATTATAGTAGTTATATTATTCTACATAGGGGCAGTATTATAGTAGTTATATTCTTGTATGTAGGGGCAGTATTATAGTAGTTATATTCTTGTACATAGGGGCAGTATTATAGTAGTTATATTCTTGTACATTGGGGCAGTATTATAGTAGTTATGTTCTTGTACATAGGCGCAGTATTATAGTAGTTATATTCTTGTACATAGGGGCAGTATTATAGTAGTTATATTATTCTACATAGGGGCAGTATTATAGTAGTTATATTCTTGTACATAGGGGGCAGTATTATAGTAGTTATATTCTTGTACATAGGGGCAGTATTATAGTAGTTATATTATTCTACATAGGGGCAGTATTATAGTAGTTATATTCTTGTATGTAGGGGCAGTATTATAGTAGTTATATTTTTGTACATAGGAGCAGTATTATAGTAGTTATATTCTTGTACATAGGGGGCAGTATTATAGTAGTTATACTCCTGTATATAGAGGGCAGTATTCTAGTAGTTATACTCCTGTATATAGGGGCAGTATTATAGTAGTTATATTCTTGTACACAGGGGCAGTATTATATTAGTTATATTCTTGTACACAGAGGCAGTATTATATTAGTTATATTCTTGTATACGGTATTATTAATGATTTCTAGAGAGCGCACATTTTGATTTTCATTGCATATATAACGATGACTTTTACTAACAAAAAAATCTTCCAGTAAAATCGCTTTATTTTCTGCATCGTAGATGTAAAGCCAGTATGTAAATGTAAATTTTCTTAAATTTGCTTAAATATATCCAATGTCAGGAGTCTCTGGAATTAGTGGTGACCTATCTCTGTATCGCAACATTTTTCAGGACTTCCAGGAGTTGTTTTGCTCTCTGTGTCCTATATATACAGAGAGGAAAATAAGTATTTGATCCTCTTCTGATTTTGCAAGTTTTTCAACCTATAAGGAATGAAGAGGCGTGTAATTTTTATCATAGGTAACTTTTACTGTGACGTGTCCTGTATGATTTTAAGCCATGTGTTATTAATTGTAATCTTTGAGACCGTGGTCCCAGCTCTCCCAGGTCATTGACCAGGTCCTCCTGTGTAGTTCTGGGCTGATTCCTTACTGTCTCAGAATCATCCTTACCCCATGAAGCGGGATCATACATGAAGCCCCAGACTGAGTAAGATTGTCAATCATCTTATGTTTCTTCCATTTTTTAATAATTGCACTAACAGTTGTTGCCTTCTCACCAAGCTGCTTGCCAATTGTCCTGTTGTCCATCCCAGCCTTGTAAAGGTCTACAATTTTGTCCCTGGTGTCCTTACACAACTCTTTGGTCTTGGCCATGTTGGAGAGGTTGGAGTGTGTTTGATTGAGTGTGTGGACAGGTGTCTTTTATACAGGTAACAAGATGAAACAGGTTAAATAATACAGGTAATGAGTGCAGAGTAGGAGGAAAAATACCAGGACTGTGACAGCAGAATTCTTGCTGGTTGCTCGGTGATCAAATACTTATTTCATGCAATAAAATGCCAATTAATTATATAGAAATCATAAAATTGGATTTTCTCAATTTTTTTTATTCTGTCACAGTTGAAGTTACCTTCAATAAAAATTACCGACCTCTGTATTCTTTGTAGGGGGAAAACTTGCAAAATTGGCAGAGGATCAAATATTTACCGTACTTCACCACTGCAGACACGTCCTGTTCTGTATATTACTGTCATTGGTGACATTATGTGAATAGTAACAGATAAAAGAAAAAACAAGAAAAGAAAAAGAAAGTTTAAAAAATACTTTATTACTATTTAGATAATGGCAGCTTTATTAGCTTTATTAGAAAATAGACAAAAAGAGGGTACTAAAAATAATTCTAATTAAATGAATTGAAAAAAAATGCTACAATTAAATATGATAAATATAAAAAAATAAACAAATAGAATATAAAAGAATAATAGAAAAAAAAATAGGATACTAAAAAAACCCCCAACAAATTAAATGAATTGAAAAAAAAGCTATCATTAAATTAAATACATAAATATAAAAAAAAAACCCTAATAGAATATAAAAGAAAAATAGGAAAAAAAAGAAGAGGGTACTAAAAAAATCTAAAGAAAAACACAAATGAAATAAATTGAAAAAAATGCTACAATTAAAATTAAATAAATAAATATTATTATTATTATTATTTATTATTATAGCGCCATTTATTCCATGGCGTTTTACAAGTTAAAGAGGGTGTACGTACAACAATCATTAACAGTACAAAACAGACTGGTATAGGAGGAGAGAGGACCCTGCCCGCGAGGGCTCACAGTCTACAGGGAATGGGTGATGGTACAATAGGTGAGGACAGAGCTGGTTGCGCAGTGGTCTACTGGACTGAGGGTTATTGTAGGTTGTAGGCTTGTTGGAAGAGATGGGTCTTCAGGTTCCTCTTGAAGCTTTCCACGGTAGGGGAGAGTCTGATATGCTGAGGTAGAGCGTTCCAGAGTATGGGGGAGGCACGGGAGAAATCTTTTATGCAAATGTGGGAAGAGGCGATAAGAGAGGAGTAGAGAAGATCTTGTGAGGATCTGAGGTTACAAAAAATTCTAATTAAATAATTTGACAAAAAAAGGTACAATTTAAGAAATAAATAAAGATGAATAAAATAAACTAAAAGATAATAAAAGAATAATAGAAAATAAAGAGGGTACTAAAAAAAATAAAATTTAATGAATTGGAAAAAAAATGCTACAATTAAGTAAGATAAATATAATTTAACAAATAGAACATAAAAGAATAATTGAAAAAAAAAATATGGTACTACAAAAATCTAAAAAAAGAAAACAAATTAAATGAATTGAAAAAAAAATGCTATCATTAAATTGAATAAATAAATATAAAAAAAACTAATGGAATATAAAAGGAAAATAGGAAAAAAGAGGGTACAAAAAAAATCTAAACAAAAACCCCAAAAAACAAATTAAATGAATTGAAAAAAAAAGCTATAATTAAATTACTTAATTAAATAAATAAATAAATAAATATAAAAAAATAAGAAAGTAGAATATAAAAAAATAGGAAAAAAAGGGGTTATAAGTAAATACAATAAATACATTTTAAAAATAAGCTAATCAAATAGAAAGAAAAAAAATATATATAAAAAATGAATGGGGGGGAAAAAGATACATTGAATAAGTAACTAAAACAATAACATACATTACAAAATAAAAAAAAGAAGAAAACAAATGATGAAAAAAATAATAAGAGGAAAATCAGAAAACAAAATTCAATGATAAAATTATCCTGTGTCATCCTTTGTAATGATTTGGCTAAATTGAGACCCAATTTGTTTCCGGTTCTGTGCACTTGTAATTAGTGTGTTTTTTTTTATTTGTGAGCTATTTTTTTAGCATTTTTGTGTTTTCGCTACCCTTGAATTGCCAGGGCTCTTTGTCCCAATCTGTCACCAGCGTAGAACATCCTGTTCTGAATATTCTTTTTTTTTCATCATTTTGCTCAGTTGGCAAATTAACCGACCTCCTTCCAACACCCACTCCCGGATCATAATGAAGAAATTAAAAATAAAATTCCTGTGGGGTTACAATGAGAGCCTGGAAGGGTTTCTATAGATAATATATTCCATCGTGATCCCTCGCTCTCCACACTTCACTCATTAGGCGGCGGCGAAATTTTTTCGACTTGTTTACACAATGTCAGTCTTCTGTTAAATATAGTCAGAAAATCATCAGGTGGGAAAATCTGATGGTGACAACCAGTAATGAAGGTCGTCAGTCTCGTGAAATGACGGTAATTTGTCACCTACTCAAGGAGGAGGTAGATGTAGATGATCTAAGTATCTTAAATAACTCTTAGTATACTCATCCAGTTATTTTCTCTTTATTCCAAATATTTGGTAACATATAAGTGTAATTTAAAATAATATATATATATATATATATATATATATATATATATATATATATATATTTATTTAAATAGAAACCATGTTCTACTGCCTAAATTAGGTCACTGTGTTAAATATATTTTTATTTTTCTCCATATCACAAAAACAATTATTAGAAATCTCGAAATTTTCAATTTGTTTTTTTTTTACATTCGAATTTGCTGTTGTTTTAGGAAACAACACATGTACATTGTCACAATGATCAGTCCCCGATCCTATCTTTTCTATCAAATTATTGTGAATTGAATGCATGATATTGCCTACAAATGTATATTTTTTTCCATATCACAAAAATCATCACATTGGTCACTGTGAATTTTTTTTCCCAAACATTCAAACTTCCTGTTGTTTTAGGAAACAACACATGTACATTGTCACAATGCTTGGACCCTGATCCTGTCTTTTATATTGAAGCATCGTGACTGGAACAAGTGATATTGCCAATAAATGTATATTTTTTTCCATATCACAAAAATCATCACATTGGTCACTGTGAATTTTTTTTCCAAACATTGAAACTTCCTGTTGTTTTAGGAAACAACACATGTACATTGTCACGATGCTTAGACCCTGATCCTGTCTTTTATATTGAAGCATCGTGACTGGGACAAGTGATATTGCCTACAAATGTATATTTTTTTCCATATCACAAAAATCATCACATTGGTCATGACCTTTAAGTTTTAGCAAAACAAAAATGTAGAGTCATGCATATGAGATAAGAAGAAGACAAGAAGAACATTTAGAGACAATAATAATCCTTGAGACTGTCTCTTATTCCGTAGGCTCCATGACTATAAACTACCATCAGATATACTTACTAATAACAATAAATCTTTAATGAAGAAATAGAGAAACTATTAACCCTTCTATATCACTATGAATTTTTTTTCCAAACATTCAAACTTCCTGTTGTTTTAGGAAACAACACATGTACATTGTCACAATGCTTAGACCCTGATCCTGTCTTTTATATTGAAGCATCGTGACTGGAACAAGTGATATTGCCAATAAATGTATTTTTTTTTCATATCCCAAAAACAATAATTGGAAATCTTATAATTTTCACATTGGCCAATGACTCTTTTTTTTCGAACTTAATGTGGTTTTAGGAAACAACACATGTACATTGTCACGATGCTCAGTCCCCAATTCTATGTTTTGTATTGAAGCATTTGTGAATGGAAACAGTGACGTTGTCTACAAATGTATTTTGATTTTTTTTCCCATATCACAAAAACAATAATTTTCACATTGGCCACTTTTACTTTGTTTTGAATGTTCGAAGTTCCTGTTGTTTTAGGAAACAACACATGTACATTGTCACAATGGTCAGTGCCCAATCCTATCTTTTGTATCAAAGCATTGTGAATCCAAACAGTGACATTGCCATAAAAAAGGATTTTTAATTTTTTTCCTATATTACAAAAACAATAATTTTCACATTGGCCACTTTTACTTTTTCTTGAACGTTCGAAGTTCCTGTTGTTTTAGGAAACAACACATGTACATTTCCAGAATGGTCAATCCCCGATCCCATCTTTTGTATTGAAGCATTTTGAATGGAAACAGTAACATTGTCTACAAATGTATTTTTTTTCCATATCACAAAAACAATAATTAGAAATCTCAAAACCATCACATTGGCCACTGCGACTTTTGACTTTTTTTTCCAAACATTCAAACTTCCTGTTGTTTTAGGAAACAACACATGTACATTGTCACAATGGTCAGTGCCCAATCCTATCTTTTATATCAAAGCATTGTGAATGGAAACAGTGACATTGCCAACAAATGTATTTTGATTTTTTTTCCCATATCACAAAAACAATAATTTTCACATTTGCCACTTGAACTGTTTTTTGAACATTCGAAGTTCCTGTTGTTTTAGGAAACAACACATGTACAGTGTCATTCCACGATCCTATCTTTTGTATCAAAGCATTGTGAATGGAAACAGTGACATTGCCTACAGTGATTGGTGGACACTGGTTTTCTACATGATTTTGCCATTATGTATACTTTGTTGAATATTGTTTTCACAACTTTAATAAAAACAGTACGAACACAGAAGTGTCATTTTAACCCTGCCTCTGATGATAATGGGTCTGCTGAAAACTGTCCCTTTAAGGACAGGAAGTACTAGCCTAAAATAACCCCAGTGGACAGTGTGAACATTGTAGGATTACTAATTTTGATTTTTAATAAATATTGCAATAAATATAACCAAAAAGAAAATTGGCAAATTTTTTATAAAAATATATTTAACACAAAAATGTGATTGTTTAATAGGTTATTTTCTGATTAAAAATTAACAGTCTCTTTAATTATAGTGCAAAATAGTCTTTCAGAATCACACAGTGCTGCTTAATTCCCTTTTGCACCTTGACATAAATGTATTCTACATCCTTGATCGTATCGCTGAGAACCTTTATGGTATACGTATCTGTGTCCACCGTCGTTTCCTGGCTATGGCTGATAGTCGGAGCCCGCATTGTAACAGCTGATATTGGAAAAGCTTTAACCTCAAATATGAAGCGATATATAGCGATTGTGGCATTAAAAGAGCTTGACAGAAGGAGAACAAGCCGACGGGTTAAGATTAAAGCTGAATGCTTACAAAGGCATGACCTAATAGATTGCCGGTCAGGGTACTACAGGCAGAAAACTATACTTTTGCATTACTAAGATTCTCAGACTATAACAATATCTATTATAGCCTTTTATATATATATATATATATATATATATATATATATACTAGTTGTAGTGCCCGGGTGTTGCCCAGGATAGTAATGTCTCTCTGTTTCTCTCCCAGTCTCTGTTTGTCTGTCTCTGATTTCTGTCTCTGTGTCTCTGTCTGTCTCTGTATCAGTCTCTCTGTCTGTCTCTCTCGCCATTTCTGTGTCTGTCCCTATCTCTGTGTCTGTCTGTCTCTGTCTGTCTGTCAGTCTCTTTCCCGGTCTGTCTCTTTCCTTGTCTGTCTCTTTCCCTGTCTGTCTCTTTCCCTGTCTGTCTCTTTCCCTGTCTGTCTCTTTCCCTGTCTGTCTCATTCCAGGTTTGCCTCAGTCCCCATCTGTCTCTTTCACGGTCTGTCTTGTTCCAGGTCTGTCTCATTCCAGGTCTGTCTCATTCCAGGTCTGTCTCATTCCAGGTCTGTCTCGTTCCAGGTCTGTGTCTTTCCCCATCTGTCTCTTTCATCGTCTGTCTCTTTCCCCGTCTGTCTCTTTCCCCATCTGTCTCTTTCCCAGTCTGTCTCTTTCCCAGTCTGTCTCTTTCCCAGTCTGTCTCTTTCCCAGTCTGTCTCGTTCCAGGTTTGTTTCATTCCCCGTCTGTCTCTTTCACCGTTTGTCTCTTTCCCGATCTGTCTTGTTCCAGGTCTGTCTCATTCCAGGTCTGTCTCGTTCCAGGTCTGTCTCGTTCAAGGTCTGTCTCTTTCCCCCGTCTTTCTCTTTCATCGTCTGTCTCTTTCCCCGTCTGTTTCTTTCCTCATCTGTCTTGTTCCCCGTCTGTCTCGTTTCAGGTCTGTCTCGTTCCTCATCTGTCTCTTTCCCCGTCTGTCTCTTTCCTCATCTGTCTCGTTCCCCATCTGTCTCGTTCCGGGTCTGTCTCATTCCCCATCTGTCTCGTTCCCCGTCTGTCTCATTCTAGGTCTGTCTCTTTCCACGTCTGTCTCTTTCCCTGTCTGTCTCTTTCCCCATCTGTCTCTTTCTCAGTCTGTCTCTTTCCCTGTCTGTCTCGTTCCAGGTTTGTCTCGTTCCCCGTCTGTCTCTTTCCTGTCTGTCTCTTTCCCCATCTGTCTCTTTCATCATCTATCTCTTTCCCCGTCTGTCTCTTTCCTCGTCTGTCTTGTTCCCCGTCTGTCTCTTTCCAGGTCTGTCTCGTTCCCCGTCTGTCTCTTTCCCTGTCTGTCTCTTTCCTCATCTGTCTCGTTCCCCATCTGTTTCGTTCCAGGTCTGTGTCGTTCCCCGTCTGTCTCATTCCCCATCTGTCTCTTTCCCGGTCTGTCTCTTTCCACGTCTGTCTCTTTCCATGTCTGTCTCTTTTCACGTCTGTCTCTTTCCCTGTCTGTCTCTTTCCCCGTTTGTCTATTTCTTCGTCTGTCTCTGTTGACTTTCCCTGTATCTTTACTTATTTGTCTCTTCCCTGTCTCATTACTTGTCTCTGTCTCTTTCCTTGTCTCTTACCTTGTCTCTGTCTCTTTGCCCGTCTGTCTCTTTCCCCGTCTCTTTTTCCCCGTCTGTCTCTTTCCCCGTCTGTCTCTTTCCTCGTCTACATCCAGACAAAAAGGTATAAAAGTCAATACAAAATGGTGTCAATAAAAAAAATCCATAAAAAAACCCCATGCAGATTCATTTCTAGCAGTTAATAAAATAATGGCATTTGAAATGCTTTAACAAATAAATAAAAAATTGCTAAAGGGGCAATGCGATATAAAACAAAATAAAAAGCAAAGACACTATTACTCACAAGATAAATCCCCTGCCACTCCAATGCTGTTGCTTAACATAACTTGTTATTTACTTTGCTACAGCTATGCCATGTCCAACTACCCTTATGACCACTGCAGTCAATCATTAGCATCAGCGGTCTTGTGCCATTAACAGTGACTAATGGCAGTAGTCACATGGGTAGAGGG
This sequence comes from Anomaloglossus baeobatrachus, assembly GCF_048569485.1. Lineage (NCBI taxonomy): Eukaryota > Metazoa > Chordata > Amphibia > Anura > Aromobatidae > Anomaloglossus > Anomaloglossus baeobatrachus. The sequence goes on along the minus strand of NC_134356.1, from coordinate 674,068,095 downwards.
GCATGTTATCATTAAGGAATTATGCAGGTGAATTATCGGGTAAGTAATTTTTGTTTTATTTTATGTCATTTTCACCTTTAAGCCAACTTTTTTCTGTTCTTGAAAATCCTATTAAATGGTCAAAAAGTTTCAATTGACATCTTTGTGTGCAATTATCACCACCGACAAAATTCCATTAAAGGGACTCTATCACCAGGTTTTTGTTCCCCCATCTGAGAGAAGCATAATGTGAAGACAGAGACCTTGATTCCAACGATGTGTCACTTACTGAGCTGTTTGACAAAGACCTGATTCCAGCTATGTGTCATTTACTGAGCTTCTTGACAGAGACCCTGATTCCAGCGATGTATCACTTACTGAGCTGTTTGACAGAGACCCTGATTCCAGCGATGAGTCTCTTATTAAGCTGTTTGACAGAGACCCTGATTCCAGTGATGTATCACTTACTGAGCTGCTTGCTGTAATATTGATAAAATCACTGTTTGTTTTCTCTGCTGCAGATCTAGCAGTTAAATAGAGCTCATGAATATGCTGGGCTACCTGCAAGTAGTCTAATGATCTATTTCTGATTAATCGGTGATTTTTTTTCACAACTACACTAAGTAGCCCAGTAAGTGACACAGTGCTAGAATCAGGATCTCTGCTCTTACGTTATCCTGCTCTCAAATTCTGGTGACAGATTCCCTTTAAAGAAACCATAGTAGTTATTTTTTAATTATCTTCCAAAAAGTTTGAAAAACTTCATGATCACATTGACTTATAATGGGGTCAGTTAAGTGCCCTTCGCGGTTCCAATATTTTTGATGGCAAGAATAATGTTGCAGACTATACAGTACTTTTCATCGAATTATCTTCCAACAAGTCTGAAAAACTTCATGTTCTCATTGACTTATAATGGTGTCCGTTAGGGGACCATCGCGGTTCCTATATTTTTGACAGCAAGAATAATGGTGCAGACTATACTTTTCATGGAAGTATCTTCAAATAAGTCTGAAAAACTTTATGATCTCATTGACTTATAATGGGGTCAGTTAGGGGCCCATCGCGGTTCCTATATTTTTGATGCCAAGAGTAATGGTGCAGACTATACTTTTCATGGAAGTATCTTGAAATAAGTCTGAAAAACTTTATGATGTCCTTGAGGTATAATGGGCTCAGTTAGGGGCCCATCACGGTTCTTATATTTTTGATGGCAAGAATAATGATGCAGACTATACTTTTCATGGAAGTATCTTGAAATAAGTCTGAAAAACTTTATGATGTCCTTGACGTATAATGGGCTCAGTTAGGGCCCCATCACGGTTCTTATATTTTTGATGTCAAGAATAATGATGCAGACTATACTTTTCATGGAAGTATCTTGAAATAAGTCTGAAAAACTTTATGATCTCATTGACTTATAATGGGATCAGTTAGGAGCCCATCGCGGTTCCTATATTTTTATTGATTTCCACAGGCTAAAACATTGATTCTATTTTTTCATTAATTGATCCTTTCAAGGCCGTGATGCCAAACATAGATGAGAGTTGTGGAATGAACAGATGACTTACAACTCATCTATTAACACTTAAAGAGGCCACGTAATGTATAAGTAAAATAAAAAATAAATTACTCTGCCATGTTAATGGACTTGGCACAAGTAATATTGAATCATTACAAGGGCTAAACAACTCAATACAGCCAAATGTGACCTTATTGGTCCCATTTGATGCCTATTAAAATGCAAAATTACACTATTATATGGAATGTTCAAGTGTATGAAAGCTATAGTTTAGGTAAAAAGTAAAATGTTAAGAATATTGAGTATTTTTATTTTGCATACTGTATTTGCTTTTTTTTCTTTCTGTGACATTTTCTCCATAGATCTCCTGTGATATCTTATTACAAAGATCGATTTTACTCAACATCTCAACCTCCTCAAGTGTCCTCAGCTTGTTTGGCTTACTGGTGGCATTGGTCTCCTTCACCACTTTCGTGGCTTCCTCACTCTCTTTTCTTTGGCGTTCCTGGCTCTTCTGGCCTCCACATGAAGATTGAAGCTATACCCGGTGTTCCTCAAGATGGGGATTTGGAATTTGTGCTAGCCACCGAGAAAGAATTTGAAGAAGTTATCTCTATGTCCCATGGGATCTATGCAGGCCTGGACTATCTGCCAAGTCGATACCACAGTTGGGTCAATGAGAAAGATCGAATGGTTGTGCTAGCCAAGAAGGAAGGAGATGTTGTAAGAAAACACAATGGTTCAAAGAAACCTCTACTTTTCATAAACTTTTTGACCAACTGGGCTTCCATCTTGCCCTACTGGTCTAATATATTGCTTACGCCCATGGGTATATGTTGACTAACACCACTGTCTGCTGTCTCTGTCCATGGATACTGCCCTGTCCCTGAGCTCATTTCTTCATGCATTGATATGGACTTTAGGAGGCCTCAAGGGCCATTCACACAGCCATTGGTGCCGTGCAAAGAACTTATTGTATGATCCATTGAACTTTGATAATGAATTCGCCCGATTTGCTGTGTCAATGGTCCTTCCCAGTCAACAGGTGCCATTAAATGGCATTAAACCCAACGAATGAACAGGAAAGACTGAAAGCCCAAATTAATCAACGCGAAAAATTCTTTATTTTTATGCCAAAACTAAAGTCATCTGGATTAACAAGGGAAAACTTGGATTCCCTACCCAGCACCAACCACCCTTTTCCTGGTTGAACTTAATGGACTTATGTAATTATCTATACATGTACAAAAAAAGCTCATAAAAAATGGTGGTGGTTGGCATTGAAATATTCAGCCATGATGGAACACGTGACCATAAAGTTCCGTATATACATGAGAGGTTGATAAAACCTAAAGGGTGGCTCAGAATTTTAAGATTTATGCTCTTTTTTGGATCAAGCCTCCCTCCGTATGCTGGACACCCCATTGGTCACCAAAAGAATATGCAACGCTGTAATGTATATCCTCAGTTGCTTGCAGTGCCCTCTACGGGAGACTTAGAGCCATCACTAATAAATCAGTAGAGCCTTTGATTTCTATAGCCTTCCATGGATGGAACATGGACGTAGCTTGGATGCCACCTTTGAATTGGCTCTAGTTAGGAGAAGAGAAGCCGATTCTAGATTAATATGGCGTAACGAGGCCATATGGAACCTTTACAAGAAAATAACCACCACAATATCAATAAATCCCTTTACCAAGAACCTGATTGAAAAAGATCAGATTAGGAACCATTTTGAAAGTCCAAGAGGGGTGGGTATGTAGTAATAGAATCACCAAATAAGGGAGGGGGCATCACAAATTAAGCCTAAGGAACGGGCATGCACCTTGTCAATGAGATGTGCTGCCGATTGTTCCAGGTAGTAGCAACTTGGGTGTATATATAGCATTCTTAGTCACTCACAAGATGCAGTTATAGGGTCTCCAGGAGATCAGTTAGGCTCATAACATAGGTCTTTTAGGTTCTGGTAGGTCATAGAGATGCTAATTTGTTTTCCCCTTCGACTTCAACCCTAGATTGGCCTCCTTTCCATGTTCGTGGTGGACGGTGGGGAGACAGCTCTACTTGAAGGACTACGAGTGGCGCCATGGGAGAGAGGCCGAGGTGTTGCCGGGGTTCTTCAAAGGTTCTGCAGCCAATTGGTGAAACATCGATACCCAAGTGTCAAAGTCATAAGGCTGACACGAGATGACAAGCTGTCTCCAAAGGAGCTTAACAAGTATAGAGTCATTGCTAAACAGGTATGGTCACGGCATTGGTCATGGGCAAGATTGGTAATTCAATACTAGAATTTTAACAATACCTTCTCTGTTTTTTCCTTTTTCCTTCCATGTTGTCATTTACATTCCATCTCAAATTTATCACACAGGGCATACTTCTTGTCCGTTTCAATGCACCAGAGTTTTCCTCTCGTATGTCCTCCATACAACTGCCTGCCGGGCCATCTCATTCATCTCCACCTACCCTCTTGTCTCCTGACGATGTCCATGCAGTTTTCCTGGAGCGTGGTGGCCTCCTGAAAGACCTCCTGCCGAACCAGACTCTCGTCCAGGACTGGCAACCATTCCAGGCGCTTCCTGGGAATTATGACCTGCTACGCCGCAAGTCCCTTCGTTGGATGACCGATGACAGCGTTCGACCCCGGGTGGCTTCTCTTTGCACCCCACCATTCCCGGTTCCGGCAGGGCCGCTCTGCTTCTACCTCAACATTGATGTCTTTGGTTCTGGTTTGCGAGGGGCCCAGGAGCAGTTACTATCTCACCTAGCTGCTCATGTCCCCCTGCTGCCAGGAGATGTAAAATGTCAGCTCTTCCTGCCCCCAAACATGTGGAGGCCCATGGCTGATTTTTGCACCTCCGTGCTGGGCTTTCAGCTGGATAAAGGTTACACAGAGCAATATCTTCTAGAAGTAGATATCTAGAGGGACTTAGAGGCCCCTTAAAGGCCCTACCCCCACTTATATAAAGTGAGGGTGGGAAGCAAACCCAATCCGCATTATTGAAGCCACTTCCTATAACTGAGCCCACCCATTAGATATAAAACTCACCTAGTCCCTCACTCATCACTACAGATATATGTCTCCCCTTAAATGTGAAAAAGTCCTATATCACCCACATGTTGCTCAATATATATATATACAGTGTATATATATGTGTAGAGCATAAGGGATGATAGGATGCTGACCAGCATTATATATTGTTCTAACATGCTCCTCGTGGGCGAGGCTTTCAAATGTGGGTGTGGCTAAGTGTTGATTGGGTAGAGCTTGGGCAGCTTGTCCTCAATGTATTGTCAATCTATATGTATATATCTATGTATATACATATGTAGACAGACCTTTCCTTTTCGTACTGTCCTGCTAACATTGCACTATACGTATGAGTGTACGTGTGTGTATATATATATATTTAAGGATATATATACACTATATATATTTATACAGGGGGCTAGGGGGAGTGTAAGGTATAATAAGGGGGAGGGGTAGGGATTTTATACTCTGCACTGAGTTTTTCGAGTGTGTGTGATAAAATATTTCTATATTTATTGCACTTTTTTCAGACGGAGGGTAAGTCCGAGGCCATGCGCTGCGTATATATACATACACATACACGGTTTCTATAGTGTGACCGCAGCTGTCTAGATGTGACACACGAGAGATAGTTAGACTTATGCAATAATTTGCACTGCACACGCCGACGTTGAAGTGGACCCGACGGCCTCACCTAACGGTTAGTCGCCAATTTTGTGGACCAAAGTGGCGAAGAGATATATTTTAACATAACTGCTGACGGTTTTGGAGGCTTTTTTTTCTCCGCGTTTCCACTAACCCTAGGTTTTGGGTAGATCTAGGCAGGCGGGGATTTGGAGGGGGGTATATAACATTAGGATAATATATGATTATAGAGTTTATGGTGTAATAACATGTGGCGGCCATAGATGGCGCTGTGAATGATGATACCAGCACTTACTCATTATACTGTAGGTTAGGACAACCATTTCCAGTTTGGAGGGACCGAGGAGATGGCAGCTGCCTTTATCTGATAGGTAAGAATTGCACAGCACCCACGTGAAACAATGGGTGCCCACCAGTGGCGTAGCGGGGGCTGCCAATATTAATAATATTAGTAATAAATAATGCACCCTGAATGCAAGTAATATAGGGATTTTATACTCTGTATTGAGTTTTTTTTAAGGATTTTACACCCTCCCCATATGCTACGCCACTGGTGCCCATCAGTAGAGACCACCCTAGATCGTATAAACTAGTGGAATATTCCCTGCAATTACACATAGTCACCACTAGAGGTCAGCACAGTTTAATCCACATTGTAGAACTCACTGCAGTTACACACAGTTACCACTAGAGGTCAGTACAGATTAGTCTACATTGTAGAAATAGGTGCAGTTACACACAATCACCACTAGGGGTCAGTACAGTTTAGTCCACATTGTAGAACTCACTGCATTTACACACAGTCACCACTAGAGGTCAGTACAGTTTAGTCCACATTGTAGAAATAGCTGCAGTTACACACAATCACCACTAGAGGTCAGAACAGATTAGTCCACATTGTAGAAATAGCTGCAGTTACACACAGTCACCACTAGGGGTCAGTACAGTTTAGTCCACATTGTAGAACTCACTGCAGTTACACACAGTCACCACTAGAGGTCAGTACAGTTTAATCCACATTGTAGAACTCACTGCAGTTACACACAGTCACCACTAGAGGTCAGTACAGTTTAATCCACATTGTAGAACTCACTGCAGTTACACACAATCACCACTAGAGGTCAGTACAGTTTAGTCTACATTGTAGAACTCACTGCAGTTACACACAGTCACCACTAGAGGTCAGTACAGTTTAGTCCACATTGTAGAAATCACTGCAGTTACACACAGTCACCACTAGAGGTCAGTACAGTTTAGTCCACATTGTAGAAATCACTGCAGTTACACACAGTCACCACTAGAGGTCAGTACAGTTTAGTCCACATTGTAGAACTCACTGCAGTTACACACAGTCACCACTAGAGGTCAGTACAATTTAGTCCACATTGTAGAAATAGCTGCAGTTACACACAGTCACCACTAGAGGTCAGTACAGTTTAGTCCACATTGTAGAACTCACTGCAGTTACACACAGTCACCACTAGAGGTCAGTACAGTTTAGTCCACATTGTAGAACTCACTGCAGTTACACACAGTCACCACTAGAGGTCAGTACAATTTAGTCCACATTGTAGAAATAGCTGCAGTTACACACAGTCACCACTAGAGGTCAGTACAGTTTAGTCCACATTGTAGAAATCACTGCAGTTACACACAGTCACCACTAAAGGTCAGTACAGTTTAGTCCACATTGTAGAACTCACAGCACTTACACACGATCACCACTAGAGGTCAGTACAATTTACTCCACATTGTAGAAATAGCTGCAGTTACACACAGTCACCACTAGAGGTCAGCACAGTTTAGTCCACATTGTAGAACTCACTGCAGTTACACACAGTCACCACTAGAGGTCAGCACAGTTTAGTCCACATTGTAGGACTCACTACAGTTACACACAGTCACCACTAGAGGTCAGTACAGTTTAGTCCACATTGTAGAACTCACAGCACTTACACACGATCACCACTAGAGGTCAGTACAATTTAGTCCACATTGTAGAAATAGCTGCAGTTACACACAGTCACCACTAGAGGTCAGCACAGTTTAGTCCACATTGTAGAACTCACTGCAGTTACACACAGTCACCACTAGAGGTCAGCACAGTTTAGGCCACATTGTGAAACTCACTGCAGTTACACACAGTCACCACTAGAGGTCAGTACAGTTTAGTCCACATTGTAGAACTCACTGCAGTTACACACAGTCACCACTAAAGGTCAGTACAGTTTAGTCCACATTGTAGAACTCACTACAGTTACACACAGTCACCACTAGAGGTCAGCACAGTTTAGTCCACATTGTAGAACTCACTACAGTTACACACAGTCACCACTAGAGGTCAGCACAGTTTAGTCCACATTGTAGAACTCACTGCAGTTACACACAGTCGCCACTAGAGGTCAGTACACTTTAGACCACATTGTAGAACTCACTGAACCTTCCTCAGTCCCTCGATCGATGACTTTTCTCTCCGACGCTCGTATGTAACGCGTTGCAAACCTTGATGTGCGCTTAAATATTGTGTTGCTTTGTACAATAATAAGGATTTACTTGACGTGCTACTAATATTTGCTTTGGATCCTAAAGCAGCTATTGCTCTCTGTTATCTCCCCTTTGCTACATAAAGAGCCAGGCTGCTTTGTCTTCCAGTCTTTTAACAGAATAGAAAAGCTACTCTTCCCAGGAAACACTGCACCCCACCCCTCCCCCCAGTGATCCTACCACTGGATGCCCCTCCCCCCACCGACTGTCCTCTCCCCAGCTTTGTGTCATGCCCCACCCATTTCCGAACCTCATTTGCATAGTGTGGGCCTCAAGACTAAGTAACCTGCAGAATTTCCTATCTGTATAGTAAACATGACCTTTAAGGGTTTTTCCACCTTAAAATAATGGCACCTTTATTCTAGGTAAATAAAAAAAATATTAAAAAAAAAACCCAAAAAATTGCATTATATGCAAATTATAAATTATTAATTGCATTATATGCAAATTAGCACTTTTTTAAAGGACCATATATGACATAAGCACAGACCATGTGATATAAAGGTGCCAAAGGAGGAAAAACACCAAAGATTTGTCATTGGAGTGGTGTTTGTAAATTTAAAGGGGAACTCCATCAAAAATTTAAAAACCTCCTAGCTGTTTCAAACGCACTTAGTTATGTCAGGTTTACTTGACTAACCAATTTAATATTGGTATTTATGAAGATTACATTCCATAGACTTATGTAAAAATTAAATGCAAATTAGGTCATTTAGAAAAAAAAATTAGTTATACCAAATAAATCATGTTATGCTGCTTAACATGGGATTATAATGTCTCTTTAAATGGTTAGTCACGTTAGTACAAATCCCTTAAAAATGCCCTAGTGATAGGGTAAGGACCCCGCAATCTTTTAAAGGCCAGAGTGCAGATTAGCTGTAAAAGTAAAATGGGTGGCGCTATTGCATTGGGGCCTATGGAAAATAGATGCAAAATCAATTAGTGGTGAAACATGGTACTGCAAGTGAATACAAAAACTGAGATGTAAATTGCAATAACTTTTGAAAGAAGCATCAAGCCGAAAAAGAAGAGGACTCATTCTCATCAGCAGGGAGGGGGTCAAGATATATGAAGGGGCCTGACTTTTTCATGACGGCAAAAAAAAAAATCATCTCTGTACTAAACCCGGATTGTGTATTTAGGATAAAGTCTGTGGTCATGTATCTTCCATATTTCTTCGCTGGCACAATTGTGATATTCTATGTAACCGGTAAAATGATTTGTCTATTCATCTGCACCCCTATGTCTGTACAATGCTGTAATATTTTACCCCAAGTTCTGCAGTAATATAAACACCAAACCCGGCTCCTGATAATTACTGAATATATCTCCTGTGTCCGCACTGACCACAAAACCCATCACTCCATCTGTATGCACCATAATGACCATATCGGAAGAGATCAAGGAGCAAAGCAGCTGCAGGTAGGTACCTGTCTATAGGGGGCAGCATTATAGCACTTATATTCCGGTACATACAGAGGGGAAAATAAGTATTTGATCCTCTGCTGATTTTGCAAGTTTTCCCACCAACAAAGAATGGATAAATCTGTAATTTCGATCATCAGAACTCACTGCAGTTACACACAGTCACCACTAGAGGTCAGTACACCTTAGTCCACGTTGTAAAACTCACTGAACCTTCCTCAGTTCCTCGATCGATGACTTTTCTCTCCGACGCTCGTACGTAACGCGTTGCAAACCTTGATGTGCGCTTAAATATTGTGTTGCTTTGCTTTCAGGTCACTCCTCCATTAAGATCTTCTTTCAGGTCACTTCTCCATACAGATCTTCTCCAGATCTTTCAGGTCACTCCTCCATTAAGATCTTCTTTCAGGGAACTTCTCCATACAGATCTTCTCCAGATCTTTCAGATCACTCCTCTATACAGATCTTCTCCAGATCTTTCAGGTCACTCCTCTATACAGATCTTCTCCAGATCTTTCAGATCACTCCTCCATACAGATCTTTTCCAGATCTTTCAGGTCACTCCTCCATACAGATCTTTTCCAGATCTTTCAGGTCACTCCTCCATACAGATCTTCTCCAGATTTTTCAGGTCACTCCTCCATACAGATCTTCTCCAGATCTTTTAGGTCACTCCTCCATACAGATCTTTTTCAGATCTCTCAGGTCACTCCTCCATACAGATCTTTTAGGTCACTCCTCCATACAGATCTTCTACAGATCTTTCAGGTCACTCCTCCATACAGATCTTCAGATCTTTTAGGTCACTCCTCCATACAGATCTTCAGATCTTTTAGGTCACTCCTCCATACAGATCTTCTCCAGATCTTTCAGGTCACCCCTCCATACAGATCCTTTAGGTCACTCCTCCATACAGATCTTCAGATCTTTTAGGTCACTCCTCCATACAGATCTTCTACAGATCTTTCAGGTCACTCCTCCATACAGATCTTCAGATCTTTTAGGTCACTCCTCCATACAGATCTTCTCCAGATCTTTCATGTCACTCCTCCATACAGATCTTCAGATCTTTTAGGTCACTCTTCCATACAGATCTTCTCCAGATCTTTCAGGTCACTCCTCCATACAGATCTTCTCCAGATCTTTCAGGTCACTCCTCCATACAAATCTTCTCCAGATCTTTTAGGTCACTCCTCCATACAGATCTTTTCCAGATCTCTCAGGTCACTCCTCCATACAGATCTTCTCCAGATCTGATCTTTCAGGTCATTCTTCCATACAGATCTTCTCCAGATCTTTCAGGTCACTCCTCCATACAGATCTTCTCCAGATCTTTCAGGTCACTCCTCCATACAGATCTTCTCCAGATCTTTCAGGTCACTCCTCCATACAGATCTCCAGATCTTTCAGCTCACTCCTCCATACAGATCTTCTTCAGGTCACTCCTCCATACAGATCTCCAGATCTTTCAGCTCACTCCTCCATACAGATCTTCTTCAGATCTTTCAGCTCACTCCTCCATACAGATCTTCTTCAGATATTTCAGGTCACTTCTCCATACAGGTCTTCTCTAGATCTTTTCGGTCACTCCTTCATACTGATCTTCTTCAGATCTTTCACGTTTCTGGGCTGTGGCTGGACAACATTGAGTTTCAGCTCCTTCAAAGATTTTCTATTGGGTTCAGGTCTGGAGACTGGCTAGGCCACTCCAGGACCTTGAAATGCTTCTTAGGGAGCCACTCCTTATTGGCCCTGGCTGTGTGTTTCAGGTTATTGTCATGCTGGAAGACCCAGCCACGACCCATCTTCAATGCTCTTACTGAGCGAAGAAGGTTATTGGCCAAAATCTCGTGATACATGACCGCATACAACCTCTCTTCAATTTAGTGCATAGTTCCTGTCCCCTTTGCAGAAAAGAAAAGTATAATGTTTCCACCCACATGCTTCACGGTTGGGGCAGTGTTCTTGGGGTTGTACTCATCCTTCTTTTTCCTCCTAAACACGGCGAGTAAAGTTGATACCAAAAGTTCTATTTTAGCTTCGTCTGACCACAGGACCTTCTCCCATGCCTCCTCTGGATCATCCAGATGGTCTTTGGTGAATATCAGAAAGGCCTGGACATGTGCTGGTGTGAGCAGGGGGACCTTGAGTGCTCAGCAGGATTTTAATCCATGATGATGTAGTGTGTTACTAACTATAACCTTTGAGACCGTGGTCCCAGCTCTCTTCAGGTCATTGACCGGGTTCTCCTGTGTAGTTCTGGGCTGATTCATGACCTTTCTCAGAATCATCCTTACCCAACTAGGTGATATCTTGCTTGGTGCCTCAGATCGAGTAAGATTGACAGTCATCTTGTGTTTCTTCCATTTTCTAATAATTGCACCAGCAGTTGTTTTCTTCTCACCAAGCTGCTTGCCAATTCTCCTGTAGCCTATCCCAGCTGGTACAGGTCTACAATTTTGTCCCTGGTGATCTCTTTGGTCTTGGCCATGGTGGAGATGTTGGAGTGGGATTGATGAGTGTGTGGACAGGTGACTTTTATACAGGGAATGAGTGCAGAGTAGGAGAAAAAATACCAGATCTGTGAGAGACAGAATTCTTGATGGTCGGTTGGTGATAAAATACTTATTTCATGTAATAAAATGCAAATTAATTATTTATAAATCATATAATGGGATTTTATGGATTTTATTTATTCTGTCACAGGTAAAGTTACCTACGATAAAAATTACCGACCTCTCCATTCCTTATAGGTGGGAAATCTGCAAAATCGTCAGAGGATCAAATACTTATGTTCCCCACTGATTGGTCGCCCATCTGTGTAGTGATTTGCACTATCTTTCCCTTGCTCTCTCCCCTTCTCCTTCTACTCTCTCAATGTCTTTCCTCCATGTATTTACCCATTTCCATCTAACTTGTATGTCTACTTGGTTCAGTATCAAGACGAAGACTCCAAGGAGAAACACCGCCATGACCGCGGTAAGGGAAGCGGCTGCAATTACAGCTGCCAATCACTCATGTATGTTACAGCTGACTACAGATGGCGTACTATGGTGACATATGCGAGCCTGCTTCATCATCATCATCATCATCATCATCATCAACAACCAATTATATTAGATGCTACAGGAGACACCTGAAAGAATCTGCAAGAAATGATGAAAACAATGACAGGAAGAAAAGATGAAGAATGTAAAGAAGAAGAACAATCTAAACAATGGGTCCAGAGCATCGTCTGCAATCATTCATAAGGCTCCATTGCTGAGAACATCTGCATATTCTTATACATAGGAGCAGTATTATAGTAGTTATATTCTTGTACATAGGAGCAGTATTATAGTAGTTATATTCTTGTACATAGGAGCAGTATTATAGTAGTTATATTCTTGTACATAGGGGCAGTATTATAGTAGTTATATTCTTGTACATAGGGTCAGTATTATAGTAGTTATATTCTTGTACATAGGGGCAGTATTATAGTAGTTATATTCTTGTACATAGGAGCAGAATTATAGTAGTTATATTCTTGTACATAGGAGCAGTATTATAGTAGTTATATTCTTGTACATAGGGGCAGTATTATAGTAGTTATATTCTTGTACATAGGGGCAGTATTATAGTAGTTATATTCTTGTACATAGGGGCAGTATTATAGTAGTTATATTCTTGTACATAGGGGCAGTATTATAGTGGTTATATTCTTGTACATAGGGGCAGTATTATAGTAGTTATATTCTTGTACATAGGGGCAGTATTATAGTAGTTATATTCTTGTACATAGGGGGCAGTATTATAGTAGTTATACTCTTGTACATAGGAGCAGTATTATAGTAGTTATATTCTTGTACATAGGAGCAGTATTATAGTAGTTATATTCTTGTACATAGGGGGCAGTATTATAACAGTTATATTCTTGTACATAGGAGCAATATTATAGTAGTTATATTCTTGTACATAGGAGCAGTATTATAGTTGTTATATTCTTGTACATAGGGGGCAGTATTATAGTAGTTATATTCTTGTACATAGGGGGCAGTATTATAGTAGTTATACTCTTGTACATAGGAGCAGTATTATAGTAGTTATATTCTTGTACATAGGAGCAGTATTATAGTAGTTATATTCTTGTACATAGGGGGCAGTATTATAGCAGTTATATTCTTGTACATAGGAGCAGTATTATAGTAGTTATATTCTTGTACATAGGAGCAGTATTATAGTAGTTATATTCTTGTACATAGGAGCAGTATTATAGTAGTTATATTCTTGTACATAGGGGCAGTATTATAGCAGTTATAATCTTGTACAAAGGAGCAGTATTATAGTAGTTATATTCTTGTACATAGGGACAGTATTATAGTAGTTATATTCTTGTACAAAGGAGCAGTATTATAGTAGTTATATTCTTGTACATAGGGGCAGTATTATAGTAGTAATATTCTTGCACATAGGAGCAGTATTATAGTAGTTATATTCTTGTACATAGGGGGCAGTATTATAGTAGTAATATTCTTGCACATAGGAGCAGTATTATAGTAGTTATATTCTTGTACATAGGGGGCAGTATTATAGTAGTTATATTCTTGTACATAGAGGACAGTATTATAGTAGATGAATTCTTGTACATAGGGGGCAGTATTATAGTGGTTATCTTCTTGTACATAGGGGGCAGTATTATAGTAGTTATCTTCTTGTACATAGGGGGCAGTATTATAGTAGTTATCTTCTTGTACATAGGAGCAGTATTATAGTAGTTATATTCTTGTACATAGGGGCAGTATTATAGTAGGTATATTCTTGAACATAGAGGGCAGTATTATAGCAGTTATATTCTTGTACATAGGGGCAGTATTATAGTAGTTATATTCTTGTACATAGGGGCAGTATTATAGTAGTTATATTCTTGTACATAGGGGCAGTATTATAGTAGTTATATTCTTGTACATAGGGGCAGTATTATAGTAGTTATATTCTTGTACATAGGGGCAGTATTATAGTGGTTATATTCTTGTACATAGGGGCAGTATTATAGTAGTTATATTCTTGTACATAGGGGCAGTATTATAGTAGTTATATTCTTGTACATAGGGGGCAGTATTATAGTAGTTATACTCTTGTACATAGGAGCAGTATTATAGTAGTTATATTCTTGTACATAGGAGCAGTATTATAGTAGTTATATTCTTGTACATAGGGGGCAGTATTATAGCAGTTATATTCTTGTACATAGGAGCAATATTATAGTAGTTATATTCTTGTACATAGGAGCAGTATTATAGTTGTTATATTCTTGTACATAGGGGGCAGTATTATAGTAGTTATATTCTTGTACATAGGGGGCAGTATTATAGTAGTTATACTCTTGTACATAGGAGCAGTATTATAGTAGTTATATTCTTGTACATAGGAGCAGTATTATAGTAGTTATATTCTTGTACATAGGGGGCAGTATTATAGCAGTTATATTCTTGTACATAGGAGCAGTATTATAGTAGTTATATTCTTGTACATAGGAGCAGTATTATAGTAGTTATATTCTTGTACATAGGAGCAGTATTATAGTAGTTATATTCTTGTACATAGGGGCAGTATTATAGCAGTTATATTCTTGTACAAAGGAGCAGTATTATAGTAGTTATATTCTTGTACATAGGGGCAGTATTATAGTAGTAATATTCTTGCACATAGGAGCAGTATTATAGTAGTTATATTCTTGTACATAGGGGGCAGTATTATAGTAGTAATATTCTTGCACATAGGAGCAGTATTATAGTAGTTATATTCTTGTACATAGGGGGCAGTATTATAGTAGTTATATTCTTGTACATAGAGGACAGTATTATAGTAGTTATATTCTTGTACATAGGAGCAGTATTATAGTAGTTATATTCTTGTACATAGGAGCAGTATTATAGTAGTTATATTCTTGTACATAGGGGCAGTATTATAGCAGTTATATTCTTGTACAAAGGAGCAGTATTATAGTAGTTATATTCTTGTACATAGGGACAGTATTATAGTAGTTATATTCTTGTACAAAGGAGCAGTATTATAGTAGTTATATTCTTGTACATAGGGGCAGTATTATAGTAGTAATATTCTTGCACATAGGAGCAGTATTATAGTAGTTATATTCTTGTACATAGGGGGCAGTATTATAGTAGTAATATTCTTGCACATAGGAGCAGTATTATAGTAGTTATATTCTTGTACATAGGGGGCAGTATTATAGTAGTTATATTCTTGTACATAGAGGACAGTATTATAGTAGATGAATTCTTGTACATAGGGGGCAGTATTATAGTGGTTATCTTCTTGTACATAGGGGGCAGTATTATAGTAGTTATCTTCTTGTACATAGGGGGCAGTATTATAGTAGTTATCTTCTTGTACATAGGAGCAGTATTATAGTAGTTATATTCTTGTACATAGGGGCAGTATTATAGTAGGTATATTCTTGAACATAGAGGGCAGTATTATAGCAGTTATATTCTTGTACATAGGGGCAGTATTATAGTAGTTATATTCTTGTACATAGGGGCAGTATTATAGTAGTTATATTCTTGTACATAGGGGCAGTATTATAGTAGTTATATTCTTGTACATAGGGGCAGTATTATAGTAGTTATATTCTTGTACATAGGGGCAGTATTATAGTGGTTATATTCTTGTACATAGGGGCAGTATTATAGTAGTTATATTCTTGTACATAGGGGCAGTATTATAGTAGTTATATTCTTGTACATAGGGGGCAGTATTATAGTAGTTATACTCTTGTACATAGGAGCAGTATTATAGTAGTTATATTCTTGTACATAGGAGCAGTATTATAGTAGTTATATTCTTGTACATAGGGGGCAGTATTATAGCAGTTATATTCTTGTACATAGGAGCAATATTATAGTAGTTATATTCTTGTACATAGGAGCAGTATTATAGTTGTTATATTCTTGTACATAGGGGGCAGTATTATAGTAGTTATATTCTTGTACATAGGGGGCAGTATTATAGTAGTTATACTCTTGTACATAGGAGCAGTATTATAGTAGTTATATTCTTGTACATAGGAGCAGTATTATAGTAGTTATATTCTTGTACATAGGGGGCAGTATTATAGCAGTTATATTCTTGTACATAGGAGCAGTATTATAGTAGTTATATTCTTGTACATAGGAGCAGTATTATAGTAGTTATATTCTTGTACATAGGAGCAGTATTATAGTAGTTATATTCTTGTACATAGGGGCAGTATTATAGCAGTTATATTCTTGTACAAAGGAGCAGTATTATAGTAGTTATATTCTTGTACATAGGGACAGTATTATAGTAGTTATATTCTTGTACAAAGGAGCAGTATTATAGTAGTTATATTCTTGTACATAGGGGCAGTATTATAGTAGTAATATTCTTGCACATAGGAGCAGTATTATAGTAGTTATATTCTTATACATAGGAGCAGTATTATAGTAGTTATATTCTTGTACATAGGGGGCAGTATTATAGTAGTAATATTCTTGCACATAGGAGCAGTATTATAGTAGTTATATTCTTGTACATAGGGGGCAGTATTATAGTAGTTATATTCTTGTACATAGAGGACAGTATTATAGTAGATGAATTCTTGTACATAGGGGGCAGTATTATAGTGGTTATCTTCTTGTACATAGGGGGCAGTATTATAGTAGTTATCTTCTTGTACATAGGGGGCAGTATTATAGTAGTTATCTTCTTGTACATAGGAGCAGTATTATAGTAGTTATATTCTTGTACATAGGGGCAGTATTATAGTAGGTATATTCTTGAACATAGAGGGCAGTATTATAGCAGTTATATTCTTGTACATAGGGGCAGTATTATAGTAGTTATATTCTTGTACATAGGGGGCAGTATTATAGTAGTTATACTCTTGTACATAGGAGCAGTATTATAGTAGTTATATTCTTGTACATAGGAGCAGTATTATAGTAGTTATATTCTTGTACATAGGGGGCAGTATTATAGCAGTTATATTCTTGTACATAGGAGCAATATTATAGTAGTTATATTCTTGTACATAGGAGCAGTATTATAGTTGTTATATTCTTGTACATAGGGGGCAGTATTATAGTAGTTATATTCTTGTACATAGGGGGCAGTATTATAGTAGTTATACTCTTGTACATAGGAGCAGTATTATAGTAGTTATATTCTTGTACATAGGAGCAGTATTATAGTAGTTATATTCTTGTACATAGGGGGCAGTATTATAGCAGTTATATTCTTGTACATAGGAGCAGTATTATAGTAGTTATATTCTTGTACATAGGAGCAGTATTATAGTAGTTATATTCTTGTACATAGGAGCAGTATTATAGTAGTTATATTCTTGTACATAGGGGCAGTATTATAGCAGTTATATTCTTGTACAAAGGAGCAGTATTATAGTAGTTATATTCTTGTACATAGGGACAGTATTATAGTAGTTATATTCTTGTACAAAGGAGCAGTATTATAGTAGTTATATTCTTGTACATAGGGGCAGTATTATAGTAGTAATATTCTTGCACATAGGAGCAGTATTATAGTAGTTATATTCTTGTACATAGGGGGCAGTATTATAGTAGTAATATTCTTGCACATAGGAGCAGTATTATAGTAGTTATATTCTTGTACATAGGGGGCAGTATTATAGTAGTTATATTCTTGTACATAGAGGACAGTATTATAGTAGATGAATTCTTGTACATAGGGGGCAGTATTATAGTGGTTATCTTCTTGTACATAGGGGGCAGTATTATAGTAGTTATCTTCTTGTACATAGGGGGCAGTATTATAGTAGTTATCTTCTTGTACATAGGAGCAGTATTATAGTAGTTATATTCTTGTACATAGGGGCAGTATTATAGTAGGTATATTCTTGAACATAGAGGGCAGTATTATAGCAGTTATATTCTTGTACATAGGGGCAGTATTATAGTAGTTATATTCTTGTACATAGGGGCAGTATTATAGTAGTTATATTCTTGTACATAGGAGCAGTATTATAGTAGTTACATTCTAGTACATAGGGGGCAGTATTATAGTAGTTATATTCTTGTACATAGGGGCAGTATTATAGTAGTTACATTCTAGTACATAGGGGGCAGTATTATAGTAGTTATATTCTTGTACATAGGGGCAGTATTATAGTAGTTATATTCTTGTACATAGGGGCAGTATTATAGTAATTATATTCTTGTACATAGGGGCAGTATTATAGTAGGTATATTCTTCAACATAGAGGGCAGTATTATAGCAGTTATATTCTTGTACATAGGGGCAGTATTATAGTAGTTATATTCTTGTACATAGGGGGCAGTATTATAGTAGTTATATTCTTGTACATAGGGGCAGTATTATAGTAGTTATATTCTTGTACATAGGAGCAGTATTATAGTAGTTATATTCTTGTACATAGGGGCAGTATTATAGTAGTTATATTCTTGTACATAGGGGCAGTATTATAGTAGGTATATTCTTCAACATAGAGGGCAGTATTATAGCAGTTATATTCTTGTTCATAGGAGCAGTATTATAGTAGTTATATTCTTGTACATAGGGGGCAGTATTATAGTAGTTATATTCTTGTACATAGGGGCAGTATTATAGTAGTTATATTCTTGTACATAGGAGCAGTATTATAGTAGTTATATTCTTGTACATAGGGGCAGTATTATAGTAGTTATATTCTTGTACATAGGGGCAGTATTATAGTAGTTATATTCTTGTACATAGGGGCAGTATTATAGTAGTTATATTCTTGTACATAGGGGCAGTATTATAGTAGTTATATTCTTGTACATAGGGGCAGTATTATAGTAGTTATATTCTTGTACATAGGGGCAGTATTATAGTAGTTATATTCTTGTACATAGGAGCAGTATTATAGTAGTTATATTCTTGTACATAGGGGGCAGTATTATAGCAGTTATATTCTTGTACATAGGGGCAGTATTATAGTAGTTATATTCTTGTACATAGGAGCAGTATTATAGTAGTTATATTCTTGTACATAGGGGCAGTATTATAGTAGTTATATTCTTGTACATAGGGGCAGTATTATAGTAGGTATATTCTTCAACATAGAGGGCAGTATTATAGCAGTTATATTCTTGTTCATAGGAGCAGTATTATAGTAGTTATATTCTTGTACATAGGGGGCAGTATTATAGTAGTTATATTCTTGTACATAGGGGCAGTATTATAGTAGTTATATTCTTGTACATAGGAGCAGTATTATAGTAGTTATATTCTTGTACATAGGGGCAGTATTATAGTAGTTATATTCTTGTACATAGGGGCAGTATTATAGTAGTTATATTCTTGTACATAGGGGCAGTATTATAGTAGTTATATTCTTGTACATAGGGGCAGTATTATAGTAGTTATATTCTTGTACATAGGGGCAGTATTATAGTAGTTATATTCTTGTACATAGGGGCAGTATTATAGTAGTTATATTCTTGTACATAGGAGCAGTATTATAGTAGTTATATTCTTGTACATAGGGGCAGTACTATAGTACTTATCTTCTTGTACACAGCATTAGTGTTGAGTGAGCACTAAAACGCTCCAGTTCTTGGTACTCATATCGAGTGAATCAGATGCGTGGATGGGATCGACTCCAATAAGGAGAATGATGGAAGTCAATGGGAAACTCAAGTATTTTTCTGGTATCCATTAACAGGAGGGCAGGAGATGATTTCTTTCTCTCTCTCTCTCTCCCTTCCTGTTATGGACTTCTGGAAAAATGAAAGAGAGGATATGCAGGCCGTGAAATTGAGCATATCGAGTAGTGCAGAGTAGAGATGAGTGAACCTTTCAAAGTTTAGTTCCCGATCATTACTGAGCTTCCCGGTGTTCATCTTATGTGTAGTAAAATGGTGATGAGGGGCAGTGAAAGAAAGAAAATAAAGCAGGGCAGACTTACTGAGTCTCCAGCGCGGCTATAACTGCTTCCGTGGCTGTACTTCCGGGGCCACTAATTAACCCTCATATATATTCAGTGCTTTCCCCCCCACCGGAGCCTCTGATTGGCTGCAGTCAGACTCCGCCCCCAGACATCATCTGTGTTTTGTTAGAATCACAGACCCTATCTGTTGATCTATCATGGTATAAAACAAATAAAATTGTCATAGGGTCTCCCCATCTATTGATATCAGCACAGATAAAGCCCACAGTTAGATGCTGCAGCCCCCAGCCATGCACTTGTCTTGGCTGTGTATGAAAATAGGAGGAACCACATATGGCTTTGTTTTACTTGAACAGATAATTTAAAAAAAAACGGCGTGTGGTCTGCGCAATTTTGATACCCAGCCAAGATAATTCCTGACAGCTGGGGTCTGCTATTTTCAGGTTGGGGAGACCCATGCTTATTGGGCCCCCCCAGCCTAAAAATAGCAGCCTGCAGCCACCCTGGATTGTCGCATTCCTAAGATATGACATTCCCGGAACTTTACCTGGCTTATCCCGAATGCCCTGGTGCAGTGGTAATTGGGGTAATAAGGTATATTGACAGCTCACAGCTGCCACTAAGCCCTAGTTTAGTAATAGGAGGTGTCCATGAGACCCCCCCAAGGGACAATAATTAAACACAAACATCAAAAATTTCCTTTATTTTAAATAAAATACAAAAAAAACCCTCTTTCACCACTTTAATAACCACCAAAGACCCAGGTCCAACGTAATCCACATGAGGTCCCACGACGATTCCAGCTCTGCTACATCTGAACTGACAGCGAGTGGCCACAGAACAATGGCCTCCCACTGTGAGCTGCAGACGGAATGAGCCGCAGCAATCAGCGGTGACGGCACGCAGGTTATTTGTGGCCAAAGCTGGAAGTAACAATGATACCCCACCTGTGTCTGCAGGTAACCTGACCTCAGGGGACCTCAATGAACTTAGTGACCTCATCTGAGGTGAGGTCACTAAGTTCACAGATCTGCATCTACTGGAATAAAACTGTGTTTTTTTGCCAAAAGATGCAGATTTGGTGCTGAAATTTCTACATCATATTCCTGCACCCAATGTACACCTGTCAAAATAATGCAACAAAACACCTTGTAGTTTTGATGGGATTTTTTGTCAGTAGGTGTAGATTGGGTGCAAGAATATGAAGAATATGGTGTAAAAATTTCAGCACCAAATCTGCATCTCTTGGCCAAAAAATGCACAAAAACGTTTTTTTTTTACGCCGTTTCAGTGTGGCTTTCTGCTAGTAGGTGTAAATTTAGTACTGAAATCTGGTGCAGACATTTCAGCACCAAATCTGAACCTCCTGAAAGAAAACTGCTCCAAAACTGCTTCAAAACCATTTTTTGTGCATGTTTTTGCTAAGTGATGCAGATTTGATGCTGACATTTTTACGCCATATTCCTGCACCCAATCTACACCTCATGGCAAAAAAGTGCATCAAAACTGCATTTGTTATGATGTGGTTTTGATGCATTTTCTTCAAGGGGATGTAGATTGGGTGCAGAAATATGGTGCACAAATTTCAGCACCAAATCTGCATCTCTTGGCAAAAAAACACAGTTTTCTGCCAGGAGATGCAGGTTTGTGAACTCAGTAACCTCACCTGAGATCACTAAGTTCATTGAGGTCCCCTGAAGACAAGTTACCTGTGGACACAGGTGGAGGGCCATGGAAACCTCCAGTTGTGATCGCAAATCATTTGAGTGATATCACCACTGATCACTCTGGTTCAGATTCTGCCTGAAGTTACAGCGTGTGGACATGTACTATGGCTACTCGCTCTCAGTTCATATGTAGCAGAGCTGGAATTGTCTTGGGACCTGTGTGGATTTTGTTGGACCTGGGTCTTTTAGGGGTTAATAAATTTATGAAAGAGGGTGTTTTCTTGTATCGTATGTCAAATAAAGGATTTTTTTGGTATGTGTTTATTTCTTTTCACTTACAGATTAGTGATGGGGGTTCTCATTGCCACCACCCAATAATAATCAAGGGCTGAGTGGCAGCTGTGAGATCTCATTATTCTTTTATTACCCTGATTGCCACTGCACCAGGGCAAACGGGATGAGCCGGACAAAGCGTCAGGATTGTCACATCTAATGGATGTGGCAATCCTGGGCGGCTGCAGGCTGCTATTTTTAGGTTGGGGGCCCAATAAGCATGAGTCTCCCCTGCCTGATAATACTCCTCAGTCCTCACCTCCTCAGTCCTCACCTCCTCAGTCCTCACCTCCTCAGTCCTCACCTCCTCAGCCCCTCACCTCCTCAGCCCCTCATCTCCTCAGTCGTCACCTCCTCAGTCCTCACCTCCTCAGTTCTCACCTCCTCAGACCTCACCTCCTCAGACCTCACTTCCTCAGTCCTCACCTCCTCAGTCCTCACCTCCTCAGTCCTCACCTCCTCAGCCCCTCACCTCCTCAGCCCCTCATCTCCTCAGTCCTCACCTCCTCAGTCCTCACCTCCTCAGACCTCACCTCCTCAGACCTCACTTCCTCAGTCCTCACCTCCTCAGGCCTCACCTGCTCAGTCTTCACCTCCTCAGTCCTCACCTCCTGAGTCACCTCCTCAGTCCTCACCTCCTCAGCCCCTCACCTCCTCAGACCTCACCTCCTCAGACCTCACCTCCTCAGTCCTCACCTCCTCAGGCCTCACCTGCTCAGGCTTCACCTCCTCAGTCCTCACCTCCTGAGTCCTCTGCCACAGACAGCTTTCTCATTCCTGTCAGAAAAAGAGCCGGAAATTTCCCCACTGCTGTGTCACTTCCTTTTACGATATAAGGCATTGGCAGTTTTGTGAATAGCCAGCAGAGGTCAGTGTAGGATTAGAAATGCTACATGTCTCCGAGCAAGGCTTCAGAAGGCACAGATAATGTCCAACATTATAGAGAAACACATGGCCCATCTGGGGATATTCTAGAAGCATCTACTCTGGGTCACTACATATATAACAGGAAGGATCGCAGGATGGGGGATATATGTACCCAGTAAAGGACCCAGGATGGGGGACATACAATATATTCATGAAAGAGGCTTAGGGGTACTTTGCACGCTGCAACATCGCTAGCGATCTCGTTAGCGATGTGAAATGCTAGATCGCAAGTGCGATCTTTCGAGATCGCACATAGGATAGGGGACAGATATACACAGGAAAGGGTCCATGATGAGGGACATATATACCTGGAAGATGCCCAGGATGGGGGACATATATAACCAAAAGAGGCCCAGGATGGGGACAAATATACCTGGAAGAGGCCCAGGATGGGGGACATATATACCTGGAAGAGGCCCAGGATGGGGACATATGTACTTGAAAGAGGCTCAGGTTGGGGACATATATACCTGGAAGAGGCCAAGGATGGGGACATACAGTATATATACATGGAAGAGGCCCAGGATGGGGGACATATATACCCAGGAAATGGCCCAGGATAGGGGACATATATAACCAGGAAAGTGCCAAGGATGAAGGACACACAGTATATATATGGAAGAGATGCAGGATGGGGGACATATAAACCTGGAAGTTGCAAAGGATGGGAGACATATATAACTGCAAGATGCCCAGGATGGGGACATAAATACCTGGCAGAGGCCCAGGATGGGGGACATATACACCCAAAAGAGGCCCAGGATGGGGACAAATATTCCTGGAAGAGGCCCAGGATGGAGGACATATATACCTTGAAGATGCCCAGGATGGGGGACATATATACCTAGAAGAGGCCCAGGATGGGGACATATATAATAGAAGGGACCCAGGATGGGGGACATATATACCAGAAAGGGGCCGAGAATGGTGATATACATACTAGGATGGGGGATATATATACTTCTTAATGCTTTTTCACTTGTATTTATATCTTAACACTAGAAGTCCCAGTGAGGGGTCGTTTGACATTTCTACCATTGAAACCCTATGGAGCTCAAAATTTCTGGGACTTCTAGTGTTAAAGAGGCTACCAGTATGAATGTAGAGAACAGCCTCCTCTCCACAAACAAAAAAGATTTTTTTTTCCTTCATGCTGACGCTGTTACACTTTTTTATCTTTAAGGGGCACAGTGTATACTCGGGGAGCAGAGTACATACCTCCCAAACAACATAGACCCAGAGAATCATGAATTCGGAGAGTTGTTCCATTGTCCCGGTATGTCCCAACGTCAATTGTATCTGTGTGCTTAGAGCACAGATATAGACAAATAGAATGGTGGAGTAAGGAAAGATCACTGGAAAGGCCACAGAGACCAGTTTAGTTACTGTGGAGTAGACATGCAGCAAGGGGGTGGCTGGGTTGGGATACTAGAGAGACTGCCAGGGCATCTGTGTGGGGAGATGTGTGGGCATCATTCTGTGTGTATATGTGGGGGGGGGGGGAGGTGGCTGTGAAGGAATAATACTTTGTAAGGGACTGTGGGAGCATCACACTGTGTGGGAACTGTAGAGGCATTATACTGTGTGTGGAGAGCTCTGAGGGCAAAATACTGTGGTTTTGAAGGTATAATATTCTGTGGGGGATGGTGGTGACATCATACATTTTGTGGGGACTGTGGAGGCATTATACTATGTGTTTGGGGGGCTGTGAAGGAATAATACTTTGTGAGGGACTATGGGGCATCATACTGTGTGTGGGAACTGTGGAGGCATTATACTGTGTGGGGTGGGGGTTGTGAAAGAATAATACTTTGTGAGGGACTATGGGGGCATCATACTGTGTGTGGGAACTGTGGAGGCATTATACAGTGTGTGTGGGGGGAGGGGGGGCTGTGAAGGAATAATACTTTGGGAGGGACCATGGGGGCATCATACTGTGTTGGGGACTGTGGAGGCATCATACTGTGTGTGGAGAGCTCTGAGGGCATAATAATGTATGGGGGTTTTGGGGGTATAACATTGTGGGGGACTGTGGTGACATCGTATGGTGTTTGATAATTGTGGAGGCATTATACTGTGGGTGTGTGTGGGGGGCTGTGAAGGAATAATACTTTGGGAGGGACTATGGGGGCATCATACTGTGTTGGGGACTGTGGAGGCATTATACTGCGTGGAGAGCTCTGAGGGCATAATAATGTATGGGGGTTTTGGGGGTATAACATTGTGGGGGACTGTGGTGACATCGTATGGTGTTTGATAGTTGTGGAGGCATTATACTGTGGGTGTGTGTGGGGGGCTGTGAAGGAATAATACTTTGTGAGGGACTATGGGGGCATCATACTGTGTGTGGGGACTGTGGAGGCATTATACTGTGTGTGGGGACTGTGGAGGCATTATACTGTGTGTGGGGACTGTGGGAGCATGATACTGTGTGTGGGGACTGTGGAGGCATTATACTGTGTGTGGGGGGGGCTGTGAAGAAATAATACTTTGTGAGCGACTGTGGAAGCATCATACTGTGTGTGGGGACTGTGAAGGGATTATACTGTGTATGGAGAGCTCTGAGGGCATAATACTGTGCGGGTGCTTTGAGAGTATAATACTGTGTTGGGGACTGTGGGGACATCATGTGGAGGCATTATATTGTAAGTGGGCCTGTGAGGGTATGGTACTCTGCAATCTGCAGTTGGCACATCATGAAATGTCAATTATGCCCGTAGGAGGGGAGAATTAAGCCAGCGCTGATTGGCCAAAGGGATTGCGTGACACAACTATGTCAGGTAATCCCTGGGACAGGGTGTACTGACACAGACACCGAAACTAAGAGGCTGCGGCCGACTCTTGATAACAACCCAGAGCTTCATGCAGTGAAGTGAGCCTGTGCTGTGTGTTCGAAGGTTCACAGACGACACATCCGAGCGCCTGCGATACTCGGCTGAGCACCGCGAGTACCCAAGCTCCCCGATGCTTGATCGAGCACTGAACAGTGCCGCGTACACTTGCCCATCATTACTAACAAAACATACAGTGAAGTGTAGTGGACAGATACAATCCTCTATGATGGGAACAGAAACTCAAAAATATTGCTGGTGGTTTATCGCCACCTACTGACAGAATGAGGGATTTAGAAATAAATACAGCTGGTATATCACAAAAGTGAGTACACCCCTCACAATTTTGTAAATATTTTATTATATCTTTTCCCGGTACAACACTGAAGATACAATGTACTGATACAATGTGCAGTGTCAGTGCGCAGCTTGTATACAATGTGCAGTGTCAGTGCGCAGCTTGTATACAATGTGCAGTGTCAGTGTGCAGCTTGTATACAATGTACAGTGTCAGTGTGCAGCTTGTATACAATGTACAGTGTCAGTTCGCAGCTTGTATACAATGTACAGTGTCAGTGTGCAGCTTGTATACAATGTGCACTGTCAGCGTGCAGCTTGTATACAACGTGCAGTGTCAGTGTGCAGCTTGTATACAATGTACAGTGTCAGTGTGCAGCTTATATACAATGTACAGTGTCAGTGCGCAGCTTGAATACAATTAACGATGTCAGTTCGCAGCTTGTATACAATGTACAGTGTCAGTGCGCAGCTTGTATACAATGTGCATTGTCAGTGTGCAGCTTGTATACAATGTACAGTGTCAGTGCGCAGCTTGTATACAATGTACAGTGTCAGTTCACAGCTTGTAAACAATGTACAGTATCAGTGTGCAGCTTGTATACAATGTGCAGTGTCAGTGTGCAGCTTGTATACAATGTGCAGTGTCAGTGTGCAGCTTGTATACAATGTACAGTGTCAGTGTGCAGCTTGTATACAATTAACGGTGTCAGTTTGCAGCTTGTATACAATGTACAATGTCAGTGCGCAGCTTCTATACAGTGTGCAGTGTCAGTGTGCAGCTTGTATACAATGTACAGTGTCAGTTCGCAGCTTGTATACAATGTACAGTGTCAGTGCGCAGCTTGTATACAATGTGCATTGTCAGTGTGCAGCTTGTATACAATGTACAGTGTCAGTTCGCAGCTTCTATACAATGTACAGTGTCAGTTAGCAGCTTGTATACAATGTGCAGTGTCAGTGTGCAGCTTGTATACAATGTGCAGTGTCAGTGTGCAGCTTGTATACAATGTACAGTGTCAGTGTGCAGCTTGTATACAATTAACGGTGTCAGTTTGCAGCTTGTATACAATGTGCAGTGTCAGTGCGCAGCTTGTATACAATGTGCAGTGTCAGTGTGCAGCTTGTATACAATGTACAGTGTCAGTTCGTAGCTTGTATACAATGTACAGTATCAGTGCGTAGCTTGTATACAATGTGCAGTGTCAGTGTGCAGCATGTATACAATGTACAGTGTCAGTGCGCAGCTTGTATACAATGTACAGTGTCAGTGCGCAGCTTGTATACAATGTACAGTATCAGTGCGCAGCTTGTATACAATGTGCAGTGTCAGTGTGCAGCATATATACAATGTACAGTGTCAGTGCGCAGCTTGTATACAATGTACAGTGTCTGTGCGCAATATGGCCTTATCATTATATATACAGTGCCTTGCGAAAGTATTCGGCCCCTTTGAATTTTTCAACTTTTTCCCACATTTCAGGCTTCAAACATAAAGAATCTACAAGTGGACACAATTGTGAAGGTGAACGAAATTTATTGCTTATTTTAAACTTTTATAAAAAATAAATAACTGAAAATTGGGGCGTGCAATATTATTCATCCCCTGTAAGTTAATACTTTGTAGCGCCCCCTTTTGCTGCGATTACAGCTGCAGTCGCTTGGGGGATGTGTCTATCAGTTTTGCACATGGAGAGGCTGAAATTCTCGCCCATTCTTCCGTTGTAAACAGCTGGAGCTGAGTGAGGTTGGATGGAGGCGTTTGTGAACAGCAGTTTTCAGCTCTTTCCACATATTCTCGATTGGGTTCAGGTCTGGACTGTGTCTTGGCCATTCTAACACTTGGATACGTTTATTTGTGAACCATTCCATTGTAGATTTTGCTTTATGTTTGGGATCATTGTCTTGTTGGAAGACAAATCTCCGTCCCAGTCTCAGGTCTTTTGCAGACTCCAACAGGTTTTCTTCAACGATAGTCCTGTATTTGGCTCCATCCATCTTCCCATCAATTTTAACCATCTTCCCTGTCCCTGCTGAAGAAAAGCCCAAACCATGATGCTGCCTCCACCATGTTTGACAGTGGGGATGGTGTGTTCAGGATGATGAGCTGTGTTGCTTTTACGCCAAAAATATCGTTTGGCATTGTGCCCAAATAGTTCTATTTTAGTTTCATCTGAGCAGAGCACTTCTTCCACATGTTTGGTGTCTCCAGGGGCTTGTGCCAAACTTTAAACAACACTTTTTATGGATATCTTTGAGAAATGGCTTCTTCTTGCCACTCTTCCATAAAGGCCAGATTTGTGCAGTGTATGACTGATTGTTGTGCTATGGACAGACTCTCCCACCTCAGCTGTAGATCTCTGCAGATCATCCAGAGGGATCATGGGCCTCTTGGCTGCATCTCTGATCAGTCTTCTCCTTGTGTGAGATGAAAGTTTGGATGGACGGCCGGGTCTTGGTAGATTTGCAGGGGTATGAGACTCCTTCCATGTCAATATGATCGCTTGCACAGTGCTCCTTGGGATGTTTAAAGTTGTGGAAATCTTTTTGTAACTAAATCCGGCTTTAAACTTCTCCACAACAGTATCACGGACCTGCCTGTTGTGTTCCTTGGTCTTCATGATGCTCTCTGTGCTTTACACAGAACCCTGAGACTATCACAGAGCAGGGGCATTTATACGGAGACTTGATCACACACAGGGGCTTATATTTATCATCCTCAGTCATTTAGGACAACATTGGATCATTCAGAGATCCTCAATCAACTTCTGGAGAGAGTTTGCTGCACTGAAAGTAAAGGGGATGAATAATATTGCACGCCACAATTTTCAGTTTATTCTATTGTACAAAAGTTTAAAATAAGCAATACATTTCCTTCCTCTTCACAATTGTGTCACTTGTTGTTGATTCTTCACCAGAACATTAACATTTTTATCTTTATGTTTGAAGCCTGAAATGTGGGAAAAGGTTGAAAAATGCAAGGGGTTGAATACTTTCGCAAGGCACTGTATGTCTCTATCATGGATCCATCCAGGTATATGTGTCCCCATAAAGGCCCCATCCTGGGAACCATGTCCCCATAGTCTAAAGCCAGCTGGCATAGGAGGGGGGACCCAGCCAATATATATATATATATATATATATATATATATACACGGGGAGCAGATGTGATAGGCTCCCTCACTTCAGGTGATCAAAGCGAGCAAACAAGGAGACTAGAAGATGTTAACTCTTGCTATTCTGCTTATAAATCAGCACACAGCAGGTCCACACCTGAGTCTGCCTGCGCTGTTCCCTGACACCAGAAAATCTCTCAGGTGGAGTGTCAGAATCAGCAATCTGAACAGGACATGACACTGCCATGACAGTTGGCGAAGTTAAAGAAAATCTCTGTGTGACACCTACCACCATGCCTGACTATAGGCAGGACACACTTTTCTTTGTCCTCCTCACCTGAAGACGCCGCATACACTGACATCATCTGAACCAAATAAGTTTGTGTTAATGTCATCAGACCAGAGGGCGGTTCCAGTAATCCATGTCCTTAGTCTGCTTGTCTACAGCAAACTGTAGCTTTCTCGTGCCTCATATTTAGAAGCGGCTTCCTTCTGGGACAACTGCCATACAGAGCAATGTGATGCAGTGTGCAGTGTATGGTCTGAGCACGGACAGACAGACTCCCCAACTTGTAGCCTCTCCAGTGTATAGTGTCTGGTCTGAGCACTGACAGGCGGACCCACCACCCCTGTAACCTCTGCAGTGTGCGGTGTATGGTCTGAGCACTGACAGGCGGACCCCCCCACCCCTGTAACCTCTGCAATGTGCTGCATATGTTCTGAGCACTGACAGGTGAACCCTCCCCCCTGTAACCTCTGCGGTGTGTGGTGTATGGTCTGAGCACTGACAGGCGGACCCCCCCACCCCTGTAACCTCTGCAGTGTGTGGTGTATGGTCTGAGCACTGACAGGTGAACCCTCCCCCCTGTAACCTCTGCGGTGTGCGGTGTATAGTCTGGGCACTGACAGGCGGACCCCCCACCCCTGTAACCTCTGCAATGTGCTGCATATGTTCTGAGCACTGACAGGTGAACCCTCCCCCCTGTAACCTCTGCGGTGTGTGGTGTATGTAACACTGAGAAAACTAGGAGGGAATAAATGACCAATGTATAGGTTTGAAAAGGAATCAATTCAAACGAGGAAGGTTCAAGTATAACAATGAAGGCTTTATTCAAATGTAAAAAACCACTTTAAAAAGAGACTTGAACAAATAATCCAAGGTAATAAATATAGGTAAAGACAGGAAGATAGATGAAAGATTACAGAGCAAAAAGGCAGTTTAGGTCTGAGCCGTCACCATGGGAAACAAACATAGGAGCTCCATCCAGGCATGTACACATTAATATTGCAATCCAAGTGGACAAAGACATGCCGACTATTACAGAGAGCAGACTTACTTACCCATGGTGAAGCTTAGTCAGACCAACAGCCACCGCACCCCAACGCGTTTCGAAGTCTTTTTCAAGGGACTGCGAATGGTGTGTGGCAAGGGGGATCTATTTATATGTGCCCCAGGCAGATGGTAGGTCGAACGCTCATTAACGGCCGCATGCAGGGGCGGAGATCCGTCCGGAGCGTCCATCATCGGGCCATTCCCGGAAGTGACGCGGGCGTATCAGTGTCGTCACACTGCGCCCGCCTCATCCCGTTACGGAGGCCGTCATGCAGGAGGCTCAGGAGGGGACCGCACAGCGCATGCGCGCCACGAGCGCGGCCATCATTAAAAAGGGCAATATGAAGGGCAGAATCGCAACAAGCAATATCAAATCGAAATGTGTTAAATATATATCGCAGATGGTGTAAATAGGAGTGAGAAACATTCCCAGGTGTTAGGGACACATCATATATAAAAAAGGCTAAAAAATGGACAGCACAGCACATACGTGCCACAGGTGCGGCCATCATTGAAAAGGGCAGATGGAAGGGCAAACTCGTCTCCAACGATACTGAGTAAGAATATGTCTCATGCATGTCATAGGTAGTATATGAAGAAGTGAGGGGCACTGTCAAAACCTTGGTGACATATCACCAGACATATCCCACCAAGTAATACGTAATCCTCAATCCTACTGCAAATGCTGCAACATGGGGAGGGGGGGGGGGGGGGGAATTTGTTTCGGTCAGGGTCGGAGCCTGCAGTAGGTACGACACCAAACAAATAATAAATCAATCCCTATCTAATAAAAAGGAGATTCAAAAATGGTTTTCCTAAGAATAAGCATAGTTCATACTTCCCCCCCAGATGTAACGTCCTGTTCCCAGAAATTCCCAGAAATTCGATATAGAGCCGAAAGATGGAAAAAGTCGGAAGGTAGGGATCCGTCATGACGCAAACCCCGATCCTCCCCCAAAAATGGAGGTGGGATCAAGGTCTGCGGCAGGAGAATCCCGGCCAGCCACCACAAAATACAAGGAAAATGTATAATATAGTACAAAAACATCTAACGGAAATTTGTCATGATTCTTTCCAACGATGTAACCCCCTGTAACCTCTGCGGTGTATGGTGTATAGTCTGGGCACTGACAGGCGGACCCCCCACCCCTGTAACCTCTGCAATGTGCTGCATATGTTCTGAGCACTGACAGGTGAACCCTCCCCCCTGTAACCTCTGCGGTGTATGGTGTATAGTCTGCAGGGCCGGCTCCAGGTTTTTGTGGGCCCCGGGCGGAAGAGTCCCAGTGGGCCCCATCCACACGCAGACACACATACGTACACATACATATACATATTTAACGACAAACTCACAAAAATACATATAGAACTGACACATCTATACAGTCATATACACTGACATACATAGATACACATCATACATGCATACAGACACACACAACACAACTCTGCTAGATACATACATACAGACACAGCGCTGCTACATACATACACACATAGCTCTGCCACATACATACACACATAGCTCTGCTATATACATACACACATAGCTCTGCTATATACATACACACATAGCTCTGCTACATACACACATAGCTCTGCTATATACATACACACATAGCTCTGCTATATACATACACACATAGCTCTGCTACATACACACATAGCTCTGCAACATACATACACACATAGCTCTGCTATATACATACACACATAGCTCTGCTATATACATACACACCTAGCTCTGCTATATACATACACACCTAGCTCTGCTATATACATACACACCTAGCTCTGCTATATACATACACACCTAGCTCTGCTATATACATACACACCTAGCTCTGCTATATACATACACACCTAGCTCTGCTATATACATACACACCTAGCTCTGCTATATACATACACACCTAGCTCTGCTATATACATACACACCTAGCTCTGCTATATACATACACACCTAGCTCTGCTATATACATACACACCTAGCTCTGCTACATACATACACACCTAGCTCTGCTACATACATACACACCTAGCTCTGCTACATACATACACACCTAGCTCTGCTATATACATACACACCTAGCTCTGCTATATACATACACACCTAGCTCTGCTATATACATACACACCTAGCTCTGCTATATACATACACACCTAGCTCTGCTATATACATACACACATAGCTCTGCTACATACATACACACATAGCTCTGCTACATACATACACACATAGCTCTGCTATATACATACACACAAGCTCTGCTACATACATACACACATAGCTCTGCTATATACATACACACATAGCTCTGCTATATACATACACACATAGCTCTGCTACATACATACACACATAGCTCTGCTATATACATACACACATAGCTCTGCTATATACATACACACATAGCTCTGCTACATACACACATAGCTCTGCTACATACACACATAGCTCTGCTACATACACACATAGCTCTGCCACATACATACACACATAGCTCTGCTATATACATACACACCTAGCTCTGCTATATACATACACACATAGCTCTGCTATATACATACACACATAGCTCTGCACATACATACACACATAGCTCTGCCACATACACACATAGCTCAGCCACATACACACATAGCTCTGCCACATACATACACACATAACTCTTGCTATATACATACACACATAGTTCTGCTATATACATACACACATAGCTCTGCTACATACACACATAGCTCTGCTACATACATACACACATAGCCTCTGCTACATACATACCACACATAGCTCTGCTATATACATACACACATAGCTCTGCTATATACATACACACATAGCTCTGCTACATACACACATAGCTCTGCCACATACATACACACATAACTCTGCTATATACATACACACATAGTTCTGCTATATACATACACTCATAGCTCTGCTATATACATACACACATAGCTCTGCTATATACATACACACCTAGCTCTGCTATATTACATACACACATAGCTCTGCTATATACATACACACCTAGCTCTGCTATATACATACACACATAGCTCTTGCTATATACATACACACATAGCTCTGCTATATACATACACACATAGCTCTGCTATATACATACACACATAGCTCTGCTTATATACATACACACCTAGCTCTGCTATATACATACACACATAGCTCTGCTATATACATACACACCTAGCTCTGCTATATACATACACACATACGCTCTGCTATATACATACACACATAGCTCTGCTACATACACACATAGCTCTGCTACATACATACACACATAGCTTGCTAATACATACACACCTACGCTCTGCTATATACATACACACCTAGCTCTGCTATATACATACACACCTAGCTCTGCTATATACATACACACATAGCTCTGCTATATACATACACCACATAGCTCTGCTACATACATACACACATAGCTCTGCTATATACATACACACATAGCTCTGCCTATATACATACACACATAGCTCTGCTATATACATACACACATAGCTCTGCTATATACATACACACCTAGCTTTGCTATATACATACACACATAGCTCTGCTATATACATACACACATAGCTCTGCTATATACATACACACATAGCTATGCTATATACATACACACATAGCTCTGCTATATACATACACACATAGCCTCTGCTATATACATACACACCTAGCTCTGCTATATACATACACACATAGCTCTGCTATATACACACATAGCTCTGCCACATACATAGACACATAGCTCTGCTTATATACATACACACATAGCTCTGCTATATACATACCACACATAGCTCTGCTATATACATACACACATAGCTCTGCTATATACATACACACCTAGCTCTGATAATATACATTACACACCATAGCTCTGCTATATACATACACACCCTAGCTCTGCTATATACTACATACACACATAGCTCTGCTACATACACACATAGCTCTGCTATATACATACACACATAGCTCTGCTATATACATACACACATAGCTCTGCTATATACATACACACATAGCTCTGCTATATACATACACACCTAGCTCTGCTATATACATACACACCTAGCTCTGCTATATACATACACACATAGCTCTGCTATATACACACATAGCTCATGCCACATACATAGACACATAGCCTCTGCTATATACATACACACATAGCTCTGCTATATACATACACACATAGCTCTGCTATATACATACACACATAGCTCTGCTATATACATACACACATAGCTCTGCTATATACATACACACATAGCTCTGCTATATACATACACACCTAGCTCTGCTATATACATACACACATAGCTCTGCTATATACATACACACATAGCTCTGCTATATACATACACACATAGCTCTGCTATATACATACACACATAGCTCTGCTATATACATACACACATAGCTCTGCTATATACATACACACCTAGCTCTGTGCTATATACATACACACATAGCTCTGCTATATACATGCACACATAGCTCTGCTATATACATACACACATGCTCTGCTATATACATACACACATAGCTCTGCTATAATACATACACACATAGCTCTGCTATATACATACACACATAGCTCTGCTATATACATACACACCTAGCTCTGCTATATACATACACACATAGCTCTGCTATATACATACACACCTAGCTCTGCTACATACACACATAGCTCTGCTATATACATACACACCTAGCTCTGCTATATACATACACACATAGCTCTGCTATATACATACACACATAGCTCTGCTATATACATACACACATAGCTCTGCTACATACATACACACATAGCTCTGCTATATACATACACAACCTAGCTCTGCTATATACATACACACATAGCTCTGCTATATACATACACACCTAGCTCTGCTATATACATACACACATAGCTCTGCTATATACATACACACATAGCTCTGCTAGAGACATACACACCAAACATAGCTCTGCTACATACACACATAGCTCTGCTATATACATACACACATAGCACTGCTATATACATACACACCTAGCTCTGCTATATACATACACACATAGCTCTACTATATACATACACACATAGCTCTGCTTATATACATACACACATAGCTCTGCTATATACATACACACATAGCTCTGCTTATATACATACACACCTAGCTCTGCTATATACATACACACCTAGCTCTGCTATATACATACACACATAGCTCTGCTATATACATACACACATAGCTCTGCTATATACATACACACATAGCTCTGCTATATACATACACACATAGCTCTGCTATATACATACACACATAGCTCTGCTATATACAACACATAGCTCTGCTATACTATACCATACACACACTAGCTCTGCTATATACATACACACCTAGCTCTGCTATATACATACACACCTAGCTCTGCTATATACATACACACATAGCTCTGCTATATACAACACAAACCTAGCTCTGCTATATACATACACACCTAGCTCTGCTATATACATACACACCTAGCTCTGCATATACATACACACATAGCTCTGCTAAATACATATCACACATAGCTCTGCTATATACATACACACATAGCTCTGCTATATACATACACACCTAGCTCTGCTATATACATTACACACATAGCTCTGCTATATACATACACACATAGCTCTGCTATATACATACACACATAGCTCTGCTACATACATACACACATAGCTCTGCTAATACATACACACCTAGCTCTGCTATATACATTACACACATAGCTCTGCTATATACATACACACCTAGCTCTGCTATATACATACACACATAGCTCTGCTATATACATACACACATAGCTCTGCTATATACATACACACCTAGCTCTGCTACATACACACATAGCTCTGCTATATACATACACACATAGCTCTGCTATATACATACACACCTAGCTCTGCTATATACATACACACATAGCTCTACTATATACATACACACATAGCTCTGCTATATACATACACACATAGCTCTG
This sequence comes from Anomaloglossus baeobatrachus, assembly GCF_048569485.1. Lineage (NCBI taxonomy): Eukaryota > Metazoa > Chordata > Amphibia > Anura > Aromobatidae > Anomaloglossus > Anomaloglossus baeobatrachus. The sequence continues at coordinate 674,031,445 of NC_134356.1, read as the reverse complement.
CTATATACATACACACATAGCTCTGCTATATACATACACACCTAGCTCTGCTATATACATACACACCTAGCTCTGCTATATACATACACACATAGCTCTGCTATATACATACACACATAGCTCTGCTATATACATACACACATAGCTCTGCTATATACATACACACATAGCTCTGCTATATACATACACACATAGCTCTGCTATATACACACATAGCTCTGCTATATACATACACACCTAGCTCTGCTATATACATACACACCTAGCTCTGCTATATACATACACACCTAGCTCTGCTATATACATACACACATAGCTCTGCTATATACATACACACATAGCTCTGCTATATACATACACACATAGCTCTGCTATATACATACACACATAGCTCTGCTATATACATACACACATAGCTCTGCTATATACATACACACATAGCTCTGCTATATACATACACACATAGCTCTGCTATATACATACACACCTAGCTCTGCTATATACATACACACCTAGCTCTGCTATATACATACACACCTAGCTCTGCTATATACATACACACATAGCTCTGCTATATACATACACACATAGCTCTGCTATATACATACACACATAGCTCTGCTATATACATACACACATAGCTCTGCTATATACATACACACATAGCTCTGCTATATACATACACACCTAGCTCTGCTATATACATACACACATAGCTCTGCTATATACATACACACATAGCTCTGCTATATACATACATACAGACACACACAGCTCTGCTATATACATACACACCTAGCTCTGCTATATACATACACACCTAGCTCTGCTATATACATACACACATAGCTCTGCTATATACATACACACCTAGCTCTGCTATATACATACACACATAGCTCTGCTATATACATACACACCTAGCTCTGCTATATACATACACACATAGCTCTGCTATATACATACACACATAGCTCTGCTATATACATACATACAGACACACACAGCTCTGCTATATACATACACACCTAGCTCTGCTATATACATACACACCTAGCTCTGCTATATACATACACACATAGCTCTGCTATATACACACACACATAGCTCTGCTATATACATACACACCTAGCTCTGCTATATACATACACACATAGCTCTGCTATATACACACACACATAGCTCTGCTATATACATACACACCTAGCTCTGCTATATACATACACACATAGCTCTGCTATATACATACACACATAGCTCTGCTATATACATACACACATAGCTCTGCTATATACATACACACATAGCTCTGCTATATACATACACACCTAGCTCTGCTATATACATACACACCTAGCTCTGCTATATACATACACACATAGCTCTGCTATATACATACACACCTAGCTCTGCTATATACATACACACATAGCTCTGCTATATACATACACACCTAGCTCTGCTATATACATACACACCTAGCTCTGCTATATACATGCACACCTAGCTCTGCTATATACATACACACCTAGCTCTGCTATATACATACACACCTAGCTCTGCTATATACATGCACACATAGCTCTGCTATATACATACACACATAGCTCTGCTATATACATACACACCTAGCTCTGCTATATACATACATACAGACACACACAGCTCTGCTATATACATACACACCTAGCTCTGCTATATACATACACACCTAGCTCTGCTATATACATGCACACCTAGCTCTGCTATATACATACACACATAGCTCTGCTATATACATGCACACATAGCTCTGCTATATACATACATACAGACACACACAGCTCTGCTATATACATGCACACCTAGCTCTGCTATATACATGCACACCTAGCTCTGCTATATACATACACACATAGCTCTGCTATATACATACACACATAGCTCTGCTATATACATACACACCTAGCTCTGCTATATACATACACACCTAGCTCTGCTATATACATACACACATAGCTCTGCTATATACATACACACATAGCTCTGCTACATACATACACACCTAGCTCTGCTATATACATACACACCTAGCTCTGCTATATACATACACACATAGCTCTGCTATATACATACACACATAGCTCTGCTATATACATACACACATAGCTCTGCTATATACATACACACATAGCTCTGCTATATACATACACACCTAGCTCTGCTATATACATACACACATAGCTCTGCTATATACACACACACATAGCTCTGCTATATACATACACACATAGCTCTGCTATATACATACACACCTAGCTCTGCTATATACATACACACATAGCTCTGCTATATACATACACACATAGCTCTGCTATATACATACACACATAGCTCTGCTATATACATACACACATAGCTCTGCTATATACATACACACATAGCTCTGCTATATACATACACACCTAGCTCTGCTATATACATACACACCTAGCTCTGCTATATACATACACACATAGCTCTGCCATATACATACACACATAGCTCTGCCACATACATACACACATAGCTCTGCTATATACATACACACATAGCTCTGCTATATACATACACACATAGCTCTGCTATATACATACACACATAGCTCTGCTATATACACACACACATAGCTCTGCTATATACATACACACATAGCTCTGCTATATACATACACACATAGCTCTGCTATATACATACACACATAGCTCTGCTATATACATACACACATAGCTCTGCTATATACATACACACATAGCTCTGCTATATACATACACACCTAGCTCTGCTATATACATACACACCTAGCTCTGCTATATACATACACACATAGCTCTGCCACATACATACACACATAGCTCTGCTATATACATACACACCTAGCTCTGCTATATACATACACACATAGCTCTGCCATATACATACACACATAGCTCTGCCACATACATACACACATAGCTCTGCTATATACATACACACATAGCTCTGCTATATACATACACACCTAGCTCTGCTATATACATACACACATAGCTCTGCTATATACATACACACATAGCTCTGCTATATACATACACACATAGCTCTGCTATATACATACACACATAGCTCTGCTATATACACACACACATAGCTCTGCTATATACATACACACATAGCTCTGCTATATACATACACACATAGCTCTGCTATATACATACACACATAGCTCTGCTATATACATACACACATAGCTCTGCTATATACATACACACATAGCTCTGCTATATACATACACACCTAGCTCTGCTATATACATACACACCTAGCTCTGCTATATACATACACACATAGCTCTGCTATATACATACACACATAGCTCTGCTATATACATACACACCTAGCTCTGCTATATACATACACACATAGCTCTGCTATATACATACACACATAGCTCTGCTATATACATACACACATAGCTCTGCCACATACATACACACATAGCTCTGCTATATACATACACACATAGCTCTGCTATATACATACACACCTAGCTCTGCTATATACATACACACATAGCTCTGCTATATACATACACACATAGCTCTGCTATATACATACACACATAGCTCTGCTATATACATACACACATAGCTCTGCTATATACACACACACATAGCTCTGCTATATACATACACACCTAGCTCTGCCATATACATACACACATAGCTCTGCCACATACATACACACATAGCTCTGCTATATACATACACACATAGCTCTGCTATATACATACACACCTAGCTCTGCTATATACATACACACCTAGCTCTGCTATATACATACACACATAGCTCTGCTATATACATACACACATAGCTCTGCTATATACATACACACATAGCTCTGCTATATACATACACACATAGCTCTGCTATATACATACACACCTAGCTCTGCTATATACATACACACCTAGCTCTGCTATATACATACACACATAGCTCTGCTATATACATACACACCTAGCTCTGCTATATACATACACACCTAGCTCTGCTATATACATACACACCTAGCTCTGCTATATACATACACACCTAGCTCTGCTATATACATACACACCTAGCTCTGCTATATACATACACACATAGCTCTGCTATATACATACACACATAGCTCTGCTATATACATGCACACATAGCTCTGCTATATACATACACACATAGCTCTGCTATATACATACACACCTAGCTCTGCTATATACATACACACATAGCTCTGCTATATACATACACACCTAGCTCTGCTATATACATACACACCTAGCTCTGCTACATACACACATAGCTCTGCTATATACATACACACCTAGCTCTGCTATATACATACACACATAGCTCTGCTATATACATACACACATAGCTCTGCTATATACATACACACCTAGCTCTGCTATATACATAGACACATAGCTCTGCTATATACATACACACCTAGCTCTGCTATATACATACACACCTAGCTCTGCTATATACATACACACATAGCTCTGCTATATACATACACACATAGCTCTGCTATATACATACACACCTAGCTCTGCTATATACATACACACATAGCTCTGCTATATACATACACACCTAGCTCTGCTATATACATACACACCTAGCTCTGCTATATACATACACACCTAGCTCTGCTATATACATACACACATAGCTCTGCTATATACATACACACCTAGCTCTGCTATATACATACACACCTAGCTCTGCTATATACATACACACATAACTCTGCTATATACATACACACATAGCTCTGCTATATACATACACACATAGCTCTGCTATATACATACACACATAGCTCTGCTATATACATACACACCTAGCTCTGCTATATACATACACACCTAGCTCTGCTATATACATACACACATAGCTCTGCTATATACATACACACATAGCTCTGCTATATACATACACACATAGCTCTGCTATATACATACACACCTAGCTCTGCTATATACATACACACCTAGCTCTGCTATATACATACACACCTAGCTCTGCTATATACATACACACCTAGCTCTGCTATATACATACACACATAACTCTGCTATATACATACACACATAGCTCTGCTATATACATACACACATAGCTCTGCTATATACATACACACATAGCTCTGCTATATACATACACACATAGCTCTGCTATATACATACACACATAGCTCTGCTATATACATACACACATAGCTCTGCTATATACATACACACCTAGCTCTGCTATATACATACACACCTAGCTCTGCTATATACATACACACATAGCTCTGCTATATACATACACACCTAGCTCTGCTATATACATACACACCTAGCTCTGCTATATACATACACACATAGCTCTGCTATATACATACACACATAGCTCTGCTATATACATACACACATAGCTCTGCTATATACACACACACATAGCTCTGCTATATACATACACACATAGCTCTGCTATATACATACACACATAGCTCTGCTATATACATACACACCTAGCTCTGCTATATACACACACACATAGCTCTGCTATATACATACACACCTAGCTCTGCTATATACATACACACCTAGCTCTGCTATATACATACACACATAGCTCTGCTATATACATACACACCTAGCTCTGCTATATACATACACACCTAGCTCTGCTATATACATACACACATAGCTCTGCTATATACATACACACATAGCTCTGCTATATACATACACACATAGCTCTGCTATATACATACACACCTAGCTCTGCTATATACATACACACATAGCTCTGCTATATACATACACACATAGCTCTGCTATATACATACACACATAGCTCTGCTATATACATACACACATAGCTCTGCTATATACATACACACATAGCTCTGCTATATACATACACACCTAGCTCTGCTATATACATACACACATAGCTCTGCTATATACATACACACATAGCTCTGCTATATACATACACACATAGCTCTGCTATATACATACACACATAGCTCTGCTATATACATACACACATAGCTCTGCTATATACATACACACATAGCTCTGCTATATACATACACACATAGCTCTGCTATATACATACACACATAGCTCTGCTATATACATACACACATAGCTCTGCTACATACATACACACATAGCTCTGCTATATACAAACACACCTAGCTCTGCTATATACATACACACCTAGCTCTGCTATATACATACACACATAGCTCTGCTACATACATACACACCTAGCTCTGCTATATACATACACACCTAGCTCTGCTATATACATACACACCTAGCTCTGCTATATACATACACACATAGCTCTGCTATATGCATACACACCTAGCTCTGCTATATACATACACACCTAGCTCTGCTATATACATACACACATAGCTCTGCTACATACATACACACCTAGCTCTGCTATATACATACACACCTAGCTCTGCTATATACATACACACCTAGCTCTGCTATATACATACACACCTAGCTCTGCTATATACATACACACATAGCTCTGCTACATACATACACACCTAGCTCTGCTACATACATACACACCTAGCTCTGCTATATACATACACACCTAGCTCTGCTATATACATACACACATAGCTCTGCTATATACATACACACCTAGCTCTGCTATATACATACACACATAGCTCTGCTATATACATACACACATAGCTCTGCTATATACATACACACCTAGCTCTGCTATATACATACACACCTAGCTCTGCTATATACATACACACATAGCTCTGCTATATACATACACACATAGCTCTGCTATATACATACACACATAGCTCTGCTATATACATACACACCTAGCTCTGCTATATACATACACACCTAGCTCTGCTATATACATAGACACATAGCTCTGCTATATACATACACACATAGCTCTGCTATATACATACACACCTAGCTCTGCTATATACATACACACCTAGCTCTGCCACATACATACACACCTAGCTCTGCTATATACATACACACCTAGCTCTGCCACATACATACACACATAGCTCTGCCATATACATACACACATAGCTCTGCTATATACATACACACCTAGCTCTGCCACATACATACACACCTAGCTCTGCTATATACATACACACCTAGCTCTGCCACATACATACACACATAGCTCTGCCATATACATGCACACATAGCTCTGCTATATACATACACACCTAGCTCTGCTATATACATACACACATAGCTCTGCTATATACATACACACCTAGCTCTGCTATATACATACACACATAGCTCTGCTATATACATACACACATAGCTCTGCTATATACATACACACATAGCTCTGCTATATACATACACACCTAGCTCTGCTATATACATACACACCTAGCTCTGCTATATACATACACACATAGCTCTGCTATATACATACACACATAGCTCTGCTATATACATACACACATAGCTCTGCTATATACATACACACCTAGCTCTGCTATATACATACACACCTAGCTCTGCTATATACATACACACCTAGCTCTGCTATATACATACACACATAGCTCTGCTATATACATACACACCTAGCTCTGCTATATACATACACACCTAGCTCTGCTATATACATACACACCTAGCTCTGCTATATACATACACACATAGCTCTGCTATATACATACACACCTAGCTCTGCTATATACATACACACATAGCTCTGCTATATACATACACACATAGCTCTGCTATATACATACACACCTAGCTCTGCTATATACATACACACATAGCTCTGCTATATACATACACACATAGCTCTGCTATATACATACACACATAGCTCTGCTATATACATACACACCTAGCTCTGCTATATACATACACACATAGCTCTGCTATATACATACACACCTAGCTCTGCTATATACATACACACCTAGCTCTGCTATATACATACACACATAGCTCTGCTATATACACACATAGCTCTGCTATATACATACACACATAGCTCTGCTATATACATACACAAATAGCTCTGCTATATACATACACACATAGCTCTGCTATATACATACACACATAGCTCTGCTATATACATACACACATAGCTCTGCTATATACATACACACCTAGCTCTGCTATATACATACACACATAGCTCTGCTATATACATACACACATAGCTCTGCTATATACATACACACCTAGCTTTGCTATATACATACACACATAGCTCTGCTATATACACACACACATAGCTCTGCTATATACACACACACATAGCTCTGCTATATACATACACACATAGCTCTGCTATATACATACACACATAGCTCTGCTATATACATACACACATAGCTCTGCTATATACATACACACATAGCTCTGCTATATACATACACACATAGCTCTGCTATATACATACACACCTAGCTCTGCTATATACATACACACATAGCTCTGCTATATACATACACACATAGCTCTGCTATATACATACACACCTAGCTCTGCTATATACATACACACCTAGCTCTGCTATATACATACACACATAGCTCTGCTATATACATACACACATAGCTCTGCTATATACATACACACCTAGCTCTGCTATATACATACACACCTAGCTCTGCTATATACATACACACATAGCTCTGCTATATACATACACACATAGCTCTGCTATATACATACACACATAGCTCTGCTATATACATACACATAGCTCTGCTGCATACATACACACCTAGCTCTGCTATATACATACACACCTAGCTCTGCTATATACATACACACCTAGCTCTGCTATATACATACACACATAGCTCTGCTATATACATACACACATAGCTCTGCTATATACATACACACATAGCTCTGCTACATACAGACAGAGACAGACACACGCGGCTCGGGGGGGGGGCATAAATCGGGGGGGGGGGGGGCACATACCGCGCAGGTCACGGTGGAGAGGGGGCCCACACAGCGCCGGAGGGACACGCTGTGCTGGGGGTCACTGGCTGGCACTGCAACTCTCATCTGTGGGACTGAGCAGGATGCCGGTCTGTAGCTCCGCCCACAGATGAAGTTCAAACCAGGAAGTCTGCGCGCCTTAAAGAGACGGCGCCGCAGATTCCTGCCGAGGACTGCGGTCCCCGGAACTCGGCCCGGGGACCGCAGAACTAAGGAGAGTGGGCCCCGGCCAAGGGGCACCAGAGCTGACGAGGCCGAGTGGGCCCCCCCGGCTCTCCAGGGCCCCGGCATTTGCCCGGGTATGCCGGGTGCTGACGCCGGCCCTGATAGTCTGGGTACTGACAGGAGGACCCCCCACCCCTGTAACCTCTGCAGAGTGCGACAGGAGAATGAATGGAATCTGAAAGGCGCAGTTCAGACTGACACAGGGAGAGAGAATGAATAGAATCCCAGAGACACAGTGCAGACTGACACATGGAGAGAGAATGAATAGAATCCCAGAGACACAGTGCAGACTGACACAGGGAGAGAGAATGAATAGAATCCCAGAGACACAGTGCAGACTGACACAGGGAGAGAGAATGAATAGAATCCTAGAGACACAGTGCAGACTGACACAGGGAAAGAGAATGAATAGAATCCCAGAGACACAGTGCAGACTGACACAGGGAGAGAGAATGAATCGAATCCCAGAGACACAGTGCAGACTGACACAGGGAGAGAGAATGAATAGAATCCTAGAGACACAGTGCAGACTGACACAGGGAAAGAGAATGAATAGAATCCCAGAGACACAGTGCAGACTGACACAGGGAGAGAGAATGAATAGAATCCCAGAGACACAGTGCAGACTGACACAGGGAGAGAGAATGAATAGAATCCCAGAGACACAGTGCAGACTGACACAGGGAAAGAGAATGAATAGAATCCCAGAGACACAGTGCAGACTGACACATGGAGAGAGAATGAATAGAATCCCAGAGACACAGTGCAGACTGACACAGGGAGAGAATGAATAGAATCCCAGAGACACAGTGCAGACTGACACAGGGAGAGAGAATGAATAGAATCCCAGAGACACAGTGCAGACTGACACAGGGAGAGAGAATGAATAGAATCCCAGAGACACAGTGCAGACTGACACAGGGAGAGAGAATGAATAGAATCACAGAGACACAGTGCAGACTGACACAGGGAGAGAGAATGAATAGAATCCCAGAGACACAGTGCAGACTGACACAGGGAGAGAGAATGAATAGATTCCCAGAGACACAGTGCAGACTGACACAGGGAAAGAGAATGAATAGAATCCCAGAGACACAGTGCAGACAGACACAGGGAAAGAGAATGAATAGATTCCCAGAGACACAGTGCAGACTTACACAGGGAGAGAGAATGAATAGAATCCCAGAGACACAGTGCAGACTGACACAGGGAAAGAGAATGAATAGAATCACAGAGACACAGTGCAGACTGACACAGGGAGAGAGAATGAATAGAATCACAGAGACACATTGCAGACTGACACAGGGAGAGAGAATGAATAGAATCCCAGAGACACAGTGCAGACTGACACAGGGAGAGAATGAATAGAATCCCAGAGACACAGTGCAGACTGACACAGGGAAAGAGAATGAATAGATTCCCAGAGACACAGTGCAGACTTACACAGGGAGAGAGAATGAATAGAATCCCAGAGACACAGTGCAGACTGACACAGGGAAAGAGAATGAATAGAATCACAGAGACACAGTGCAGACTGACACAGAGAGAGAGAATGAATAGTATCCCAGAGACACAGTGCAGACTGACACAGAGAGAGAGAATGAATAGAATCACAGAGACACAGTGCAGACTGACACAGAGAGAGAGAATGAATAGAATCACAGAGACACAGTGCAGACTGACACAGAGAGAGAGAATGAATAGTATCCCAGAGACACAGTGCAGACTGACACAGGGAGAGAGAATGAATAGAATCCCAGAGACACAGTGCAGACTGACACAGGGAGAGAGAATGAATAGTATCCCAGAGACACAGTGCAGACTGACACAGGGAGAGAGAATGAATAGAATCCCAGAGACACAGTGCAGACTGACACAGGGAAAGAGAATGAATAGAATCCCAGAGACACAGTGCAGACTGACACAGGGAGAGAGAATGAATAGAATCCCAGAGACACAGTGCAGACTGACACAGGGAAAGAGAATAAATAGAAACCCAGAGACACAGTGCAGACTGACACAGGGAAAGAGAATGAATAGAATCCCAGAGACACAGTGCAGACTGACACAGGGAGAGAATGAATAGAATCCCATAGACACAGTGCAGACTGACACAGGGAGACAGAATGAATAGTATCCCAGAGACACAGTGCAGACTGACACAGGCAGAGAGAATGAATAGAATCCCAGAGACACAGTGCAGACTGACACAGGGAGAGAATGAATAGAATCCCATAGACACAGTGCAGACTGACACAGGGAGACAGAATGAATAGAATCCCAGAGACACAGTGCAGACTGACACAGGCAGAGAGAATGAATAGAATCCCAGAGACACAGTGCAGACTGACACAGGGAGAGAATGAATAGAATCCCATAGACACAGTGCAGACTGACACAGGGAGACAGAATGAATAGAATCCCAGAGACACAGTGCAGACTGACACAGGGAGACAGAATGAATAGAATCCCAGAGACACAGTGCAGACTGACACAGGCAGAGAGAATGAATAGAATCCCAGAGACACAGTGCAGACTGACACAGGCAGAGAGAATGAATAGAATCCCAGAGACACAGTGCAGACTGACACAGGGAGAGAATGAATAGAATCCCAGAGACACAGTGCAGACTTACACAGGGAGAGAGAATGAATAGAATCCCAGAGACACAGTGCAGACTGACACAGGCAGAGAGAATGAATAGAATCCCAGAGACACAGTGCAGACTGACACAGGCAGAGAGAATGAATAGAATCCCAGAGACACAGTGCAGACTGACACAGGGAGAGAGAATGAATAGAATCCCAGAGACACAGTGCAGACTGACACAGGGAGAGAGAATGAATAGAATCCCAGAGACACAGTGCAGACTGACACAGGGAGAGAGAATGAATAGAATCCCAGAGACACAGTGCAGACTGACACAGGGAAAGAGAATGAATAGAATCCCAGAGACACAGTGCAGACTGACACAGGGAGAGAATGAATAGAATCCCAGAGACACAGTGCAGACTGACACAGGCAGAGAGAATGAATAGAATCCCAGAGACACAGTGCAGACTGACACAGGGAAAGAGAATGAATAGAATCCCAGAGACACAGTGCAGACTGACACAGGGAGAGAGAATGAATAGAATCCCATAGACACAGTGCAGACTGACACAGGGAGAGAGAATGAATAGTATCCCAGAGACACAGTGCAGACAGACACAGGGAGAGAGAATGAATAGAATCCCAGAGACACAGTGCAGACTGACACAGGGAAAGAGAATGAATAGAATCCCAGAGACACAGTGCAGACTGACACAGGGAGAGAGAATGAATAGAATCCCATAGACACAGTGCAGACTGACACAGGGAGAGAATGAATAGAATCCCAGAGACACAGTGCAGACTGACACAGGGAGAGAGAATGAATAGAATCCCAGAGACACAGTGCAGACTGACACAGGCAGAGAGAATGAATAGAAACCCAGAGGCACAGTGCAGACTGACACAGGGAGAGAATGAATAGAATCCCAGAGACACAGTGCAGACTGACACAGGGAGAGAGAATGAATAGAATCCCAGAGACACAGTGCAGACTGACACAGGGAGAGAGAATGAATAGTATCCCAGAGACACAGTGCAGACAGACACAGGGAGAGAGAATGAATAGAATCCCAGAGACACAGTGCAGACTGACACAGGGAGAGAGAATGAATAGTATCCCAGAGACACAGTGCAGACTGACACAGGGAGAGAGAATGAATAGAATCCCATAGACACAGTGCAGACTGACACAGGGAGAGAGAATGAATAGAATCCCATAGACACAGTGCAGACTGACACAGGGAGAGAATGAATAGTATCCCAGAGACACAGTGCAGACTGACACAGGGAGAGAATGAATAGAATCCCAGAGACACAGTGCAGACTGACACAGGGAGAGAGAATGAATAGAATCCCAGAGACACAGTGCAGACAGACACAGGGAGAGAATGAATAGTATCCCAGAGACACATTGCAGACTGACACAGGGAGAGAATGAATAGAATCCCAGAGACACAGTGCAGACAGACACAGGGAGAGAATGAATAGTATCCCAGAGACACAGTGCAGACTGACACAGGGAGAGAATGAATAGTATCCCAGAGACACAGTGCAGACTGACACAGGGAGAGAATGAATAGAAGCCCAGAGACACAGTGCAGACTGACACAGGGAGAGAGAATGAATAGAATCCCAGAGACACAGTGCAGACTGACACAGGGAGAGAGAATGAATAGAATCCCAGAGACACAGTGCAGACTGACACAGGGAGAGAGAATGAATAGAATCCCAGAGACACAGTGCAGACAGACACAGGGAGAGAATGAATAGTATCCCAGAGACACAGTGCAGACTGACACAGGGAAAGAGAATGAATAGTATCCCAGAGACACATTGCAGACTGACACAGGGAGAGAATGAATAGAATCCCAGAGACACAGTGCAGACTGACACAGGGAGAGAGAATGAATAGAATCCCAGAGACACAGTGCAGACTGACACAGGGAGAGAGAATGAATAGAATCCCATAGACACAGTGCAGACTGACACAGGAAGAGAGAATGAATAGAATCCCAGAGACACAGTGCAGACTGACACAGGGAGAGAGAATGAATAGAATCCCATAGACACAGTGCAGACTGACACAGGGAGAGAATGAATAGAATCCCAGAGACACAGTGCAGACTGACACAGGGAGAGAGAATGAATAGAATCCCAGAGACACAGTGCAGACTGACACAGGGAGAGAGAATGAATAGAATCCCAGAGACACAGTGCAGACTGACACAGGGAGAGAGAATGAATAGAATCCCAGAGACACAGTGCAGACTGACACAGGGAGAGAGAATGAATAGAATCCCAGAGACACAGTGCAGACTTACACAGGCAGAGAGAATGAATAGAATCCCAGAAACACAGTGCAGACTGACACAGGGAGAGAGAATGAATAGAATCCCAGAGACACAGTGCAGACTGACACAGGAAGAGAATGAATAGAATCCCAGAGACACAGTGCAGACTGACACAGGGAGAGAATGAATAGAATCCCAGAAACACAGTGCAGACAGACACAGTGAGAGAATGAATAGTATCTCAGAGACACAGTGCAGACTGACACAGGGAGAGAATGAATAGAATCCCAGAGACACAGTGCAGACTGACACAGGGAAAGAGAATGAATAGAATCCCAGAGACACAGTGCAGACTGACACAGGGAAAGAGAATGAATAGATTCCCAGAGACACAGTGCAGACTGACACAGGCAGAGAGAAAGAATAGAATCCCAGAGACACAGTGCAGACTGACACAGGGAGAGAATGAATAGAATCCCAGAGACACAGTGCAGACAGACACAGGGAAAGAGAATGAATAGAATCCCAGAGACACAGTGCAGACTGACACAGGGAGAGAATGAATAGAATCCCAGAGACACAGTGCAGACAGACACAGGGAAAGAGAATGAATAGATTCCCAGAGACACAGTGCAGACTGACACAGGGAGAGAGAATGAATAGAATCCCAGAGACACAGTGCAGACTGACACAGGGAGAGAATGAATAGAATCCCAGAGACACAGTGCAGACTGACACAGGGAAAGAGAATGAATAGAATCCCAGAGACACAGTGCAGACTGACACAGGGAGAGAGAATGAATAGAATCCCAGAGACACAGTGCAGACTGACACAGGGAGAGAGAATGAATAGAATCCCAGAGACACAGTGCAGACTGACACAGGGAGAGAGAATGAATAGAATCCCAGAGACACAGTGCAGACTGACACAGGGAAAGAGAATGAATAGAATCCCAGAGACACAGTGCAGACTGACACAGGGAGAGAGAATGAATAGAATCCCAGAGACACAGTACAGACTGACACAGGGAGAGAGAATGAATACAATCACAGAGACACAGTGCAGACTGACACAGGGAGAGAATGAATAGAATCCCAGAGACACAGTGCAGACTGACACAGGGAAAGAGAATGAATAGAATCCCAGAGACACAGTGCAGACTGACACAGTGAGAGAGAATGAATAGTATCCCAGAGACACAGTGCAGACTGACACAGGGAGAGAGAATGAATAGAATCCCAGAGACACAGTGCAGACTGACACAGGGAAAGAGAATGAATAGAATCCCAGAGATACAGTGCAGACTGACACAGGGAGAGAGAATGAATAGAATCCCAGAGACACAGTGCAGACTGACACAGGGAAAGAGAATGAATAGAATCCCAGAGACACAGTGCAGACTGACACAGGGAAAGAGAATGAATAGAATCCCAGAGACACAGTGCAGACTGACACAGGGAAAGAGAATGAATAGAATCCCAGAGACACAGTGCAGACTGACACAGGGAGAGAGAATGAATAGAATCCCAGAGACACAGTGCAGACTGACACAGGCAGAGAGAATGAATAGTATCCCAGAGACACAGTGCAGACTGACACAGGGAGAGAGAATGAATAGAATCCCAGAGACACAGTGCAGACAGACACAGGGAAAGAGAATGAATAGATTCCCAGAGACACAGTGCAGACTGTCACAGGGAGAGAGAATGAATAGAATCCCAGAGACACAGTGCAGACTGACACAGGGAGAGAATGAATAGAATCCCAGAGGCACAGTGCAGACTGACACAGGGAGAGAGAATGAATAGAATCCCAGAGACACAGTGCAGACTGACACAGGGAGAGAGAATGAATAGATTTCCAGAGACACAGTGCAGACTGACACAGGGAGAGAGAATGAATAGAATCACAGAGACACAGTGCAGACTGACACAGGGAGAGAGAATGAATACAATCACAGAGACACAGTGCAGACTGACACAGGGAGAGAATGAATAGAATCCCAGAGACACAGTGCAGACTGACACAGGAAGAGAATGAATAGAATCCCAGAGACACAGTGCAGACTTACACAGGCAGAGAGAATGAATAGAATCCCAGAAACACAGTGCAGACTGACACAGGGAGAGAGAATGAATAGAATCCCAGAGACACAGTGCAGACTGACACAGGAAGAGAATGAATAGAATCCCAGAGACACAGTGCAGACTGACACAGGGAGAGAGAATGAATAGAATCCTAGAGACACAGTGCAGACTGACACAGGGAGAGAATGAATAGAATCCCAGAAACACAGTGCAGACAGACACAGTGAGAGAATGAATAGTATCTCAGAGACACAGTGCAGACTGACACAGGGAGAGAATGAATAGAATCCCAGAGACACAGTGCAGACTGACACAGGGAAAGAGAATGAATAGAATCCCAGAGACACAGTGCAGACTGACACAGGGAAAGAGAATGAATAGAATCCCAGAGACACAGTGCAGACAGACACAGGGAAAGAGAATGAATAGATTCCCAGAGACACAGTGCAGACTGACACAGGCAGAGAGAAAGAATAGAATCCCAGAGACACAGTGCAGACTGACACAGTGAGAGAGAATGAATAGAATCCCATAGACACAGTGCAGACTGACACAGGGAAAGAGAATGAATAGAATCCCAGAGACACAGTGCAGACTGACACAGGGAGAGAGAATGAATAGAATCCCAGAGACACAGTGCAGACTGTCACAGGGAGAGAATGAATAGAATCCCAGAGACACAGTGCAGACAGACACAGGGAGAGAGAATGAATAGAATCACAGAGACACAGTGCAGACTGACACAGGGAGAGAGAATGAATAGAATCCCAGAGACACAGTGCAGACTGACACAGGCAGAGAGAAAGAATAGAATCCCAGAGACACAGTGCAGACTGACACAGGGAAAGAGAATGAATAGAATCCCAGAGACACAGTGCAGACTGTCACAGGGAGAGAATGAATAGTATCCCAGAGACACAGTGCAGACTGACACAGGGACAGAGAATGAATAGTATCCCAGAGACACGGTGCAGACAGACACAGGGAGAGAGAATGAATAGAATCACAGAGACACAGTGCAGACTGACACAGGGAAAGAGAATGAATAGAATCCCAGAGACACAGTGCAGACTGACACAGGGAGAGAGAATGAATAGAATCCCAGAGACACAGTGCAGACAGACACAGGGAGAGAATGAATAGTATCCCAGAGACACAGTGCAGACTGACACAGGGAGAGAGAATGAATAGAATCCCAGAGACACAGTGCAGACTGACACAGGGAGAGAGAATGAATAGAATCCCAGAGACACAGTGCAGACTTACACAGGGAAAGAGAATGAATAGAATCCCAGAGACACAGTGCAGACTGACACAGGGAGAGAGAATGAATAGAATCCCAGAGACACAGTGCAGACTGACACAGGGAGAGAGAATGAATAGTATCCCAGAGACACAGTGCAGACTGACACAGGCAGAGAGAATGAATAGAATCCCAGAGACACAGTGCAGACTTACACAGGCAGAGAGAATGAATAGAATCCCAGAGACACAGTGCAGACTGACACAGGGAGAGAGAATGAATAGAATCCCAGAGACACAGTGCAGACTGACACAGGGAGAGAGAATGAATAGAATCCCAGAGACACAGTGCAGACTGACACAGGGAAAGAGAATGAATAGAATCCCAGAGACACAGTGCAGACAGACACAGGGAGAGAGAATGAATAGAATCACAGAGACACAGTGCAGACTGACACAGGGAAAGAGAATGAATAGAATCCCAGAGACACAGTGCAGACTGACACAGGGAGAGAATGAATAGAATCCCAGAGACACAGTGCAGACTGACACAGGGAGAGAGAATGAATAGAATCCCAGAGACACAGTGCAGACTTACACAGGGAAAGAGAATGAATAGAATCCCAGAGACACAGTGCAGACTTACACAGGCAGAGAGAATGAATAGAATCCCAGAGACACAGTGCAGACTGACACAGGGAGAGAGAATGAATAGAATCCCAGA
Source organism: Anomaloglossus baeobatrachus (assembly GCF_048569485.1). Taxonomy (NCBI): domain Eukaryota; kingdom Metazoa; phylum Chordata; class Amphibia; order Anura; family Aromobatidae; genus Anomaloglossus; species Anomaloglossus baeobatrachus. The sequence goes on along the minus strand of NC_134356.1, from coordinate 674,013,222 downwards.
GACACAGTGCAGACTGACACAGGGAGAGAGAATGAATAGAATCCCAGAGACACAGTGCAGACTGACACAGGGAAAGAGAATGAATAGAATCCCAGAGACACAGTGCAGACAGACACAGGGAGAGAGAATGAATAGAATCACAGAGACACAGTGCAGACTGACACAGGGAAAGAGAATGAATAGAATCCCAGAGACACAGTGCAGACTGACACAGGGAGAGAGAATGAATAGAATCCCAGAGACACAGTGCAGACTGACACAGGCAGAGAGAATGAATAGAATCCCAGAGACACAGTGCAGACTGACACAGGGAGAGAGAATGAATAGAATCCCAGAGACACAGTGCAGACAGACACAGGGAGAGAGAATGAATAGAATCCCAGAGACACAGTGCAGACTGACACAGGGAGAGAGAATGAATAGAATCCCAGAGACACAGTGCAGACTGACACAGGGAAAGAGAATGAATAGAATCCCAGAGACACAGTGCAGACAGACACAGGGAGAGAGAATGAATAGAATCCCAGAGACACAGTGCAGACTGACACAGGGAGAGAGAATGAATAGAATCCCAGAGACACAGTGCAGACTGACACAGGGAGAGAGAATGAATAGAATCCCAGAGACACAGTGCAGACAGACACAGGGAGAGAGAATGAATAGAATCCCAGAGACACAGTGCAGACTGACACAGGGAGAGAGAATGAATAGAATCCCAGAGACACAGTGCAGACTGACACAGGGAGAGAGAATGAATAGAATCCCAGAGACACAGTGCAGACTGACACAGGGAAAGAGAATGAATAGAATCACAGAGACACAGTGCAGACTGACACAGGGAGAGAGAATGAATAGAATCCCAGAGACACAGTGCAGACTGACACAGGGAGAGAGAATGAATAGAATCCCAGAGACACAGTGCAGACAGACACAGGGAGAGAATGAATAGTATCCCAGAGACACAGTGCAGACAGACACAGGGAGAGAGAATGAATAGAATCCCAGAGACACAGTGCAGACTGACACAGGGAGAGAGAATGAATAGAATCCCAGAGACACAGTGCAGACTGACACAGGGAGAGAGAATGAATAGAATCCCAGAGACACAGTGCAGACAGACACAGGGAGAGAATGAATAGTATCCCAGAGACACAGTGCAGACAGACACAGGGAGAGAGAATGAATAGAATCACAGAGACACAGTGCAGACTGACACAGGGAAAGAGAATGAATAGAATCCCAGAGACACAGTGCAGACTGACACAGGGAGAGAGAATGAATAGAATCCCAGAGACACAGTGCAGACTGACACAGGCAGAGAGAATGAATAGAATCCCAGAGACACAGTGCAGACAGACACAGGGAGAGAATGAATAGTATCCCAGAGACACAGTGCAGACTGACACAGGGAGAGAGAATGAATAGAATCCCAGAGACACAGTGCAGACAGACACAGGGAGAGAGAATGAATAGAATCCCAGAGACACAGTGCAGACTGACACAGGCAGAGAGAAAGAATAGAATCCCAGAGACACAGTGCAGACTGACACAGGGAGAGAGAATGAATAGAATCCTAGAGACACAGTGCAGACTGACACATGGAGAGAGAATGAATAGAATCCCAGAGACACAGTGCAGACTGACACAGGGAGAGAGAATGAATAGAATCCTAGAGACACAGTGCAGACTGACACAGGGAGAGAGAATGAATAGAATCCCAGAGACACAGTGCAGACTGACACAGGCAGAGAGAAAGAATAGAATCCCAGAGACACAGTGCAGACTGACACAGGGAGAGAGAATGAATAGAATCCTAGAGACACAGTGCAGACTGACACATGGAGAGAGAATGAATAGAATCCCAGAGACACAGTGCAGACTGACACAGGGAGAGAGAATGAATAGAATCCTAGAGACACAGTGCAGACTGACACAGGGAGAGAGAATGAATAGAATCCTAGAGACACAGTGCAGACTGACACAGGGAGAGAGAATGAATAGAATCCCAGAGACACAGTGCAGACTGACACAGGGAGAGAGAATGAATAGAATCCCAGAGACACAGTGCAGACTGACACAGGGAAAGAGAATGAATAGAATCACAGAGACACAGTGCAGACTGACACAGGGAGAGAGAATGAATAGAATCCCAGAGACACAGTGCAGACTGACACAGGGAGAGAGAATGAATAGAATCCCAGAGACACAGTGCAGACTGACACAGGGAGAGAGAATGAATAGAATCACAGAGACACAGTGCAGACTGACACAGGGAGAGAGAATGAATAGAATCACAGAGACACAGTGCAGACTGACACAGGGAAAGAGAATGAATAGAATCCCAGAGACACAGTGCAGACAGACACAGGGAGAGAGAATGAATAGAATCCCAGAGACACAGTGCAGACTGACACAGGGAGAGAGAATGAATAGAATCCCAGAGACACAGTGCAGACTGACACAGGGAGAGAGAATGAATAGAAACCCAGAGGCGCAGTGCAGACTGACACAGGGAGAGAGAATGAATAGAATCACAGAGACACAGTGCAGACTGACACAGGGAGAGAATGAATAGTATCTCAGAGACACAGTGCAGACTGACACAGGGAGAGAGAATGAATAGAATCCCAGAGACACAGTGCAGACTGACACAGGGAAAGAGAGACAATGAATAGAATCCCAGAGACACAGTGCAGACTGACACAGGGAAAGAGAATGGATAGAATCCCAGAGACACAGTGCAGACTGACACAGGGAGAGAGAATGAATACAATCACAGAGACACAGTGCAGACTGGCACAGGGAGAGAGAATGAATAGAATCCCATAGACACAGTGCAGACAGACACAGGGAGAGAGAATGAATAGAATCCCAGAGGCACAGTGCAGACAGACACAGGGAGAGAGAATGAATAGAATCCCATAGACACAGTGCAGACAGACACAGGGAGAGAGAATGAATAGAATCCCAGAGACACAGTGCAGACTGACACAGGGAGAGAGAATGAATAGAATCCCATAGACACAGTGCAGACAGACACAGGGAGAGAGAATGAATAGAATCCCAGAGGCACAGTGCAGACAGACACAGGGAGAGAGAATGAATAGAATCCCAGAGGCACAGTGCAGACTGACACAGGGAGAGAGAATGAATAGAATCCCATAGACACAGTGCAGACAGACACAGGGAGAGAGAATGAATACAATCACAGAGACACAGTGCAGACTGACACAGGGAGAGAATGAATAGAATCCCAGAGACACAGTGCAGACTGACACAGGGAGAGAGAATGAATACAATCACAGAGACACAGTGCAGACTGACACAGGGAGAGAATGAATAGAATCCCAGAGACACAGTGCAGACTGACACAGGGAAAGAGAATGAATAGAATCCCAGAGACACAGTGCAGACTGACACAGGGAAAGAGAATGAATAGAATCCCAGAGACACAGTGCAGACTGACACAGGGAAAGAGAATGAATAGATTCCCAGAGACACAGTGCAGACTGACACAGGCAGAGAGAAAGAATAGAATCCCAGAGACACAGTGCAGACTGACACAGGGAGAGAGAATGAATAGAATCCCATAGACACAGTGCAGACAGACACAGGGAGAGAGAATGAATAGAATCCCAGAGACACAGTGCAGACTGACACAGGGAGAGAGAATGAATAGAATCCCAGAGACACAGTGCAGACTGACACAGGGAGAGAGAATGAATAGAATCCCAGAGACACAGTGCAGACTAACACAGGGAGAGAGAATGAATAGATTCCCAGAGACACAGTGCAGACTGACACAGGGAGAGAGAATGAATAGAATCCCAGAGACACAGTGCAGACTGACACAGGGAGAGAGAATGAATAGAATCCCAGAGACACAGTGCAGACTGACACAGGGAGAGAGAATGAATAGATTCCCAGAGACACAGTGCAGACTGACACAGGGAGAGAGAATGAATAGAATCCCAGAGACACAGTGCAGACTGACACAGGGAGAGAGAATGAATAGAATCCCAGAGACACAGTGCAGACTGACACAGGGAAAGAGAATGAATAGAATCCCAGAGACACAGTGCAGACTGACACAGGGAGAGAGAATGAATAGAATCCCAGAGACACATTGCAGACTGACACAGGGAGAGAGAATGAATAGTATCCCAGAGACACAGTGCAGACTGTCACAGGGAGAGAATGAATAGTATCCCAGAGACACAGTGCAGACTGACACAGGGAGAGAGAATGAATAGAATCACAGAGACACAGTGCAGACTGACACAGGGAAAGAGAATGAATAGAATCCCAGAGACACAGTGCAGACTGACACAGGGAGAGAATGAATAGTATCCCAGAGACACAGTGCAGACAGACACAGGGAGAGAATGAATAGTATCCCAGAGACACAGTGCAGACTGACACAGGGAAAGAGAATGAATAGAATCCCAGAGACACAGTGCAGACTGACACAGGGAAAGAGAATGAATAGTATCCCAGAGACACAGTGCAGACAGACACAGGGAAAGAGAATGAATAGAATCCCAGAGACACAGTGCAGACTGACACAGGGAGAGAGAATGAATAGAATCCCAGAGACACAGTGCAGACAGACACAGGGAAAGAGAATGAATAGAATCCCAGAGACACAGTGCAGACTGACACAGGGAGAGAGAATGAATAGTATCCCAGAGACACAGTGCAGACTGACACAGGGAGAGAGAATGAATAGAATCCCAGAGACACAGTGCAGACTGACACAGGGAGAGAGAATGAATAGTATCCCAGAGACACAGTGCAGACTGACACAGGGAGAGAGAATGAATAGTATCCCAGAGACACAGTGCAGACAGACACAGGGAAAGAGAATGAATAGAATCCCAGAGACACAGTGCAGACTGACACAGGGAGAGAGAATGAATAGTATCCCAGAGACACAGTGCAGACTGACACAGGGAGAGAGAATGAATAGAATCCCAGAGACACAGTGCAGACTGACACAGGGAGAGAGAATGAATAGAATCCCAGAGACACAGTGCAGACTGACACAGGGAGAGAGAATGAATAGAAACCCAGAGGCACAGTGCAGACTGACACAGGGAGAGAGAATGAATAGATTCCCAGAGACACAGTGCAGACTGACACAGGGAGAGAGAATGAATAGAAACCCAGAGGCACAGTGCAGACTGACACATGGAGAGAGAATGAATAGATTCCCAGAGACACAGTGCAGACAGACACAGGGAAAGAGAATGAATAGAATCCCAGAGACACAGTGCAGACTGACACAGGGAGAGAGAATGAATAGAATCCCAGAGACACATTGCAGACTGACACAGGGAGAGAGAATGAATAGAATCCCAGAGACACAGTGCAGACAGACACAGGGAAAGAGAATGAATAGATTCCCAGAGACACAGTGCAGACTGACACAGGGAGAGAGAATGAATAGATTCCCAGAGACACAGTGCAGACTGACACAGGGAAAGAGAATGAATAGATTCCCAGAGACACAGTGCAGACTGACACAGGGAGAGAGAATGAATAGAATCCCAGAGACACAGTGCAGACTGACACAGGGAGAGAGAATGAATAGTATCCCAGAGACACAGTGCAGACTGTCACAGGGAGAGAGAATGAATAGAATCCCAGAGACACAGTGCAGACTGACACAGGGAAAGAGAATGAATAGTATCCCAGAGACACAGTGCAGACTGACACAGGGAGAGAATGAATAGAATCCCAGAGACACAGTGCAGACTGACACAGGGAGAGAGAATGAATAGAATCCCAGAGACACAGTGCAGACTGACACAGGGAAAGAGAATGAATAGAATCCCAGAGACACAGTGCAGACTGACACATGGAGAGAGAATGAATAGAATCCCAGAGACACAGTGCAGACTGACACAGGGAGAGAGAATGAATAGAATCCCAGAGACACAGTGCAGACTGACACAGGGAAAGAGAATGAATAGATTCCCAGAGACACAGTGCAGACTGACACAGGGAGAGAGAATGAATAGTATCCCAGAGACACAGTGCAGACTGACACAGGGGAAGAGAATGAATAGAATCCCAGAGACACAGTGCAGACTGACACAGGCAGAGAGAAAGAATAGAATCCCAGAGACACAGTGCAGACTGACACAGGGAGAGAGAATGAATAGAATCCCAGAGACACAGTGCAGACTGACACAGGGAGAGAGAATGAATACAATCACAGAGACACAGTGCAGACTGACACAGGGAGAGAGAATGAATAGAATCCCATAGACACAGTGCAGACTGACACAGGGAGAGAGAAAGAATAGAATCCCAGAGACACAGTGCAGACTGACACAGGGAGAGAGAATGAATAGTATCCCAGAGACACAGTGCAGACTGACACAGGGAGAGAGAATGAATAGAATCCCAGAGGCACAGTGCAGACAGACACAGGGAGAGAGAATGAATAGAATCCCAGAGACACAGTGCAGACTGACACAGGGAAATAGAATGAATAGAATCCCAGAGACACAGTGCAGACTGACACAGGGAGAGAGAATGAATAGAATCCCAGAGACACAGTGCAGACTGACACAGGGAGAGAGAATGAATAGAATCCCAGAGACACAGTGCAGACTGACACAGGGAGAGAGAATGAATAGAATCCCATAGACACAGTGCAGACAGACACAGGGAGAGAGAATGAATACAATCACAGAGACACAGTGCAGACTGACACAGGGGAAGAGAATGAATAGAATCCCAGAGACACAGTGCAGACTGACACAGGGAGAGAGAATGAATAGAATCCCAGAGACACAGTGCAGACTGACACAGGGAGAGAGAATGAATACAATCACAGAGACACAGTGCAGACTGACACAGGGAGAGAATGAATAGAATCCCAGAGACACAGTGCAGACTGACACAGGAAGAGAATGAATAGAATCCCAGAGACACAGTGCAGACTGACACAGGGAAAGAGAATGAATAGAATCCCAGAGACACAGTGCAGACTGACACAGTGAGAGAGAATGAATAGAATCCCAGAGACACAGTGCAGACTGACACAGGGAAAGAGAATGAATAGAATCCCAGAGACACAGTGCAGACTGACACAGGGAGAGAGAATGAATAGAATCACAGAGACACAGTGCAGACTGACACAGGGAAAGAGAATGAATAGAATCCCAGAGACTCAGTGCAGACTGACACAGGGAAAGAGAATGAATAGAATCCCAGAGACACAGTGCAGACAGACACAGGGAAAGAGAATGAATAGATTCCCAGAGACACAGTGCAGACTGACACAGGCAGAGAGAAAGAATAGAATCCCAGAGACACAGTGCAGACTGACACAGGGAGAGAGAATGAATAGAATCACAGAGACACAGTGCAGACAGACACAGGGAGAGAGAATGAATAGAATCACAGAGACACAGTGCAGACTGACACAGGGAGAGAGAATGAATAGAATCACAGAGACACAGTGCAGACAGACACAGGGAGAGAGAATGAATAGAATCACAGAGACACAGTGCAGACTGACACAGGGAAAGAGAATGAATAGAATCCCAGAGACACAGTGCAGACTGACACAGGGAAAGAGAATGAATAGAATCCCAGAGACACAGTGCAGACAGACACAGGGAAAGAGAATGAATAGATTCCCAGAGACACAGTGCAGACTGACACAGGCAGAGAGAAAGAATAGAATCCCAGAGACACAGTGCAGACTGACACAGGGAGAGAGAATGAATAGAATCCCAGAGACACAGTGCAGACTGACACAGGGAGAGAGAATGAATAGAATCCCAGAGACACAGTGCAGACAGACACAGGGAGAGAGAATGAATAGAATCCCAGAGACACAGTGCAGACTGACACAGGGAAAGAGAATGAATAGAATCACAGAGACACAGTGCAGACTGACACAGGGAAAGAGAATGAATAGAATCCCAGAGACACAGTGCAGACAGACACAGGGAGAGAGAATGAATAGAATCACAGAGACACAGTGCAGACTGACACAGGGAAAGAGAATGAATAGAATCCCAGAGACACAGTGCAGACAGACACAGGGAGAGAGAATGAATAGAATCACAGAGACACAGTGCAGACTGACACAGGGAAAGAGAATGAATAGAATCCCAGAGACACAGTGCAGACAGACACAGGGAAAGAGAATGAATAGAATCCCAGAGACACAGTGCAGACTGACACAGGGAGAGAGAATGAATAGTATCCCAGAGACACAGTGCAGACTGACACAGGGAGAGAGAATGAATAGAATCCCAGAGACACAGTGCAGACTGACACAGGGAGAGAGAATGAATAGAAACCCAGAGGCACAGTGCAGACTGACACAGGGAGAGAGAATGAATAGTATCCCAGAGACACAGTGCAGACTGACACAGGGAGAGAGAATGAATAGTATCCCAGAGACACAGTGCAGACTGACACAGGCAGAGAAAATGAATAGTATCCCAGAGACACAGTGCAGACTTACACAGGGAGAGAGAATGAATAGAATCCCAGAGACACAGTGCAGACTGACACAGGGAGAGAGAATGAATAGAATCCCAGAGACACAGTGCAGACTGACACAGGGAGAGAGAATGAATAGAAACCCAGAGGCACAGTGCAGACTGACACAGGGAGAGAGAATGAATAGTATCCCAGAGACACAGTGCAGACTGACACAGGGAGAGAGAATGAATAGAATCCCAGAGACACAGTGCAGACTGACACAGGGAGAGAGAATGAATAGAAACCCAGAGGCACAGTGCAGACTGACACAGGGAGAGAGAATGAATAGTATCCCAGAGACACAGTGCAGACTGACACAGGGAGAGAGAATGAATAGTATCCCAGAGACACAGTGCAGACTGACACAGGGAGAGAGAATGAATAGAATCCCAGAGACACAGTGCAGACTGACACAGGGAGAGAGAATGAATAGAAACCCAGAGACACAGTGCAGACTGACACAGGGAGAGAGAATGAATAGAATCCCAGAGACACAGTGCAGACTGACACAGGGAGAGAGAATGAATAGAAACCCAGAGGCACAGTGCAGACTGACACAGGGAGAGAGAATGAATAGTATCCCAGAGACACAGTGCAGACTGACACAGGGAGAGAGAATGAATAGAAACCCAGAGGCACAGTGCAGACTGACACAGGGAGAGAGAATGAATAGAATCCCAGAGACACAGTGCAGACTGACACAGGGAGAGAGAATGAATAGAATCCCAGAGACACAGTGCAGACTGACACAGGGAGAGAGAATGAATAGAATCCCAGAGACACAGTGCAGACTGACACAGGGAGAGAGAATGAATAGAAACCCAGAGACACAGTGCAGACTGACACAGGGAGAGAGAATGAATAGAATCCCAGAGACACAGTGCAGACTGACACAGGGAGAGAGAATGAATAGAAACCCAGAGGCACAGTGCAGACTGACACAGGGAGAGAAAATGAATAGTATCCCAGAGACACAGTGCAGACTGACACAGGGAGAGAGAATGAATAGTATCCCAGAGACACAGTGCAGACTGACACAGGGAGAGAGAATGAATAGAATCCCAGAGACACAGTGCAGACTGACACAGGGAGAGAGAATGAATAGAATCCCAGAGACACAGTGCAGACTGACACAGGGAGAGAGAATGAATAGAATCCCAGAGACACAGTGCAGACTGACACAGGGAAAGAGAATGAATAGAATCCCAGAGACACAGTGCAGACTGACACAGGGAGAGAGAATGAATACAATCACAGAGACACAGTGCAGACTGACACAGGGAGAGAATGAATAGAAGCCCAGAGACACAGTGCAGACTGACACAGGCAGAGAGAATGAATAGTATCCCAGAGACACAGTGCAGACTGATACAGGAAGAGAGAATGAATAGTATCCCAGAGACACAGTGCAGACTGACACAGGGAGAGAGAATGAATAGTATCCCAGAGACACAGTGCAGACTGACACAGGGAGAGAGAAAGAATAGAATCCCAGAGACACAGTGCAGACAGACACAGGGAGAGAGAATGAATAGAATCCCAGAGACACAGTGCAGACTGACACAGGGAGAGAGAATGAATAGAATCCCAGAGGCACAGTGCAGACAGACACAGGGAGAGAGAATGAATAGAATCCCAGAGACACAGTGCAGACTGACACAGGGAGAGAGAATGAATAGAATCCCATAGACACAGTGCAGACAGACACAGGGAGAGAGAATGAATACAATCACAGAGACACAGTGCAGACTGACACAGGGAGAGAATGAATAGAATCCCAGAGACACAGTGCAGACTGACACAGGGAGAGAGAATGAATACAATCACAGAGACACAGTGCAGACTGACACAGGGAGAGAATGAATAGAATCCCAGAGGCACAGTGCAGACTGACACAGGGAGAGAGAATGAATAGAATCCCAGAGACACAGTGCAGACTGACACAGGGAGAGAGAATGAATAGAATCCCATAGACACAGTGCAGACAGACACAGGGAGAGAGAATGAATACAATCACAGAGACACAGTGCAGACTGACACAGGGAGAGAATGAATAGAATCCCAGAGACACAGTGCAGACTGACACAGGGAGAGAGAATGAATACAATCACAGAGACACAGTGCAGACTGACACAGGGAGAGAATGAATAGAATCCCAGAGACACAGTGCAGACTGACACAGGGAGAGAGAATGAATACAATCACAGAGACACAGTGCAGACTGACACAGGGAGAGAATGAATAGAATCCCAGAGACACAGTGCAGACTGACACAGGGAGAGAGAATGAATACAATCACAGAGACACAGTGCAGACTGACACAGGGAGAGAATGAATAGAATCCCAGAGACACAGTGCAGACTGACACAGGGAGAGAGAATGAATACAATCACAGAGACACAGTGCAGACTGACACAGGGAGAGAATGAATAGAATCCCAGAGACACAGTGCAGACTGACACAGGAAGAGAATGAATAGAATCCCAGAGACACAGTGCAGACTGACACAGGGAAAGAGAATGAATAGAATCCCAGAGACACAGTGCAGACTGACACAGGCAGAGAAAATGAATAGAATCCCAGAGACACAGTGCAGACTGACACAGGGAGAGAGAATGAATAGAATCCCAGAGACACAGTGCAGACTGGCACAGGGAAAGAGAATGAATAGAATCCCAGAGACACAGTGCAGACTGACACAGTGAGAGAGAATGAATAGAATCCCAGAGACACAGTGCAGACTGACACAGGGAGAGAGAATGAATAGAATCACAGAGACACAGTGCAGACAGACACAGGGAGAGAGAATGAATAGAATCACAGAGACACAGTGCAGACTGACACAGGGAAAGAGAATGAATAGAATCCCAGAGACACAGTGCAGACTGACACAGGGAAAGAGAATGAATAGAATCCCAGAGACACAGTGCAGACAGACACAGGGAAAGAGAATGAATAGATTCCCAGAGACACAGTGCAGACTGACACAGGCAGAGAGAAAGAATAGAATCCCAGAGACACAGTGCAGACTGACACAGGCAGAGAGAATGAATAGAATCCCAGAGACACAGTGCAGACTGACACAGGGAGAGAGAATGAATAGAATCACAGAGACACAGTGCAGACAGACACAGGGAGAGAGAATGAATAGAATCACAGAGACACAGTGCAGACTGACACAGGGAGAGAGAATGAATAGAATCCCAGAGACACAGTGCAGACTGACACAGGGAGAGAGAATGAAAAGAATCCCAGAGACACAGTGCAGACTGACACAGGGAGAGAGAATGAATAGAATCACAGAGACACAGTGCAGACAGACACAGGGAGAGAGAATGAATAGAATCCCAGAGACACAGTGCAGACTGACACAGGGAAAGAGAATGAATAGAATCACAGAGACACAGTGCAGACTGACACAGGGAGAGAGAATGAATAGATTCCCAGAGACACAGTGCAGACAGACACAGGGAGAGAGAATGAATAGAATCACAGAGACACAGTGCAGACTGACACAGGGAAAGAGAATGAATAGAATCCCAGAGACACAGTGCAGACAGACACAGGGAAAGAGAATGAATACAATCACAGAGACACAGTGCAGACTGACACAGGCAGAGAGAAAGAATAGAATCCCAGAGACACAGTGCAGACTGACACAGGGAGAGAGAATGAATAGAATCCCAGAGACACAGTGCAGACTGACATAGGGAGAGAATGAATAGTATCTCAGAGACACAGTGCAGACTGACACAGTGAGAGAGAATGAATAGAATCCCATAGACACAGTGCAGACAGACACAGGGAGAGAGAATGAATAGAATCCCAGAGACACAGTGCAGACTGACACAGGGAGAGAGAATGAATAGAATCCCAGAGACACAGTGCAGACTGACACAGGGAGAGAGAATGAATAGAATCCCAGAGACACAGTGCAGACTGACACATGGAGAGAGAATGAATAGAATCCCAGAGACACAGTGCAGACTGACACAGGGAGAGAGAATGAATAGAATCCCAGAGACACAGTGCAGACTGACACAGGGAGAGAGAATGAATAGTATCCCAGAGACACAGTGCAGACTGTCACAGGGAGAGAGAATGAATAGAATCCCAGAGACACAGTGCAGACTGACACAGGGAAAGAGAATGAATAGTATCCCAGAGACACAGTGCAGACTGACACAGGGAGAGAGAATGAATAGAATCCTAGAGACACAGTGCAGACTGACACAGGGAGAGAGAATGAATAGAATCACAGAGACACAGTGCAGACTGACACAGGCAGAGAGAATGAATAGAATCCCATAGACACAGTGCAGACTGACACAGGGAGAGAGAATGAATAGAAACCCAGAGGCACAGTGCAGACAGACACAGGGAGAGAGAATGAATAGAATCCCATAGACACAGTGCAGACAGACACAGGGAGAGAGAATGAATAGAATCCCAGAGACACAGTGCAGACTGACACAGGGAGAGAGAATGAATAGAATCCCAGAGACACAGTGCAGACTGACACATGGAGAGAGAATGAATAGAATCCCAGAGACACAGTGCAGACTGACACAGGGAGAGAGAATGAATAGAATCCCAGAGACACAGTGCAGACTGACACAGGGAGAGAGAATGAATAGTATCCCAGAGACACAGTGCAGACTGTCACAGGGAGAGAGAATGAATAGAATCCCAGAGACACAGTGCAGACTGACACAGGGAAAGAGAATGAATAGTATCCCAGAGACACAGTGCAGACTGACACAGGGAGAGAGAATGAATAGAATCCTAGAGACACAGTGCAGACTGACACAGGGAGAGAGAATGAATAGAATCACAGAGACACAGTGCAGACTGACACAGGCAGAGAGAATGAATAGAATCCCATAGACACAGTGCAGACTGACACAGGGAGAGAGAATGAATAGAAACCCAGAGGCACAGTGCAGACTGACACAGGGAGAGAGAATGAATAGAATCCCAGAGACACAGTGCAGACTGACACAGGGAGAGAGAATGAATAGAAACCCAGAGGCACAGTGCAGACTGACACAGGGAGAGAGAATGAATAGAATCCCATAGACACAGTGCAGACTGACACAGGGAGAGAGAATGAATAGATTCCCAGAGACACAGTGCAGACTGACACAGGGAGAGAGAATGAATAGTATCCCAGAGACACAGTGCAGACTGACACAGGGAGAGAGAATGAATAGAATCCCAGAGACACAGTGCAGACTGACACAGGGAGAGAGAATGAATAGAATCCCAGAGACACAGTGCAGACTTACACAGGGAGAGAGAATGAATAGAATCCCAGAGACACAGTGCAGACTAACACAGGGAGAGAGAATGAATAGAATCCAGAGGCACAGTGCAGACTGACACAGGGAGAGAGAATGAATAGAATCCCAGAGACACAGTGCAGACTGACACAGGGAGAGAGAATGAATAGTATCCCAGAGACACAGTGCAGACTGTCACAGGGAGAGAGAATGAATAGAATCCCAGAGACACAGTGCAGACTGACACAGGGAAAGAGAATGAATAGTATCCCAGAGACACAGTGCAGACTGACACAGGGAGAGAGAATGAATAGAATCCTAGAGACACAGTGCAGACTGACACAGGGAGAGAGAATGAATAGAATCACAGAGACACAGTGCAGACTGACACAGGCAGAGAGAATGAATAGAATCCCATAGACACAGTGCAGACTGACACAGGGAGAGAGAATGAATAGAATCCCAGAGACACAGTGCAGACTGACACAGGGAAAGAGAATGAATAGTATCCCAGAGACACATTGCAGACTGACACAGGGAGAGAATGAATAGAATCCCAGAGACACAGTGCAGACTGACACAGGGAGAGAGAATGAATAGAATCCCAGAGACACAGTGCAGACTGACACAGGGAGAGAGAATGAATAGAATCCCAGAGACACAGTGCAGACTGACACAGGGAGAGAGAATGAATAGAATCCCAGAGACACAGTGCAGACTGACACAGGGAGAGAGAATGAATAGAATCCCAGAGACACAGTGCAGACAGACACAGGGAAAGAGAATGAATAGAATCCCAGAGACACAGTGCAGACTGACACAGGGAGAGAGAATGAATAGATTCCCAGAGACACAGTGCAGACTGACACAGGGAGAGAGAATGAATAGAATCCCAGAGACACATTGCAGACTGACACAGGGAGAGAGAATGAATAGAATCCCAGAGACACAGTGCAGACAGACACAGGGAAAGAGAATGAATAGAATCCCAGAGACACAGTGCAGACAGACACAGGGAAAGAGAATGAATAGATTCCCAGAGACACAGTGCAGACTGACACAGGGAGAGAGAATGAATAGAATCCCAGAGACACATTGCAGACTGACACAGGGAGAGAGAATGAATAGAATCCCAGAGACACAGTGCAGACTGACACAGGGAGAGAGAATGAATAGAATCCCAGAGACACAGTGCAGACAGACACAGGGAAAGAGAATGAATAGAATCCCAGAGACACAGTGCAGACTGACACAGGGAGAGAATGAATAGAATCCCAGAGACACAGTGCAGACTGACACAGGGAGAGAGAATGAATAGTATCCCAGAGACACAGTGCAGACTGACACAGGGAGAGAGAATGAATAGAATCCCAGAGACACAGTGCAGACTGACACAGGGAGAGAGAATGAATAGAATCCCAGAGACACAGTGCAGACTGACACAGGGAGAGAGAATGAATAGAATCCCAGAGACACAGTGCAGACTGACACAGGGAGAGAGAATGAATAGAATCCCAGAGACACAGTGCAGACTGACACAGGGAAAGAGAATGAATAGAATCCCAGAGACACAGTGCAGACTGACACAGGGAGAGAGAATGAATAGAATCCCAGAGACACAGTACAGACTGACACAGGGAGAGAGAATGAATACAATCACAGAGACACAGTGCAGACTGACACAGGGAGAGAGAATAAATAGAATCCCAGAGACACAGTGCAGACTGACACAGGGAGAGAATGAATAGAATCCCAGAGACACAGTGCAGACTGACACAGGGAGAGAGAATGAATAGAATCCCAGAGACACAGTGCAGACTGACACAGGGAAAGAGAATGAATAGAATCCCAGAGATACAGTGCAGACTGACACAGGGAGAGAGAATGAATAGAATCCCAGAGACACAGTGCAGACTGACACAGGGAAAGAGAATGAATAGAATCCCAGAGACACAGTGCAGACTGACACAGGGAAAGAGAATGAATAGAATCCCAGAGACACAGTGCAGACTGACACAGGGAAAGAGAATGAATAGAATCCCAGAGACACAGTGCAGACTGACACAGGGAGAGAGAATGAATAGAATCCCAGAGACACAGTGCAGACTGACACAGGCAGAGAGAATGAATAGTATCCCAGAGACACAGTGCAGACTGACACAGGGAGAGAGAATGAATAGAATCCCAGAGACACAGTGCAGACAGACACAGGGAAAGAGAATGAATAGATTCCCAGAGACACAGTGCAGACTGACACAGGCAGAGAGAATGAATAGTATCCCAGAGACACAGTGCAGACTGTCACAGGGAGAGAGAATGAATAGAATCCCAGAGACACAGTGCAGACTGACACAGGGAGAGAGAATGAATAGAATCCCAGAGACACAGTGCAGACTGACACAGGGAGAGAGAATGAATAGATTTCCAGAGACACAGTGCAGACTGACACAGGGAGAGAGAATGAATACAATCACAGAGACACAGTGCAGACTGACACAGGGAGAGAATGAATAGGAATCCCAGAGACACAGTGCAGACTGACACAGGGAGAGAATGAATAGAATCCAGAGACACAGTGCAGACTGACACAGGGAGAGAGAATGAATAGAATCCCAGAGACACAGTGCAGACTGACACAGGAAGAGAATGAATAGAATCCCAGAGACACAGTGCAGACTTACACAGGCAGAGAGAATGAATAGAATCCCAGAAACACAGTGCAGACTGACACAGGGAGAGAGAATGAATAGAATCCCAGAGACACAGTGCAGACTGACACAGGAAGAGAATGAATAGAATCCCAGAGACACAGTGCAGACTGACACAGGGAGAGAATGAATAGAATCCCAGAAACACAGTGCAGACAGACACAGTGAGAGAATGAATAGTATCTCAGAGAAACAGTGCAGACTGACACAGGGAGAGAATGAATAGAATCCCAGAGACACAGTGCAGACTGACACAGGGAAAGAGAATGAATAGAATCCCAGAGACACAGTGCAGACTGACACAGGGAAAGAGAATGAATAGATTCCCAGAGACACAGTGCAGACTGACACAGGCAGAGAGAAAGAATAGAATCCCAGAGACACAGTGCAGACTGACACAGGGAGAGAATGAATAGAATCCCAGAGACACAGTGCAGACAGACACAGGGAAAGAGAATGAATAGAATCCCAGAGACACAGTGCAGACTGACACAGGGAGAGAATGAATAGAATCCCAGAGACACAGTGCAGACAGACACAGGGAAAGAGAATGAATAGATTCCCAGAGACACAGTGCAGACTGACACAGGGAGAGAGAATGAATAGAATCCCAGAGACACAGTGCAGACTGACACAGGGAGAGAATGAATAGAATCCCAGAGACACAGTGCAGACTGACACAGGGAGAGAGAATGAATAGTATCCCAGAGACACAGTGCAGACTGACACAGGGAGAGAGAATGAATAGAATCCCAGAGACACAGTGCAGACTGACACAGGGAGAGAATGAATAGAATCCCAGAGACACAGTGCAGACTGACACAGGGAAAGAGAATGAATAGAATCCCAGAGACACAGTGCAGACTGACACAGGGAGAGAGAATGAATAGAATCCCAGAGACACAGTGCAGACTGACACAGGGAGAGAGAATGAATAGAATCCCAGAGACACAGTGCAGACTGACACAGGGAGAGAGAATGAATAGAATCCCAGAGACACAGTGCAGACTGACACAGGGAAAGAGAATGAATAGTATCCCAGAGACACAGTGCAGACTGACACAGGGAGAGAGAATGAATAGAATCCCAGAGACACAGTGCAGACTGACACAGGCAGAGAGAATGAATAGTATCCCAGAGACACAGTGCAGACTGACACAGGGAGAGAGAATGAATAGAATCCCAGAGACACAGTGCAGACTGACACAGGGAGAGAGAATGAATAGAATCCCAGAGACACAGTGCAGACTGACACAGGCAGAGAGAATGAATAGTATCCCAGAGACACAGTGCAGACTGACACAGGGAGAGAGAATGAATAGAATCCCAGAGACACAGTGCAGACAGACACAGGGAAAGAGAATGAATAGATTCCCAGAGACACAGTGCAGACTGTCACAGGGAGAGAGAATGAATAGAATCCCAGAGACACAGTGCAGACTGACACAGGGAGAGAGAATGAATAGAATCCCAGAGACACAGTGCAGACTGACACAGGGAGAGAGAATGAATAAAATCCCAGAGACACAGTGCAGACTGACACAGGGAGAGAATGAATAGAATCCCAGAGGCACAGTGCAGACTGACACAGGGAGAGAGAATGAATAGAATCCCAGAGACACAGTGCAGACTGACACAGGGAGAGAGAATGAATAGATTTCCAGAGACACAGTGCAGACTGACACAGGGAGAGAGAATGAATAGAATCACAGAGACACAGTGCAGACTGACACAGGGAGAGAGAATGAATACAATCACAGAGACACAGTGCAGACTGACACAGGGAGAGAATGAATAGAATCCCAGAGACACAGTGCAGACTGACACAGGGAGAGAATGAATAGAATCCCAGAGACACAGTGCAGACTGACACAGGAAGAGAATGAATAGAATCCCAGAGACACAGTGCAGACTGACACAGGAAGAGAATGAATAGAATCCCAGAGACACAGTGCAGACTGACACAGGGAGAGAGAATGAATAGAATCCCAGAGACACAGTGCAGACTGACACAGGGAGAGAGAATGAATAGAATCCCAGAGACACAGTGCAGACTGACACAGGGAAAGAGAATGAATAGAATCCCAGAGACACAGTGCAGACTGACACAGGGAGAGAGAATGAATAGAATCCCAGAGACACAGTACAGACTGACACAGGGAGAGAGAATGAATACAATCACAGAGACACAGTGCAGACTGACACAGGGAGAGAATGAATAGAATCCCAGAGACACAGTGCAGACTGACACAGGGAAAGAGAATGAATAGAATCCCAGAGACACAGTGCAGACTGACACAGTGAGAGAGAATGAATAGTATCCCAGAGACACAGTGCAGACTGACACAGGGAGAGAGAATGAATAGAATCCCAGAGACACAGTGCAGACTGACACAGGGAAAGAGAATGAATAGAATCCCAGAGATACAGTGCAGACTGACACAGGGAGAGAGAATGAATAGAATCCCAGAGACACAGTGCAGACTGACACAGGGAAAGAGAATGAATAGAATCCCAGAGACACAGTGCAGACTGACACAGGGAAAGAGAATGAATAGAATCCCAGAGACACAGTGCAGACTGACACAGGGAAAGAGAATGAATAGAATCCCAGAGACACAGTGCAGACTGACACAGGGAGAGAGAATGAATAGAATCCCAGAGACACAGTGCAGACTGACACAGGCAGAGAGAATGAATAGTATCCCAGAGACACAGTGCAGACTGACACAGGGAGAGAGAATGAATAGAATCCCAGAGACACAGTGCAGACAGACACAGGGAAAGAGAATGAATAGATTCCCAGAGACACAGTGCAGACTGTCACAGGGAGAGAGAATGAATAGAATCCCAGAGACACAGTGCAGACTGACACAGGAAGAGAATGAATAGAATCCCAGAGACACAGTGCAGACTGACACAGGGAGAGAATGAATAGAATCCCAGAAACACAGTGCAGACAGACACAGTGAGAGAATGAATAGTATCTCAGAGACACAGTGCAGACTGACACAGGGAGAGAATGAATAGAATCCCAGAGACACAGTGCAGACTGACACAGGGAAAGAGAATGAATAGAATCCCAGAGACACAGTGCAGACTGACACAGGGAAAGAGAATGAATAGAATCCCAGAGACACAGTGCAGACAGACACAGGGAAAGAGAATGAATAGATTCCCAGAGACACAGTGCAGACTGACACAGGCAGAGAGAAAGAATAGAATCCCAGAGACACAGTGCAGACTGACACAGTGAGAGAGAATGAATAGAATCCCATAGACACAGTGCAGACTGACACAGGGAAAGAGAATGAATAGAATCCCAGAGACACAGTGCAGACTGACACAGGGAGAGAGAATGAATAGAATCCCAGAGACACAGTGCAGACTGTCACAGGGAGAGAATGAATAGAATCCCAGAGACACAGTGCAGACAGACACAGGGAGAGAGAATGAATAGAATCACAGAGACACAGTGCAGACTGACACAGGGAGAGAGAATGAATAGAATCCCAGAGACACAGTGCAGACAGACACAGGGAGAGAGAATGAATAGAATCACAGAGACACAGTGCAGACTGACACAGGCAGAGAGAAAGAATAGAATCCCAGAGACACAGTGCAGACTGACACAGGGAAAGAGAATGAATAGAATCCCAGAGACACAGTGCAGACTGACACAGGGACAGAGAATGAATAGTATCCCAGAGACACGGTGCAGACAGACACAGGGAGAGAGAATGAATAGAATCACAGAGACACAGTGCAGACTGACACAGGGAAAGAGAATGAATAGAATCCCAGAGACACAGTGCAGACTGACACAGGGAGAGAGAATGAATAGAATCCCAGAGACACAGTGCAGACTGACACAGGGAGAGAGAATGAATAGAATCCCAGAGACACAGTGCAGACTTACACAGGGAAAGAGAATGAATAGAATCCCAGAGACACAGTGCAGACTTAAACAGGCAGAGAGAATGAATAGAATCCCAGAGACACAGTGCAGACTGACACAGGGAAAGAGAATGAATAGAATCCCAGAGACACAGTGCAGACTGACACAGGGAGAGAGAATGAATAGAATCCCAGAGACACAGTGCAGACTGACACAGGGAGAGAGAATGAATAGAATCCCAGAGACACAGTGCAGACTGACACAGGGAGAGAGAATGAATAGAATCCCAGAGACACAGTGCAGACTGACACAGGGAAAGAGAATGAATAGAATCCCAGAGACACAGTGCAGACAGACACAGGGAGAGAGAATGAATAGAATCACAGAGACACAGTGCAGACTGACACAGGGAAAGAGAATGAATAGAATCCCAGAGACACAGTGCAGACTGACACAGGGAGAGAGAATGAATAGAATCCCAGAGACACAGTGCAGACTGACACAGGGAGAGAGAATGAATAGAATCCCAGAGACACAGTGCAGACAGACACAGGGAGAGAGAATGAATAGAATCCCAGAGACACAGTGCAGACTGACACAGGGAGAGAGAATGAATAGAATCCCAGAGACACAGTGCAGACTGACACAGGGAAAGAGAATGAATAGAATCCCAGAGACACAGTGCAGACAGACACAGGGAGAGAGAATGAATAGAATCCCAGAGACACAGTGCAGACTGACACAGGGAGAGAGAATGAATAGAATCCCAGAGACACAGTGCAGACTGACACAGGGAGAGAGAATGAATAGAATCCCAGAGACACAGTGCAGACAGACACAGGGAGAGAGAATGAATAGAATCCCAGAGACACAGTGCAGACTGACACAGGGAGAGAGAATGAATAGAATCCCAGAGACACAGTGCAGACTGACACAGGGAGAGAGAATGAATAGAATCCCAGAGACACAGTGCAGACTGACACAGGGAAAGAGAATGAATAGAATCACAGAGACACAGTGCAGACTGACACAGGGAGAGAGAATGAATAGAATCCCAGAGACACAGTGCAGACTGACACAGGGAGAGAGAATGAATAGAATCCCAGAGACACAGTGCAGACAGACACAGGGAGAGAATGAATAGTATCCCAGAGACACAGTGCAGACAGACACAGGGAGAGAGAATGAATAGAATCCCAGAGACACAGTGCAGACTGACACAGGGAGAGAGAATGAATAGAATCCCAGAGACACAGTGCAGACTGACACAGGGAGAGAGAATGAATAGAATCCCAGAGACACAGTGCAGACAGACACAGGGAGAGAATGAATAGTATCCCAGAGACACAGTGCAGACAGACACAGGGAGAGAGAATGAATAGAATCACAGAGACACAGTGCAGACTGACACAGGGAAAGAGAATGAATAGAATCCCAGAGACACAGTGCAGACAGACACAGGGAGAGAATGAATAGTATCCCAGAGACACAGTGCAGACAGACACAGGGAGAGAGAATGAATAGAATCACAGAGACACAGTGCAGACTGACACAGGGAAAGAGAATGAATAGAATCCCAGAGACACAGTGCAGACTGACACAGGGAGAGAGAATGAATAGAATCCCAGAGACACAGTGCAGACTGACACAGGGAAAGAGAATGAATAGAATCCCAGAGACACAGTGCAGACTGACACAGGCAGAGAGAATGAATAGAATCCCAGAGACACAGTGCAGACAGACACAGGGAGAGAATGAATAGTATCCCAGAGACACAGTGCAGACTGACACAGGGAGAGAGAATGAATAGAATCCCAGAGACACAGTGCAGACAGACACAGGGAGAGAGAATGAATAGAATCCCAGAGACACAGTGCAGACTGACACAGGCAGAGAGAAAGAATAGAATCCCAGAGACACAGTGCAGACTGACACAGGGAGAGAGAATGAATAGAATCCTAGAGACACAGTGCAGACTGACACATGGAGAGAGAATGAATAGAATCCCAGAGACACAGTGCAGACTGACACAGGGAGAGAGAATGAATAGAATCCTAGAGACACAGTGCAGACTGACACAGGGAGAGAGAATGAATAGAATCCTAGAGACACAGTGCAGACTGACACAGGGAGAGAGAATGAATAGAATCCCAGAGACACAGTGCAGACTGACACAGGGAGAGAGAATGAATAGAATCCCAGAGACACAGTGCAGACTGACACAGGGAAAGAGAATGAATAGAATCACAGAGACACAGTGCAGACTGACACAGGGAGAGAGAATGAATAGAATCCCAGAGACACAGTGCAGACTGACACAGGGAGAGAGAATGAATAGAATCCCAGAGACACAGTGCAGACTGACACAGGGAGAGAGAATGAATAGAATCACAGAGACACAGTGCAGACTGACACAGGGAGAGAGAATGAATAGAATCACAGAGACACAGTGCAGACTGACACAGGGAAAGAGAATGAATAGAATCCCAGAGACACAGTGCAGACAGACACAGGGAGAGAATGAATAGTATCCCAGAGACACAGTGCAGACTGACACAGGGAGAGAGAATGAATAGAATCCCAGAGACACAGTGCAGACTGACACAGGGAGAGAGAATGAATAGAAACCCAGAGGCGCAGTGCAGACTGACACAGGGAGAGAGAATGAATAGAATCACAGAGACACAGTGCAGACTGACACAGGGAGAGAATGAATAGTATCTCAGAGACACAGTGCAGACTGACACAGGGAGAGAGAATGAATAGAATCCCAGAGACACAGTGCAGACTGACACAGGGAAAGAGAATGGATAGAATCCCAGAGACACAGTGCAGACTGACACAGGGAGAGAGAATGAATACAATCACAGAGACACAGTGCAGACTGGCACAGGGAGAGAGAATGAATAGAATCCCATAGACACAGTGCAGACAGACACAGGGAGAGAGAATGAATAGAATCCCAGAGGCACAGTGCAGACAGACACAGGGAGAGAGAATGAATAGAATCCCATAGACACAGTGCAGACAGACACAGGGAGAGAGAATGAATAGAATCCCAGAGACACAGTGCAGACTGACACAGGGAGAGAGAATGAATAGAATCCCATAGACACAGTGCAGACAGACACAGGGAGAGAGAATGAATAGAATCCCAGAGGCACAGTGCAGACAGACACAGGGAGAGAGAATGAATAGAATCCCAGAGACACAGTGCAGACTGACACAGGGAGAGAGAATGAATAGAATCCCATAGACACAGTGCAGACAGACACAGGGAGAGAGAATGAATACAATCACAGAGACACAGTGCAGACTGACACAGGGAGAGAGAATGAATAGAATCCCAGAGACACAGTGCAGACTGACACAGGGAGAGAGAATGAATACAATCACAGAGACACAGTGCAGACTGACACAGGGAGAGAATGAATAGAATCCCAGAGACACAGTGCAGACTGACACAGGGAAAGAGAATGAATAGAATCCCAGAGACACAGTGCAGACTGACACAGGGAAAGAGAATGAATAGAATCCCAGAGACACAGTGCAGACTGACACAGGGAAAGAGAATGAATAGATTCCCAGAGACACAGTGCAGACTGACACAGGCAGAGAGAAAGAATAGAATCCCAGAGACACAGTGCAGACTGACACAGGGAGAGAGAATGAATAGAATCCCATAGACACAGTGCAGACAGACACAGGGAGAGAGAATGAATAGAATCCCAGAGACACAGTGCAGACTGACACAGGGAAAGAGAATGAATAGAATCCCAGAGACACAGTGCAGACTGACACAGGGAGAGAGAATGAATAGAATCCCAGAGACACAGTGCAGACTGACACAGGGAGAGAGAATGAATAGAATCCCAGAGACACAGTGCAGACTAACACAGGGAGAGAGAATGAATAGATTCCCAGAGACACAGTGCAGACTGACACAGGGAGAGAGAATGAATAGAATCCCAGAGACACAGTGCAGACTGACACAGGGAGAGAGAATGAATAGAATCCCAGAGACACAGTGCAGACTGACACAGGGAGAGAGAATGAATAGATTCCCAGAGACACAGTGCAGACTGACACAGGGAGAGAGAATGAATAGAATCCCAGAGACACAGTGCAGACTGACACAGGGAGAGAGAATGAATAGAATCCCAGAGACACAGTGCAGACTGACACAGGGAGAGAGAATGAATAGAATCCCAGAGACACATTGCAGACTGACACAGGGAGAGAGAATGAATAGTATCCCAGAGACACAGTGCAGACTGACACAGGGAGAGAGAAAGAATAGAATCCCAGAGACACAGTGCAGACTGACACAGGGAGAGAATGAATAGTATCCCAGAGACACAGTGCAGACTGACACAGGGAGAGAGAATGAATAGAATCACAGAGACACAGTGCAGACTGACACAGGGAAAGAGAATGAATAGAATCCCAGAGACACAGTGCAGACTGACACAGGGAGAGAATGAATAGTATCCCAGAGACACAGTGCAGACAGACACAGGGAGAGAATGAATAGTATCCCAGAGACACAGTGCAGACTGACACAGGGAAAGAGAATGAATAGAATCCCAGAGACACAGTGCAGACTGACACAGGGAAAGAGAATGAATAGTATCCCAGAGACACAGTGCAGACAGACACAGGGAAAGAGAATGAATAGAATCCCAGAGACACAGTGCAGACTGACACAGGGAGAGAGAATGAATAGTATCCCAGAGACACAGTGCAGACTGACACAGGGAAAGAGAATGAATAGAATCCCAGAGACACAGTGCAGACTGACACAGGGAGAGAGAATGAATAGTATCCCAGAGACACAGTGCAGACTGACACAGGGAGAGAGAATGAATAGAATCCCAGAGACACAGTGCAGACTGACACAGGGAGAGAGAATGAATAGTATCCCAGAGACACAGTGCAGACTGACACAGGGAGAGAGAATGAATAGTATCCCAGAGACACAGTGCAGACAGACACAGGGAAAGAGAATGAATAGAATCCCAGAGACACAGTGCAGACTGACACAGGGAGAGAGAATGAATAGTATCCCAGAGACACAGTGCAGACTGACACAGGGAGAGAGAATGAATAGAATCCCAGAGACACAGTGCAGACTGACACAGGGAGAGAGAATGAATAGAATCCCAGAGACACAGTGCAGACTGACACAGGGAGAGAGAATGAATAGAAACCCAGAGGCACAGTGCAGACTGACACAGGGAGAGAGAATGAATAGATTCCCAGAGACACAGTGCAGACTGACACAGGGAGAGAGAATGAATAGAATCCCAGAGACACAGTGCAGACTGACACAGGGAGAGAGAATGAATAGAAACCCAGAGGCACAGTGCAGACTGACACATGGAGAGAGAATGAATAGATTCCCAGAGACACAGTGCAGACAGACACAGGGAAAGAGAATGAATAGAATCCCAGAGACACAGTGCAGACTGACACAGGGAGAGAGAATGAATAGAATCCCAGAGACACAGTGCAGACTGACACAGGGAGAGAGAATGAATAGAATCCCAGAGACACAGTGCAGACAGACACAGGGAAAGAGAATGAATAGATTCCCAGAGACACAGTGCAGACTGACACAGGGAGAGAGAATGAATAGATTCCCAGAGACACAGTGCAGACTGACACAGGGAAAGAGAATGAATAGATTCCCAGAGACACAGTGCAGACTGACACAGGGAGAGAGAATGAATAGAATCCCAGAGACACAGTGCAGACAGACACAGGGAAAGAGAATGAATAGATTCCCAGAGACACAGTGCAGACTGACACAGGGAGAGAGAATGAATAGTATCCCAGAGACACAGTGCAGACTGACACAGGGGAAGAGAATGAATAGAATCCCAGAGACACAGTGCAGACTGACACAGGGAGAAAGAATGAATAGAATCCCAGAGACACAGTGCAGACTGACACAGGGAGAGAGAATGAATAGAATCCCAGAGACACAGTGCAGACTGACACAGGGAGAGAATGAATAGAATCCCAGAGACACAGTGCAGACTGACACAGGCAGAGAGAAAGAATAGAATCCCAGAGACACAGTGCAGACTGACACAGGGAGAGAGAATGAATAGAATCCCAGAGACACAGTGCAGACTGACACAGGGAAAGAGAATGAATAGAATCCCAGAGACACAGTGCAGACAGACACAGGGGAAGAGAATGAATAGAATCCCAGAGACACAGTGCAGACTGACACAGGGAGAGAGAATGAATAGAATCCCAGAGACACAGTGCAGACTGACACAGGGAGAGAGAATGAATACAATCACAGAGACACAGTGCAGACTGACACAGGGAGAGAGAATGAATAGAATCCCATAGACACAGTGCAGACTGACACAGGGAGAGAGAAAGAATAGAATCCCAGAGACACAGTGCAGACAGACACAGGGAGAGAGAATGAATAGAATCCCAGAGGCACAGTGCAGACAGACACAGGGAAATAGAATGAATAGAATCCCAGAGACACAGTGCAGACTGACACAGGGAGAGAGAATGAATAGAATCCCAGAGACACAGTGCAGACTGACACAGGGAGAGAGAATGAATAGAATCCCAGAGACACAGTGCAGACTGACACAGGGAGAGAGAATGAATAGAATCCCATAGACACAGTGCAGACAGACACAGGGAGAGAGAATGAATACAATCACAGAGACACAGTGCAGACTGACACAGGGGAAGAGAATGAATAGAATCCCAGAGACACAGTGCAGACTGACACAGGGAGAGAGAATGAATACAATCACAGAGACACAGTGCAGACTGACACAGGGAGAGAATGAATAGAATCCCAGAGACACAGTGCAGACTGACACAGGGAGAGAGAATGAATACAATCACAGAGACACAGTGCAGACTGACACAGGGAGAGAGAATGAATAGAATCCCAGAGACACAGTGCAGACTGACACAGGAAGAGAATGAATAGAATCCCAGAGACACAGTGCAGACTGACACAGGGAAAGAGAATGAATAGAATCCCAGAGACACAGTGCAGACTGACACAGTGAGAGAGAATGAATAGAATCCCAGAGACACAGTGCAGACTGACACAGGGAAAGAGAATGAATAGAATCCCAGAGACACAGTGCAGACTGACACAGTGAGAGAGAATGAATAGAATCCCAGAGACACAGTGCAGACTGACACAGGGAGAGAGAATGAATAGAATCACAGAGACACAGTGCAGACAGACACAGGGAGAGAGAATGAATAGAATCACAGAGACACAGTGCAGACTGACACAGGGAAAGAGAATGAATAGAATCCCAGAGACTCAGTGCAGACTGACACAGGGAAAGAGAATGAATAGAATCCCAGAGACACAGTGCAGACAGACACAGGGAAAGAGAATGAATAGATTCCCAGAGACACAGTGCAGACTGACACAGGCAGAGAGAAAGAATAGAATCCCAGAGACACAGTGCAGACTGACACAGGGAGAGAGAATGAATAGAATCACAGAGACACAGTGCAGACAGACACAGGGAGAGAGAATGAATAGAATCACAGAGACACAGTGCAGACTGACACAGGGAGAGAGAATGAATAGAATCACAGAGACACAGTGCAGACAGACACAGGGAGAGAGAATGAATAGAATCACAGAGACACAGTGCAGACTGACACAGGGAAAGAGAATGAATAGAATCCCAGAGACACAGTGCAGACTGACACAGGGAAAGAGAATGAATAGAATCCCAGAGACACAGTGCAGACAGACACAGGGAAAGAGAATGAATAGATTCCCAGAGACACAGTGCAGACTGACACAGGCAGAGAGAAAGAATAGAATCCCAGAGACACAGTGCAGACTGACACAGGGAGAGAGAATGAATAGAATCCCAGAGACACAGTGCAGACTGACACAGGGAGAGAGAATGAATAGAATCCCAGAGACACAGTGCAGACTGACACAGGGAGAGAGAATGAATAGAAATCCAGAGACACAGTGCAGACTGACACAGGGAGAGAGAATGAATAGAATCCCAGAGACACAGTGCAGACAGACACAGGGAGAGAGAATGAATAGAATCCCAGAGACACAGTGCAGACTGACACAGGGAGAGAGAATGAATAGAATCCCAGAGACACAGTGCAGACTGTCACAGGGAGAGAATGAATAGTATCCCAGAGACACAGTGCAGACTGACACAGGGAGAGAGAATGAATAGAATCCCAGAGACACAGTGCAGACTGACACAGGGAGAGAGAATGAATAGAATCCCAGAGACACAGTGCAGACTGACACAGGGAGAGAGAATGAATAGAATCCCAGAGACACAGTGCAGACTGACACAGGGAGAGAGAATGAATAGAATCCCAGAGACACAGTGCAGACAGACACAGGGAGAGAGAATGAATAGAATCCCAGAGACACAGTGCAGACTGACACAGGGAGAGAGAATGAATAGAATCCCAGAGACACAGTGCAGACAGACACAGGGAGAGAGAATGAATAGAATCACAGAGACACAGTGCAGACTGACACAGGGAAAGAGAATGAATAGAATCCCAGAGACACAGTGCAGACAGACACAGGGAAAGAGAATGAATAGAATCCCAGAGACACAGTGCAGACTGACACAGGGAGAGAGAATGAATAGAATCCCAGAGACACAGTGCAGACTGACACAGGGAGAGAGAATGAATAGAAACCCAGAGGCACAGTGCAGACTGACACAGGGAGAGAGAATGAATAGTATCCCAGAGACACAGTGCAGACTGACACAGGGAGAGAGAATGAATAGAATCCCAGAGACACAGTGCAGACTGACACAGGAAGAGAATGAATAGAATCCCAGAGACACAGTGCAGACTGACACAGGGAGAGAGAATGAATAGAATCCCGGAGACACAGTGCAGACTGACACATGGAGAGAGAATGAATAGAATCCCAGAGACACAGTGCAGACTGACACAGGGAGAGAGAATGAATAGTATCCCAGAGACACAGTGCAGACTGACACAGGGAGAGAGAATGAATAGAATCCCAGAGACACAGTGCAGACTGACACAGGGAGAGAGAATGAATAGAATCCCAGAGACACAGTGCAGACTGACACAGGGAGAGAGAATGAATAGAAACCCAGAGGCACAGTGCAGACTGACACAGGGATAGAGAATGAATAGAATCCCAGAGACACAGTGCAGACTGACACAGGGAGAGAATGAATAGTATCCCAGAGACACAGTGCAGACTGACACAGGGAGAGAGAATGAATAGAATCCCAGAGACACAGTGCAGACTGACACAGGGAGAGAGAATGAATAGAAACCCAGAGGCACAGTGCAGACTGACACAGGGAGAGAGAATGAATAGTATCCCAGAGACACAGTACAGACTGACACAGGGAGAGAGAATGAATAGTATCCCAGAGACACAGTGCAGACTGACACAGGGAGAGAGAATGAATAGTATCCCAGAGACACAGTGCAGACTGACACAGGGAGAGAGAATGAATAGAATCCCAGAGACACAGTGCAGACTGACACAGGGAGAGAGAATGAATAGAAACCCAGAGACACAGTGCAGACTGACACAGGGAGAGAGAATGAATAGAATCCCAGAGACACAGTGCAGACTGACACAGGCAGAGAAAATGAATAGTATCCCAGAGACACAGTGCAGACTTACACAGGGAGAGAGAATGAATAGAATCCCAGAGACACAGTGCAGACTGACACAGGGAGAGAGAATGAATAGAATCCCAGAGACACAGTGCAGACTGACACAGGGAGAGAGAATGAATAGAAACCCAGAGGCACAGTGCAGACTGACACAGGGAGAGAGAATGAATAGTATCCCAGAGACACAGTGCAGACTGACACAGGGAGAGAATGAATAGAATCCCAGAGACACAGTGCAGACTGACACAGGGAGAGAGAATGAATAGAATCCCAGAGACACAGTGCAGACTGACACAGGGAGAGAGAATGAATAGAAACCCAGAGGCACAGTGCAGACTGACACAGGGAGAGAGAATGAATAGAAACCCAGAGGCACAGTGCAGACTGACACAGGGAGAGAGAATGAATAGAATCCCAGAGACACAGTGCAGACTGACACAGGGAGAGAGAATGAATAGAATCCCAGAGACACAGTGCAGACTGACACAGGGAGAGAGAATGAATAGAATCCCAGAGACACAGTGCAGACTGACACAGGGAGAGAGAATGAATAGAAACCCAGAGACACAGTGCAGACTGACACAGGGAGAGAGAATGAATAGAATCCCA
The DNA here is from genome assembly GCF_048569485.1 of Anomaloglossus baeobatrachus. Lineage (NCBI taxonomy): Eukaryota > Metazoa > Chordata > Amphibia > Anura > Aromobatidae > Anomaloglossus > Anomaloglossus baeobatrachus. Next base: position 673,982,533 of record NC_134356.1, on the reverse strand, counting down.
GAGACACAGTGCAGACTGACACAGGGAGAGAGAATGAATAGAAACCCAGAGGCACAGTGCAGACTGACACAGGGAGAGAGAATGAATAGTATCCCAGAGACACAGTGCAGACTGACACAGGGAGAGAGAATGAATAGAATCCCAGAGACACAGTGCAGACTGACACAGGGAGAGAGAATGAATAGAATCCCAGAGACACAGTGCAGACTGACACAGGGAGAGAATGAATAGAATCCCAGAGACACAGTGCAGACTGACACAGGGAGAGAGAATGAATAGAATCCCAGAGACACAGTGCAGACTGACACAGGGAGAGAGAATGAATAGAATCCCAGAGACACAGTGCAGACTGACACAGGGAGAGAGAATGAATAGAAACCCAGAGACACAGTGCAGACTGACACAGGGAGAGAGAATGAATAGAATCCCAGAGACACAGTGCAGACTGACACAGGGAGAGAGAATGAATAGAAACCCAGAGGCACAGTGCAGACTGACACAGGGAGAGAGAATGAATAGTATCCCAGAGACACAGTGCAGACTGACACAGGGAGAGAGAATGAATAGAATCCCAGAGACACAGTGCAGACTGACACAGGGAGAGAGAATGAATAGAATCCCAGAGACACAGTGCAGACTGACACAGGGAGAGAATGAATAGTATCCCAGAGACACAGTGCAGACTGACACAGGGAGAGAGAATGAATAGAATCCCAGAGACACAGTGCAGACTGACACAGGGAGAGAGAATGAATAGAATCCCAGAGACACAGTGCAGACTGACACAGGGAAAGAGAATGAATAGAATCCCAGAGACACAGTGCAGACTGACACAGGGAGAGAGAATGAATACAATCACAGAGACACAGTGCAGACTGACACAGGGAGAGAATGAATAGAAGCCCAGAGACACAGTGCAGACTGACACAGGCAGAGAGAATGAATAGTATCCCAGAGACACAGTGCAGACTGACACAGGAAGAGAGAATGAATAGTATCCCAGAGACACAGTGCAGACTGACACAGGGAGAGAGAATGAATAGTATCCCAGAGACACAGTGCAGACTGACACAGGGAGAGAGAAAGAATAGAATCCCAGAGACACAGTGCAGACAGACACAGGGAGAGAGAATGAATAGAATCCCAGAGACACAGTGCAGACTGACACAGGGAGAGAGAATGAATAGAATCCCAGAGACACAGTGCAGACTGACACAGGGAGAGAGAATGAATAGAATCCCAGAGACACAGTGCAGACAGACACAGGGAGAGAATGAATAGAATCCCAGAGACACAGTGCAGACTGTCACAGGGAGAGATAATGAATAGAATCCCAGAGGCACAGTGCAGACAGACACAGGGAGAGAGAATGAATAGAATCCCAGAGACACAGTGCAGACTGACACAGGGAGAGAGAATGAATAGAATCCCATAGACACAGTGCAGACAGACACAGGGAGAGAGAATGAATACAATCACAGAGACACAGTGCAGACTGACACAGGGAGAGAATGAATAGAATCCCAGAGACACAGTGCAGACTGACACAGGGAGAGAGAATGAATACAATCACAGAGACACAGTGCAGACTGACACAGGGAGAGAATGAATAGAATCCCAGAGGCACAGTGCAGACTGACACAGGGAGAGAGAATGAATAGAATCCCAGAGACACAGTGCAGACTGACACAGGGAGAGAGAATGAATAGAATCCCATAGACACAGTGCAGACAGACACAGGGAGAGAGAATGAATACAATCACAGAGACACAGTGCAGACTGACACAGGGAGAGAATGAATAGAATCCCAGAGACACAGTGCAGACTGACACAGGGAGAGAGAATGAATACAATCACAGAGACACAGTGCAGACTGACACAGGGAGAGAATGAATAGAATCCCAGAGACACAGTGCAGACTGACACAGGAAGAGAATGAATAGAATCCCAGAGACACAGTGCAGACTGACACAGGGAAAGAGAATGAATAGAATCCCAGAGACACAGTGCAGACTGACACAGGGAGAGAGAATGAATAGAATCCCAGAGACACAGTGCAGACTGGCACAGGGAAAGAGAATGAATAGAATCCCAGAGACACAGTGCAGACTGACACAGTGAGAGAGAATGAATAGAATCCCAGAGACACAGTGCAGACTGACACAGGGAAAGAGAATGAATAGAATCCCAGAGACACAGTGCAGACTGACACAGGGAAAGAGAATGAATAGAATCCCAGAGACACAGTGCAGACTGACACAGGGAGAGAGAATGAATAGAATCACAGAGACACAGTGCAGACTGACACAGGGAAAGAGAATGAATAGAATCCCAGAGACACAGTGCAGACTGACACAGGGAAAGAGAATGAATAGAATCCCAGAGACACAGTGCAGACAGACACAGGGAAAGAGAATGAATAGATTCCCAGAGACACAGTGCAGACTGACACAGGCAGAGAGAAAGAATAGAATCCCAGAGACACAGTGCAGACTGACACAGGGAGAGAGAATGAATAGAATCACAGAGACACAGTGCAGACAGACACAGGGAGAGAGAATGAATAGAATCACAGAGACACAGTGCAGACTGACACAGGGAGAGAGAATGAATAGAATCACAGAGACACAGTGCAGACTGACACAGGGAAAGAGAATGAATAGAATCCCAGAGACACAGTGCAGACTGACACAGGGAAAGAGAATGAATAGAATCACAGAGACACAGTGCAGACTGACACAGGGAGAGAGAATGAATAGAATCCCAGAGACACAGTGCAGACTGACACAGGGAGAGAATGAATAGAAGCCCAGAGACACAGTGCAGACTGACACAGGGAGAGAGAATGAATAGATTCCCAGAGACACAGTGCAGACTGACACAGGGAGAGAGAATGAATAGATTCCCAGAGACACAGTGCAGACAGACACAGGGAGAGAGAATGAATAGAATCACAGAGACACAGTGCAGACTGACACAGGGAAAGAGAATGAATAGAATCCCAGAGACACAGTGCAGACAGACACAGGGAAAGAGAATGAATACAATCACAGAGACACAGTGCAGACTGACACAGGCAGAGAGAAAGAATAGAATCCCAGAGACACAGTGCAGACTGACACAGTGAGAGAGAATGAATAGAATCCCATAGACACAGTGCAGACAGACACAGGGAGAGAGAATGAATAGAATCCCAGAGACACAGTGCAGACTGACACAGGGAGAGAGAATGAATAGAATCCCAGAGACACAGTGCAGACTGACACAGGGAGAGAGAATGAATAGAATCCCAGAGACACAGTGCAGACTGACACATGGAGAGAGAATGAATAGAATCCCAGAGACACAGTGCAGACTGACACAGGGAGAGAGAATGAATAGAATCCCAGAGACACAGTGCAGACTGACACAGGGAGAGAGAATGAATAGTATCCCAGAGACACAGTGCAGACTGTCACAGGGAGAGAGAATGAATAGAATCCCAGAGACACAGTGCAGACTGACACAGGGAAAGAGAATGAATAGTATCCCAGAGACACAGTGCAGACTGACACAGGGAGAGAGAATGAATAGAATCCTAGAGACACAGTGCAGACTGACACAGGGAGAGAGAATGAATAGAATCACAGAGACACAGTGCAGACTGACACAGGCAGAGAGAATGAATAGAATCCCATAGACACAGTGCAGACTGACACAGGGAGAGAGAATGAATAGAAACCCAGAGGCACAGTGCAGACTGACACAGGGAGAGAGAATGAATAGAATCCCAGAGACACAGTGCAGACTGACACAGGGAGAGAGAATGAATAGAAACCCAGAGGCACAGTGCAGACTGACACAGGGAGAGAGAATGAATAGAATCCCATAGACACAGTGCAGACTGACACAGGGAGAGAGAATGAATAGATTCCCAGAGACACAGTGCAGACTGACACAGGGAGAGAGAATGAATAGTATCCCAGAGACACAGTGCAGACTGACACAGGGAGAGAGAATGAATAGAATCCCAGAGGCACAGTGCAGACTGACACAGGGAGAGAGAATGAATAGAATCCCAGAGACACAGTGCAGACTGACACAGGGAGAGAGAATGAATAGTATCCCAGAGACACAGTGCAGACTGTCACAGGGAGAGAGAATGAATAGAATCCCAGAGACACAGTGCAGACTGACACAGGGAAAGAGAATGAATAGTATCCCAGAGACACAGTGCAGACTGACACAGGGAGAGAGAATGAATAGAATCCTAGAGACACAGTGCAGACTGACACAGGGAGAGAGAATGAATAGAATCACAGAGACACAGTGCAGACTGACACAGGCAGAGAGAATGAATAGAATCCCATAGACACAGTGCAGACTGACACAGGGAGAGAGAATGAATAGAATCCCAGAGACACAGTGCAGACTGACACAGGGAGAGAGAATGAATAGAATCCCAGAGACACAGTGCAGACTGACACAGGGAGAGAGAATGAATAGAATCCCAGAGACACAGTGCAGACTGACACAGGGAGAGAGAATGAATAGAATCCCAGAGACACAGTGCAGACTGACACAGGGAGAGAGAATGAATAGAATCACAGAGACACAGTGCAGACTGACACAGGGAGAGAGAATGAATAGAATCCCAGAGACACAGTGCAGACTGACACATGGAGAGAGAATGAATAGAATCCCAGAGACACAGTACAGACTGACACAGGGAGAGAATGAATAGTATCCCAGAGACACAGTGCAGACTGACACAGGGAAAGAGAATGAATAGAATCCCAGAGACACAGTGCAGACTGACACAGGGAAAGAGAATGAATAGAAGCCCAGAGACACAGTGCAGACTGACACAGGGAGAGAATGAATAGTATCCCAGAGACACAGTGCAGACTGACACAGGGAGAGAGAATGAATAGAATCCCAGAGACACAGTGCAGACTGACACAGGGAGAGAATGAATAGTATCCCAGAGACACAGTGCAGACTGACACAGGGAGAGAATGAATAGAAGCCCAGAGACACAGTGCAGACTGACACAGGGAGAGAGAATGAATAGAATCCCAGAGACACAGTGCAGACTGACACAGGGAGAGAGAATGAATAGAATCCCAGAGACACAGTGCAGACTGACACAGGGAGAGAATGAATAGAATCCCAGAGACACAGTGCAGACTGACACAGGGAGAGAGAATGAATAGAATCCCAGAGACACAGTGCAGACTGACACAGGGAGAGAATGAATAGTATCCCAGAGACACAGTGCAGACTGACACAGGGAGAGAATGAATAGTATCCCAGAGACACAGTGCAGACTGACACAGGGAGAGAATGAATAGTATCCCAGAGACACAGTGCAGACTGACACAGTGAGAGAGAATGAATAGAATCCCAGAGACACAGTGCAGACTGACACAGGGAGAGAGAATGAATAGAAGCCCAGAGACACAGTGCAGACTGACACAGGGAGAGAGAATGAATAGAATCCCAGAGGCACAGTGCAGACTGACACAGGCAGAGAATGAATAGAATCCCAGAGACACAGTGCAGACTGACACAGGGAGAGAGAATGAATAGAATCCCAGAGGCACAGTGCAGTCTGACACAGGGAGAGAATGAATAGAATCCCAGAGACACAGTGCAGACTGACACAGGGAGAGAGAATGAATAGAATCCCAGAGACACAGTGCAGACTGACACAGGGAGAGAGAATGAATAGTATCCCAGAGACACAGTGCAGACTGACACAGGGAGAGAATGAATAGAATCCCAGAGACACAGTGCAGACTGACACAGGGAGAGAGAATGAATAGAATCCCAGAGACACAGTGCAGACTGACACAGGGAGAGAGAATGAATAGATTCCCAGAGACACAGTGCAGACTGACACAGGGAGAGAATGAATAGTATCCCAGAGACACAGTGCAGACTGACACAGGGAGAGAGAGTGAATAGAATCCCAGAGACACAGTGCAGACTGACACAGGCAGAGAGAAAGAATAGAATCCCAGAGACACAGTGCAGACTGACACAGGGAGAGAGAATGAATAGAAACCCAGAGACACAGTGCAGACTGACACAGGGAAAGAGAATGAATAGAAGCCCAGAGACACAGTGCAGACTGACACAGGGAGAGAGAATGAATAGAATCCCAGAGACACAGTGCAGACTGACACAGGGAGAGAGAATGAATAGAATCCCAGAGACACAGTGCAGACTGACACAGGGAGAGAGAATGAATAGAATCCCAGAGACACAGTGCAGACTGACACAGGGAGAGAGAATGAATAGAATCCCAGAGACACAGTGCAGACTGACACAGGGAGAGAGAATGAATAGAATCCCAGAGACACAGTGCAGACTGACACAGGGAGAGAGAATGAATAGAATCCCAGAGACACAGTGCAGACTGACACAGGGAGAGAGAATGAATAGTATCCCAGAGACACAGTGCAGACTGTCACAGGGAGAGAGAATGAATAGTATCCCAGAGACACAGTGCAGACTGACACAGGGAGAGAGAATGAATAGAATCCCAGAGACACAGTGCAGACTGACACAGGGAGAGAGAATGAATAGAATCCCAGAGACACAGTGCAGACTGACACAGGGAGAGAGAATGAATAGAATCCCAGAGACACAGTGCAGACTGACACAGGGAGAGAGAATGAATAGAATCCCAGAGACACAGTGCAGACTGACACAGGCAGAGAGAATGAATAGAAACCCAGAGGCACAGTGCAGACTGACACAGGGAAAGAGAATGAATAGTATCCCAGAGACACAGTGCAGACTGTCACAGGGAGAGAGAATGAATAGTATCCCAGAGACACAGTGCAGACTGACACAGGGAGAGAGAATGAATAGAATCCCAGAGACACAGTGCAGACTGACACAGGGAAAGAGAATGAATAGAATCCCAGAGACACATTGCAGACTGACACAGGCAGAGAAAATGAATAGTATCCCAGAGACACAGTGCAGACTGACACAGGGAGAGAGAATGAATAGAATCCCAGAGACACAGTGCAGACTGACACAGGGAGAGAGAATGAATAGTATCCCAGAGACACAGTGCAGACTGTCACAGGGAGAGAGAATGAATAGTATCCCAGAGACACAGTGCAGACTGACACAGGGAGAGAGAATGAATAGAATCCCAGAGACACAGTGCAGACTGACACAGGGAAAGAGAATGAATAGTATCCCAGAGACACAGTGCAGACTGACACAGGGAGAGAGAATGAATAGAATCACAGAGACACAGTGCAGACTAACACAGGGAGAGAGAATGAATAGTATCCCAGAGACACAGTGCAGACTGACACAGGGAGAGAATGAATAGAATCCCAGAGACACAGTGCAGACTGACACAGGGAGAGAGAATGAATAGTATCCCAGAGACACAGTGCAGACTGACACAGGGAGAGAGAATGAATAGAATCCCAGAGACACAGTGCAGACTGACACAGGGAGAGAATGAATAGAATCCCAGAGACACAGTGCAGACTGACACAGGGAGAGAGAATGAATAGAATCCCAGAGACACAGTGCAGACTGACACAGGGAGAGAATGAATAGAATCCCAGAGACACAGTGCAGACTGACACAGGGAGAGAGAATGAATAGAATCCCAGAGACACAGTGCAGACTGACACAGGGAGAGAGAATGAATAGAATGCCAGAGACACAGTGCAGACTGACACAGGGAGAGAGAATGAATAGAATCCCAGAGACACAGTGCAGACTGACACAGGGAGAGAGAATGAATAGAATCCCAGAGACACAGTGCAGACTGACACAGAGAGAGAGAATGAATAGAATCCCAGAGACACAGTGCAGACTGACACAGGGAGAGAGAATGAATAGAATCCCAGAGACACAGTGCAGACTGACACAGGAAGAGAATGAATAGAATCCCAGAGACACAGTGCAGACTGACACAGGGAGAGAGAATGAATAGAATCACAGAGACACAGTGCAGACTGACACAGGGAGAGAATGAATAGAATCCCAGAGACACAGTGCAGACTGACACAGGGAGAGAGAATGAATAGAATCCCAGAGACACAGTGCAGACTGACACAGGGAGAGAGAATGAATAGAATCACAGAGACACAGTGCAGACTTACACAGACGGAGAGAATGAATAGAATCCCAGAGACACAGTGCAGACTGACACAGGGAGAGAATGAATAGAATCCCAGAGACACAGTGCAGACTGACACAGGGAGAGAGAATGAATAGAATCCCAGAGACACAGTGCAGACTGACACAGGGAGAGAGAATGAATAGAATCACAGAGACACAGTGCAGACTGACACAGGGAGAGAGAATGAATAGAATCCCAGAGACACAGTGCAGACTGACACAGGGAGAGAGAATGAATAGTATCCCAGAGACACGGTGCAGACTGACACAGGGAGAGAGAATGAATAGAAGCCCAGAGACACAGTGCAGACTGACACAGGGAGAGAATGAATAGAATCCCAGAGACACAGTGCAGACAGACACAGGGAAAGAGAATGAATAGATTCCCAGAGACACAGTGCAGACAGACACAGGGAAAGAGAATGAATAGAATCCCAGAGACACAGTGCAGACTGACACAGGGAGAGAGAATGAATAGAATCCCAGAGACACAGTGCAGACTGACACAGGGAGAGAGAATGAATAGAATCCCAGAGACACAGTGCAGACTGACACAGGGAGAGAGAATGAATAGAAGCCCAGAGACACAGTGCAGACTTACACAGGGAGAGAGAATGAATAGAATCACAGAGACACAGTGCAGACTGACACAGGGAGAGAGAATGAATAGAATCACAGAGACACAGTGCAGACTGACACAGGGAGAGAGAATGAATAGAATCCCAGAGACACAGTGCAGACTGACACAGGGAGAGAATGAATAGAATCCCAGAGACACAGTGCAGACTGACACAGGGAGAGAGAATGAATAGAATCACAGAGACACAGTGCAGACTGACACAGGGAGAGAGAATGAATTAAATCCCAGAGACACAGTGCAGACTGACACAGGGAAAGAGAATGAATAGAATCCCAGAGACACAGTGCAGACTGACACAGGGAGAGAGAATGAATAGAATCACAGAGACACAGTGCAGACTGACACAGGGAGAGAGAATGAATAGAATCCCAGAGACACAGTGCAGACTGACACAGGGAGAGAGAATGAATAGAATCCCAGAGACACAGTGCAGACTGACACAGGGAAAGAGAATGAATAGAATCCCATAGACACAGTGCAGACTGACACAGGGAGAGAGAATGAATAGAATCCCAGAGACACAGTGCAGACTGACACAGGGAGAGAGAATGAATAGAATCCTAGAGACACAGTGCAGACTGACACAGGGAGAGAGAATGAATAGAATCCCAGAGACACAGTACAGACTGACACAGTGAGAGAGAATGAATAGTATCCCAGAGACACAGTGCAGACTGACACAGGGAGAGAGAATGAATAGAATCCCAGAGACACAGTGCAGACTGACACAGGGAGAGAGAATGAATAAAATCACAGAGACACAGTGCAGACTGACACAGGGAGAGAATGAATAGTATCCCAGAGACACAGTGCAGACTGACACAGGAAGAGAATGAATAGAATCCCAGAGACACAGTGCAGACTGACACAGGCAGAGAGAATGAATAGAATCCCAGAAACACAGTGCAGACTGACACAGGGAGAGAGAATGAATAGATTCCCAGAGACACATTGCAGACTGACACAGGGAGAGAGAATGAATAGAATCCCAGAGACACAGTGCAGACTGACACAGGGAGAGAATGAATAGAAACCCAGAGGCACAGTGCAGACTGACACAGGGAGAGAGAATGAATAGTATCCCAGAGACACAGTGCAGACTGACACAGGGAGAGAGAATGAATAGAATCCCAGAGACACAGTGCAGACTGACACAGGGAAAGAGAATGAATAGAATCCCAGAGACACAGTGCAGACTGACACAGGGAGAGAATGAATAGAATCCCAGAGACACAGTGCAGACTGACACAGGGAGAGAGAATGAATAGAATCCCAGAGACACAGTGCAGACTGACACAGGGAGAGAGAATGAATAGAATCCCAGAGACACAGTGCAGACTGACACAGGGAGAGAGAATGAATAGAATCACAGAGACACAGTGCAGACTGACACAGGGAGAGAGAATGAATAGAATCCCAGAGACACAGTGCAGACTGACACAGGGAGAGAGAATGAATAGAATCCCAGAGACACAGTGCAGACTGACACAGGGAGAGAGAATGAATAGAATCCCAGAGACACAGTGCAGACTGACACAGGGAGAGAGAATGAATAAAATCCCAGAGACACAGTGCAGACTGACACAGGGAGAGAGAATGAATAGAATCCCAGAGACACAGTGCAGACTGACACAGGGAGAGAGAATGAATAGAATCACAGAGACACAGTGCAGACTGACACAGGGAGAGAGAATGAATAGAATCCCAGAGACACAGTGCAGACTGACACAGGGAGAGAGAATGAATAGAATCACAGAGACACAGTGCAGACTGACACAGGGAGAGAGAATGAATAGAATCCCAGAGACACAGTGCAGACTGACACAGGGAGAGAGAATGAATAGAATCACAGAGACACAGTGCAGACTGACACAGGGAGAGAGAATGAATAGAATCCCAGAGACACAGTGCAGACTGACACAGGGAGAGAGAATGAATAGTATCCCAGAGACACAGTGCAGACTGACACAGGGAAAGAGAATGAATAGAATCCCAGAGACACAGTGCAGACTGACACAAGGAGAGAGAATGAATAGAATCCCAGAGACACAGTGCAGACTGACACAGGGAAAGAGAATGAATAGAATCCCAGAGACACAGTGCAGACAGACACAGGGAAAGAGAATGAATAGATTCCCAGAGACACAGTGCAGACTGACACAGGGAGAGAGAATGAATAGAATCCCAGAGACACAGTGCAGACTGACACAGGGAGAGAGAATGAATAGAAGCCCAGAGACACAGTGCAGACTGACACAGGGAGAGAGAATGAATAGAATCCCAGAGACACAGTGCAGACTGACACAGGGAGAGAGAATGAATAGAATCACAGAGACACAGTGCAGACTGACACAGGGAGAGAGAATGAATAGAATCCCAGAGACACAGTGCAGACTGACACAGGGAGAGAGAATGAATAGAATCCCAGAGACACAGTGCAGACTGACACAGGGAGAGAGAATGAATAGAATCCCAGAGACACAGTGCAGACTTACACAGGGAGAGAGAATGAATAGAATCACAGAGACACAGTGCAGACTGACACAGGGAGAGAGAATGAATAGAATCCCAGAGACACAGTGCAGACAGACACAGGGAAAGAGAATGAATAGAAACCCAGAGACACAGTGCAGACTGACACAGGGAGAGAGAATGAATAGAATCACAGAGACACAGTGCAGACTGACACAGGGAAAGAGAATGAATAGAATCCCAGAGACACAGTGCAGACTGACACAGGGAGAGAGAATGAATAGAATCACAGAGACACAGTGCAGACTGACACAGGGAGAGAGAATGAATAGAATCCCAGAGACACAGTGCAGACTGACACAGGCAGAGAGAATGAATAGAATCCCAGAGACACAGTGCAGACTGACACAGGGAAAGAGAATGAATAGAATCCCAGAGACACAGTGCAGACTGACACAGGCAGAGAGAATGAATAGAAACCCAGAGACACAGTGCAGACTGACACAGGGAGAGAGAATGAATAGTATCCCAGAGACACAGTGCAGACTGACACAGGGAGAGAGAATGAATAGAAGCCCAGAGACACAGTGCAGACTGACACAGGGAGAGAGAATGAATAGAATGCCAGAGACACAGTGCAGACTGACACAGGGAGAGAATGAATAGAATCCCAGAGACACAGTGCAGACAGACACAGGGAGAGAGAATGAATAGAAGCCCAGAGACACAGTGCAGACTGACACAGGGAAAGAGAATGAATAGAATCCCAGAGACACAGTGCAGACTTACACAGGGAAAGAGAATGAATAGAATCCCAGAGACACAGTGCAGACAGACACAGGGGAAGAGAATGAATAGAATCCCAGAGACACAGTGCAGACTGACACAGGGAGAGAGAATGAATAGAATCCCAGAGACACAGTGCAGACTGACACAGGGAGAGAGAATGAATAGAAGCCCAGAGACACAGTGCAGACTGACACATGGAGAGAGAATGAATAGAATCCCAGAGACACAGTGCAGACTGACACAGGGAGAGAGAATGAATAGATTCCCAGAGACACAGTGCAGACTGACACAGGGAAAGAGAATGAATAGATTCCCAGAGACACAGTGCAGACTGACACAGGGAAAGAGAATGAATAGAATCCCAGAGACACAGTGCAGACTTACACAGGGAAAGAGAATGAATAGAATCCCAGAGACACAGTGCAGACAGACACAGGGAGAGAGAATGAATAGAATCCCAGAGACACAGTGCAGACTGACACAGGGAGAGAATGAATAGAATCCCAGAGACACAGTGCAGACTGACACAGGGAGAGAGAATGAATAGAATCCCAGAGACACAGTGCAGACTGACACAGGGAAAGAGAATGAATAGAATCCCAGAGACACAGTGCAGACTGACACAGGGAGAGAGAATGAATAGAATCCCAGAGACACAGTGCAGACTGACACAGGGAGAGAGAATGAATAGAATCCCAGAGACACAGTGCAGACTGACACAGGGAGAGAGAATGAATAGAATCCCAGAGACACAGTGCAGACTGACACAGGGAGAGAGAATGAATAGAATCACAGAGACACAGTGCAGACTGACACAGGGAGAGAGAATGAATAGAATCCCAGAGACACAGTGCAGACTGACACAGGGAAAGAGAATGAATAGAATCCCAGAGACACAGTGCAGACTTACACAGGGAAAGAGAATGAATAGAATCCCAGAGACACAGTGCAGACAGACACAGGGGAAGAGAATGAATAGAATCCCAGAGACACAGTGCAGACTGACACAGGGAGAGAGAATGAATAGAATCCCAGAGACACAGTGCAGACTGACACAGGGAGAGAGAATGAATAGAATCCCAGAGACACAGTGCAGACTGACACAGGGAGAGAGAATGAATAGAATCCCAGAGACACAGTGCAGACTGACACAGGGAGAGAGAATGAATAGAAGCCCAGAGACACAGTGCAGACTGACACATGGAGAGAGAATGAATAGAATCCCAGAGACACAGTGCAGACAGACACAGGGAAAGAGAATGAATAGATTCCCAGAGACACAGTGCAGACAGACACAGGGAAAGAGAATGAATAGATTCCCAGAGACACAGTGCAGACTGACACAGGGAGAGAGAATGAATAGAATCCCAGAGACACAGTGCAGACTGACACAGGGAGAGAGAATGAATAGAATCCCAGAGACACAGTGCAGACTGACACAGGGAGAGAGAATGAATAGAATCCCAGAGACACAGTGCAGACTGACACAGGGAGAGAGAATGAATAGAATCCCAGAGACACAGTGCAGACTGACACAGGGAGAGAGAATGAATAGAATCCCAGAGACACAGTGCAGACTGACACAGGGAGAGAGAATGAATAGAATCCCAGAGACACAGTGCAGACTGACACAGGGAGAGAGAATGAATAGAATCCCAGAAACACAGTGCAGACTGACACAGGGAGAGAGAATGAATAGAATCCCAGAGGCACAGTGCAGACTGACACAGGGAGAGAGAATGAATAGAATCCCAGAAACACAGTGCAGACTGACACAGGGAGAGAGAATGAATAGAATCCCAGAGACACAGTGCAGACTGACACAGGGAGAGAGAATGAATAGAATCCCAGAGACACAGTGCAGACTGACACAGGGAGAGAGAATGAATAGAATCCCAGAGACACAGTGCAGACTGACACAGGGAAAGAGAATGAATAGAATCCCAGAGACACAGTGCAGACTGACACAGGGAGAGAGAATGAATAGAATCCCAGAGACACAGTGCAGACTGACACAGGGAAAGAGAATGAATAGAATCCCAGAGACACAGTGCAGACAGACACAGGGAGAGAGAATGAATAGAATCCCAGAGACACAGTGCAGACTGACACAGGGAAAGAGAATGAATAGAATCCCAGAGACACAGTGCAGACAGACACAGGGAGAGAGAATGAATAGAATCCCAGAGACACAGTGCAGACTGACACAGGGAGAGAATGAATAGTATCTCAGAGACACAGTGCAGACTGACACAGGGAGAGAGAATGAATAGAATCCCAGAGACACAGTGCAGACTGACACAGGGAGAGAGAATGAATAGAATCCCAGAGACACAGTGCAGACTGACACAGGGAGAGAGAATGAATAGAATCCCAGAGACACAGTGCAGACTGACACAGGGAGAGAGAATGAATAGTATCCCAGAGACACAGTGCAGACTGACACAGGGAGAGAGAATGAATAGAATCCCAGAGACACAGTGCAGACTGACACAGGGAGAGAGAATGAATAGAATCCCAGAGACACAGTGCAGACTGACACAGGGAGAGAGAATGAATAGAATCACAGAGACACAGTGCAGACTGACACAGGGAGAGAGAATGAATAGAATCCCAGAGACACAGTGCAGACTTACACAGACGGAGAGAATGAATAGAATCCCAGAGACACAGTGCAGACTGACACAGGGAAAGAGAATGAATAGAATCCCAGAGACACAGTGCAGACTGACACAGGGAGAGAGAATGAATAGAATCCCAGAGACACAGTGCAGACTGACACAGGGAGAGAGAATGAATAGAATCCCAGAGACACAGTGCAGACTGACACAGGGAGAGAGAATGAATAGAATCCCAGAGACACAGTGCAGACTGACACAGGGAGAGAGAATGAATAGAATCCCAGAGACACAGTGCAGACTGACACAGGCAGAGAGAATGAATAGAATCCCAGAGACACAGTGCAGACTGACACAAAGAGAGAATGAATAGAATCCCAGAGACACAGTGCAGACTGACACAGGGAGAGAATGAATAGTATCCCAGAGACACAGTGCAGACTGACACAGGGAGAGAGAATGAATAGAATCCCAGAGACACAGTGCAGACTGACACAGGGAAAGAGAATGAATAGAATCCCAGAGACACAGTGCAGACTGACACAGGGAGAGAATGAATAGAATCCCAGAGACACAGTGCAGACTGACACAGTGAGAGAGAATGAATAGGATCCCAGAGACACAGTGCAGACTGACACAGGGAGAGAGAATGAATAGAATCCCAGAGACACAGTGCAGACTGACACAGGGAAAGAGAATGAATAGAATCCCAGAGACACAGTGCAGACTGACACAGGGAGAGAATGAATAGAATCCCAGAGACACAGTGCAGACTGACACAGGGAGAGAGAATGAATAGAATCCCAGAGACACAGTGCAGACTGACACAGGGAGAGAGAATGAATAGAATCACAGAGACACAGTGCAGACTGACACAGGGAGAGAGAATGAATAGAATCCCAGAGACACAGTGCAGACTGACACAGGGAGAGAGAATGAATAGAATCCCAGAGACACAGTGCAGACTGACACAGGGAGAGAGAATGAATAGAATCCCAGAGACACAGTGCAGACTGACACAGGGAGAGAGAATGAATAGAATCCCAGAGACACAGTGCAGACTGACACAGGGAGAGAGAATGAATAGAATCCCAGAGACACAGTGCAGACTGACACAGGGAGAGAGAATGAATAGAATCCCAGAGACACAGTGCAGACTGACACAGGGAGAGAGAATGAATAGAATCCCAGAGACACAGTGCAGACTGACACAGGGAGAGAGAATGAATAGAATCACAGAGACACAGTGCAGACTGACACAGGGAAAGAGAATGAATAGAATCCTAGAGACACAGTGCAGACAGACACAGGGAGAGAGAATGAATAGAATCCCAGAGACACAGTGCAGACTGACACAGGGAGAGAGAATGAATAGAATCCCAGAGACACAGTGCAGACTGACACAGGGAGAGAGAATGAATAGAATCCCAGAGACACAGTGCAGACTGACACAGGGAGAGAGAATGAATAGAATCCCAGAGACACAGTGCAGACTGACACAGGGAGAGAGAATGAATAGAATCCCAGAGACACAGTGCAGACTGACAGAGGGAGAGAGAATGAATAGAATCCCAGAGACACAGTGCAGACTGACACAGGGAGAGAGAATGAATAGAATCCCAGAGACACAGTGCAGACTGACACAGGGAGAGAGAATGAATAGAATCCCAGAGACACAGTGCAGACTGACACAGGGAGAGAGAATGAATAGAATCCCAGAGACACAGTGCAGACTGACACAGGGAGAGAGAATGAATAGAATCACAGAGACACAGTGCAGACTTACACAGACGGAGAGAATGAATAGAATCCCAGAGACACAGTGCAGACTGACACAGGGAGAGAATGAATAGAATCCCAGAGACACAGTGCAGACTGACACAGGGAGAGAATGAATAGTATCTCAGAGACACAGTGCAGACTGACACAGGGAGAGAGAATGAATAGAATCCCAGAGACACAGTGCAGACTGACACAGGGAGAGAGAATGAATAGAATCCCAGAGACACAGTGCAGACTGACACAGGGAGAGAGAATGAATAGAATCCCAGAGACACAGTGCAGACTGACACAGGGAGAGAGAATGAATAGAATCCCAGAGACACAGTGCAGACTGACACAGGGAGAGAGAATGAATAGAATCACAGAGACACAGTGCAGACTGACACAGGGAGAGAGAATGAATAGAATCCCAGAGACACAGTGCAGACTGACACAGGGAGAGAGAATGAATAGAATCCCAGAGACACAGTGCAGACTGACACAGGGAGAGAGAATGAATAGAATCCCAGAGACACAGTGCAGACTTACACAGACGGAGAGAATGAATAGAATCCCAGAGACACAGTGCAGACTGACACAGGGAAAGAGAATGAATAGAATCCCAGAGACACAGTGCAGACTGACACAGGGAGAGAGAATGAATAGAATCCCAGAGACACAGTGCAGACTGACACAGGGAGAGAGAATGAATAGAATCCCAGAGACACAGTGCAGACTGACACAGGGAGAGAGAATGAATAGAATCCCAGAGACACAGTGCAGACTGACACAGGGAGAGAGAATGAATAGAATCCCAGAGACACAGTGCAGACTGACACAGGGAAAGAGAATGAATAGTATCCCAGAGACACAGTGCAGACTGACACAGGCAGAGAAAATGAATTGTATCCCAGAGACACGGTGCAGACTGACACAGGGAGAGAGAATGAATAGAATCCCAGAGACACAGTGCAGACTGACACAGGGAGAGAGAATGAATAGAATCCCAGAGACACAGTGCAGACTGACACAGGCAGAGAGAATGAATAGAATCCCAGAGACACAGTGCAGACTGACACAAAGAGAGAATGAATAGAATCCCAGAGACACAGTGCAGACTTACACAGGGAGAGAGAATGAATAGAATCACAGAGACACAGTGCAGACTGACACAGGGAGAGAGAATGAATAGAATCCCAGAGACACAGTGCAGACTGACACAGGGAAAGAGAATGAATAGAATCCCAGAGACACAGTGCAGACTGACACAGGGAGAGAATGAATAGAATCCCAGAGACACAGTGCAGACTGACACAGGGAGAGAGAATGAATAGAATCCCAGAGACACATTGCAGACTGACACAGGGAGAGAGAATGAATAGAATCACAGAGACACAGTGCAGACTGACACAGGGAGAGAGAATGAATAGAATCCCAGAGACACAGTGCAGACTGACACAGGGAGAGAGAATGAATAGAATCCCAGAGACACAGTGCAGACTTACACAGGGAGAGAGAATGAATAGAATCCCAGAGACACAGTGCAGACTGACACAGGGAGAGAGAATGAATAGAATCCCAGAGACACAGTGCAGACTGACACAGGGAGAGAGAATGAATAGAATCCCAGAGACACAGTGCAGACTGACACAGGGAGAGAGAATGAATAGAATCCCAGAGACACAGTGCAGACAGACACAGGGAGAGAGAATGAATAGAATCCCAGAGACACAGTGCAGACAGACACAGGGAGAGAGAATGAATAGAATCCCAGAGACACAGTGCAGACTGACACAGGGAAAGAGAATGAATAGAATCCCAGAGACACAGTGCAGACTGACACAGGGAGAGAGAATGAATAGAATCCCAGAGACACAGTGCAGACTGACACAGGCAGAGAGAATGAATAGAATCCCAGAGGCACAGTGCAGACTGACACAGGGAAAGAGAATGAATAGAATCCCAGAGACACAGTGCAGACTGACACAGGGAAAGAGAATGAATAGAATCCCAGAGACACAGTGCAGACTGACACAGGGAGAGAGAATGAATAGAATCCCAGAGACACAGTGCAGACTGACACAGGGAGAGAGAATGAATAGAATCCCAGAGACACAGTGCAGACTGACACAGGGAGAGAGAATGAATAGAATCCCAGAGACACAGTGCAGACTGACACAGGGAAAGAGAATGAATAGAATCCCAGAGACACAGTGCAGACTGACACAGGGAAAGAGAATGAATAGAATCCCAGAGACACAGTGCAGACTGACACAGGCAGAGAGAATGAATAGAATCCCAGAGACACAGTGCAGACTGACACAGGGAGAGAGAATGAATAGAATCCCAGAGACACAGTGCAGACTGACACAGGGAGAGAGAATGAATAGAATCACAAAGACACAGTGCAGACTGACACAGGGAGAGAGAATGAATAGAATCACAAAGACACAGTGCAGACTGACACAGGGAGAGAGAATGAATAGAATCCCAGAGACACAGTGCAGACTTACACAGGGAAAGAGAATGAATAGAATCCCAGAGACACAGTGCAGACAGACACAGGGAAAGAGAATGAATAGATTCCCAGAGACACAGTGCAGACTGACACAGGGAGAGAGAATGAATAGAATCCCAGAGACACAGTGCAGACTGACACAGGGAGAGAGAATGAATAGAATCACAGAGACACAGTGCAGACTGACACAGGGAGAGAGAATGAATAGAATCACAGAGACACAGTGCAGACTGACACAGATAAAGAGAATGAATAGAATCCCAGAGACACAGTGCAGACAGACACAGGGAAAGAGAATGAATAGATTCCCAGAGACACAGTGCAGACTGACACAGGGAGAGAGAATGAATAGAATCCCAGAGACACAGTGCAGACTGACACAGGGAGAGAGAATGAATAGAAGCCCAGAGACACAGTGCAGACTGACACAGGGAGAGAGAATGAATAGAAGCCCAGAGACACAGTGCAGACTGACACAGGGAGAGAGAATGAATAAAATCCCAGAGACACAGTGCAGACTGACACAGGGAGAGAGAATGAATAGAATCACAGAGACACAGTGCAGACTGACACAGGGAAAGAGAATGAATAGAATCCCAGAGACACAGTGCAGACTGACACAGGGAGAGAGAATGAATAGAATCACAGAGACACAGTGCAGACTGACACAGGGAAAGAGAATGAATAGAATCCCAGAGACACAGTGCAGACTGACACAGGGAGAGAGAATGAATAGAATCACAGAGACACAGTGCAGACTGACACAGGGAAAGAGAATGAATAGAATCCCAGAGACACAGTGCAGACTGACACAGGGAAAGAGAATGAATAGAATCACAGAGACACAGTGCAGACTGACACAGGGAGAGAGAATGAATAGAATCACAGAGACACAGTGCAGACTGACACAGGGAAAGAGAATGAATAGAATCCCAGAGACACAGTGCAGACTGACACAGGGAGAGAGAATGAATAGAATCACAGAGACACAGTGCAGACAGACAGGGAAAGAGAATGAATAGTATCCCAGAGACACAGTGCAGACTGACACAGGGAGAGAGAATGAATAGAAGCCCAGAGACACAGTGCAGACTGACACAGGGAGAGAATGAATAGTATCCCAGAGACACAGTGCAGACTGACACAGGGAGAGAGAATGAATAAAATCCCAGAGACACAGTGCAGACTGACACAGGGAGAGAGAATGAATAGAATCCCAGAGGCGCAGTGCAGACTGACACAGGGAAAGAGAATGAATAAAATCCCAGAGACACAGTGCAGACTGACACAGGGAGAGAGAATGAATAGAAGCCCAGAGACACAGTGCAGACTGACACAGGGAAAGAGAATGAATAGTATCCCAGAGACACAGTGCAGACTGACACAGGGAGAGAGAATGAATAGAAGCCCAGAGACACAGTGCAGACTGACACAGGCAGAGAGAATGAATAGAATCCCAGAGACACAGTGCAGACTGACACAGGGAGAGAGAATGAATAGAATCCCAGAGACACAGTGCAGACTGACACAGGGAGAGAGAATGAATAGAATCCCAGAGGCACAGTGCAGACTGACACATGGAGAGAGAATGAATAGAATCCCAGAGACACAGTGCAGACAGACACAGGGAAAGAGAATGAATAGAATCCTAGAGACACAGTGCAGACTGACACAGGGAGAGAGAATGAATAGAATCCCAGAGACACAGTGCAGACTGACACAGGGAGAGAGAATGAATAGAATCCCAGAGGCACAGTGCAGACTGACACATGGAGAGAGAATGAATAGAATCCCAGAGACACAGTGCAGACAGACACAGGGAAAGAGAATGAATAGATTCCCAGAGACACAGTGCAGACTGACACAGGGAGAGAGAATGAATAGAATCCCAGAGACACAGTGCAGACTGACACATGGAGAGAGAATGAATAGAATCCCAGAGACACAGTGCAGACTGACACAGGGAGAGAGAATGAATAGAATCCCAGAGACACGGTGCAGACAGACACAGGGAGAGAGAATGAATAGAATCCCAGAGACACAGTGCAGACTGACACAGGGAGAGAGAATGAATAGAATCCCAGAGACACAGTGCAGACTGACACAGGCAGAGAGAATGAATAGAATCCCAGAGACACAGTGCAGACTGACACAGGGAGAGAGAATGAATAGAAACCCAGAGACACAGTGCAGACTGACACAGGGAGAGAGAATGAATAGAATCCCAGAGACACAGTGCAGACTGACACAGGGGAAGAGAATGAATAGAATCCCAGAGACACAGTGCAGACTGACACAGGCAGAGAAAATGAATAGAATCCCAGAGACACAGTGCAGACTGACACAGGGAGAGAGAATGAATAGAATCACAGAGACACAGTGCAGACTGACACAGGGAGAGAGAATGAATAGAATCCCAGAGACACAGTGCAGACTGACACAGGGAGAGAGAATGAATAGAATCCCAGAGACACAGTGCAGACTGACACAGGGAGAGAGAATGAATAGAATCCCAGAGACACAGTGCAGACTGACACAGGCAGAGAGAATGAATAGAAACCCAGAGGCACAGTGCAGACTGACACAGGGAAAGAGAATGAATAGAATCCCAGAGACACAGTGCAGACTGACACAGGGAGAGAGAATGAATAGAATCCCAGAGACACAGTGCAGACTGACACAGGCAGAGAGAATGAATAGAAACCCAGAGACACAGTGCAGACAGACACAGGGAAAGAGAATGAATAGTATCCCAGAGACACAGTGCAGACTGACACAGGGAGAGAGAATGAATAGAAGCCCAGAGACACAGTGCAGACTGACACAGGGAGAGAATGAATAGAATCCCAGAGACACAGTGCAGACAGACACAGGGAGAGAGAATGAATAGAAGCCCAGAGACACAGTGCAGACTGACACAGGGAAAGAGAATGAATAGAATCCCAGAGACACAGTGCAGACTTACACAGGGAAAGAGAATGAATAGAATCCCAGAGACACAGTGCAGACAGACACAGGGGAAGAGAATGAATAGAATCCCAGAGACACAGTGCAGACTGACACAGGGAGAGAGAATGAATAGAATCCCAGAGACACAGTGCAGACTGACACA